>NC_085084.1:48329007-48679007 GCF_963662255.1 Cinclus cinclus
GGTGCCGTATGTTCATATTTTTCAAATGCAGCTGCTCTGGAGGGTAAGAATTCTTGGTGCTTATGTCAGAATTTTGAAATTTATGCTGTGAAAACAGAGCTATACAACAGCTCACTTGTTCTTAAAGAATGGGAGCTTTGTCCTTCCTACTGGCCATTGTGAATATTCTGTTGCTCTTGACATTTTCCCAAGAAGTGTACGTGGGGTTGAAATGTAGCAAAGCAACAACTCTTTTGGGCTCTGTACCAGCTGTGCAGGACTGTATGTACACTTCACCACCTTGCTAGTGGGCAGGCCATGCTGCTGACTGTTGGCTGCACTGAATGCCACAGCACTTTTTGCCTTAGGTTCTTCCTTGATTCTTTCCCCGGGCACTGCATGTGCTTATGCTCACAAGTCACTTCACAAATGTGGGTGATCCCACTGTCACTGGCCTCATACTGAAAGTTTCAGAAGAAGCCTGTGTTCTGTGGAATGGTAGATTTGTAGTTTGTGTAGAACAGCTGGAGCATGCCATTCATATTATAGGTGTTTATCTTAGGTGAAATACTGAAACTGTTCAGCTGAGTGAATGGGTTGTAAACCAGGAAGTCAATGGACTTTCATTATTTGCTACTGTTTGTCTTTGGATGAACATTTCACTTTTTATGGCACAGAGTATGATCCAGAGTAAGAATTGTCTCACTGATGTGTATTGTGATGTATGTTTTAGTCTTTGCTGGAATATTTAAAATTAATTTTTAAAGTCAAGTTGTTTTGTGAAAAATGGGTTACAGTGTTTTATAAAAATTAATACCATTAAGAGCTTAAAAAGGCAAAATAATTTGAGGCATCATTAATTGAACAAGTTTTTGTATCTGATCATCTTAATACTTTCCCAACATATTTATTTGGGAAGCTTTGCTTCATGTCTACCCATATGTTTTACACAATAACAAAATACTCCTGAAATGAGCAAGTGAAGTGCAGTCCTGTAACCCACCTCTGAGAATTTGCTTCATGACCAAAGCAGAGGGTCAGATTGAAGGTGATGTTCTAGATAGGCTGGAGTTATTTTTCTTTTCCTTGAATTGCGATGATTGGTGAAATTTAAGCATTAGCATTTGACAGAGGACAGTCATAAAAGCTTGAGGACTAGTTGTCTTCTTGGTAGATTTTTGCTTTGCCTTTTTTTTTTTTTTTCAATGCTGCTGTGTTCACTTGACAATCATATTGTTTGCTGGGTGTTTTTAAGGTGTTTTGAAAATAAATTAATAGTATTGCTACCCTTTGACTTAAAAGCCATCTGTACTTCACAGGTGTTTGTACAGTAGGCTGAGTGAGAGTAATAGTGCTTTGCATTTTTG
The DNA here is from genome assembly GCF_963662255.1 of Cinclus cinclus. NCBI lineage: Eukaryota > Metazoa > Chordata > Aves > Passeriformes > Cinclidae > Cinclus > Cinclus cinclus. Next base: position 48,330,354 of record NC_085084.1, read on the forward strand.
TTACTGTCTGTGCCTATGCATGTCAGAGCTGCTCTCTCACTTCTTCAGCTGGGTGGAAATCTGGTGGGTGTCTGTGGTCCCCATTTAAATAATGAAATTAAAATACAATAAGACATTCTGTCACATTGCCATACCACTCTGGTTCAGAACATTAATTAACCCTGTGGTTAATTCCTCATGTGGATTATTGTCAATGTAGTCTTTGTAAAAGCTTTATAGGAATAAATCTTTAAAGAAACTTCCTAGAGACATCAAAGAGACTTACAGTTATTAAAAAGAATTAGTTTTCCTACTCTTCCATAGAAATAACTGATGTAAAAAAAATCATCTATTCAGTACACTAAGATGTATGTCTATGGTTTCTAGAGGTTTGGTTGCTGTGGAACAAATGTAACATGGTTCAATAACAATAGTATCTGGTAACAAAAAGTATAATGGTAACAATAGTATCTCTACTATTCAGTATTTAGACATGGTTCACAGGAAGAGAATTTAAGAGTTGTTCCCTCAGATTACTGATGTTTCATTTCTGTCCTACTTTTTATAGGTTGGGCTTGTCTGTAATCCTTGAATTATTCTGTGGTTTAGCTGTGAAACTATTTTTTTAAGGTGGAGAATGACCTATCTGAAGTTTTTATTACGTCTATAATACTATAGAAAAAAACCCGCAGTAGAGGTCTGAAAACATGTGCACACTGCATGTTTGGAGGCCAGGAGTGCCTTGGGGAACTTGATGTATACTTGCCTGTCACTTCATTTTATTACACTGCTATGGACAGCTAAGAATATTGTCAGTCACATTGTACCTTTCCACCCACTTTCATCTTCTCTTGTTTAATTAACAACCATTTCCATAGCTGTGCTTTTGAAATAAAATCAGTGCCTGCCTTTGGATGCCAAGGCACTCTGAAATATTATTGCTAAAGAAGAAATTCTGTGGAAAATATTTCTGCCTCTCACTAGGGAAGGAAGGTTTGTGTGGTCCTTGGTCACTGTTTTCCCTAGAGTGAGGTGGTGTTGGGATGGTAACTCACAAGTTATCTTCAGAGGCCATGGGGATTGTTGTCTTGATTTCTATTGCTTATGTAGTAATAGACCACCTGAGACCCAACTTGTCAATGAAGTCCAAATCTTAATGCACTTCAGTGCTTCTCAGCTCATCATCTTAATTAGTGTCAACATGGGTTTAGATCTGTCCTTATTTTTTGAAATAGTTTCCACAGCAGGGAACTGAGGCTGCACATTTGAAACATGTTTGAGAGAGACTAAAAATACACTTTTTCTTTTTAATTAGGCAATTTTCCCAGTGCCTTCTAAAAATTGTGATGAGAAAAGATTTAACTTATTTTTCTCAAATGATTTGGCCTCTGCTTGTACACTGGAGGCTCAGCAGACTGCAACACAAGCAGCGTATATATTTTTGAATGGCTTGTGTAATCTTTTAAATGGAGAAAGATGCTCAGTCTTAGTAGAAAAGTGATGCTCCTTGTAGTGCATTGACTCTGGATGGATGCCTGGCACCAACCAAAGCCTTTCTCTCACTTTCATACACAGCTAGACCTCTCATAGGGGAGAGAAAATGTAATGAAGGATCCATGAATTGAGATTAGGACCTGGAGAGATCATTCACCAAATACCATAATTGGAAAAGAGGATGCAATTTGAGATATTTATTGAATTTATTACTAACAAAATCAGATCAGGATAATGAGAAGCAAAAGAAGACCTTAAAAAATGCCTTCCCCCCACCCCTCCATCCTTCCCATCTCTACATGCTCCTTCAGTGGTATAGAAAGATGGGAAATGAGGTTTATGGTCAGTTCATCACAAGTTGTTTTTTCCACTGCTCAGGGAGAGGAGACCTTCCTCTCCTACACTGTTGGAGACAGTTCTCCGTGAACTTCTCTGATGTGAGTTCGTCTCACTGGCAGCAGGTCTTTGTGGACTGCAACACAAGTCCATCCTGTCCATCCCATATGCAACAGTCCTCCCAAAACTGCTGCAGCCTGGGTCGCTCTTCCACGAGATGCAGTCCTCCAAAGCTGCTCCAGTGGGGGCTCCTCTCTCCATGGGCCTCCCATGAGTTCACAGCCTCTTCATGCATCACAGAATTAATTAGGTTGGAAAAGACGTCTGAGATCATCGAGTCTAACCTATGACAACACAACCTACAGTCAACTAGACCGTAGCACCAAGTGCATCCAGTCTTTCCTTAAACAGATCCAGGGATGGTGTCTCCACCACTTCCTTGGGCAACCTATTCCAATGCCCAATCACCCTTTCTGTGAGGAAATTCTTACTAATGTCCAACCTAAACCTAACCCAACCTAAACCCAACTCCTAAATCAGGGGTGATGCAGTTTAAGACTGTGTCCTCTTGTCCTGTTCCTGGCTGTCTGGGAGAAGAGACCAGATCCCACTTGGCTGAACTGTCCTTTCATGCAGCTGTGGAGAGCAATAAGGTCTCTCCTGAGCCTCCTCTTCTCTAGGCTAAAGAGCCCCAGCTCCCTCAGCTGCTCTTGGTAGCACTTGTGCTCCAAACTCCTTGTCCTTCTCTGGACTCACTGCAGCACTTCATTGCCCTTCTTGAAGAGAAGACCCCAAAACGTAACACAAGACTGTAGGTTTGGCCTCACCTGTGCTAAATACAGTTGGAGAATGACTTCCCTAGTCCCTCTGGACACACTGTTCTTGATAAAGACTGGCATGCCTTTGACCTTCTTGGCCACCTGGTCACACTGCTGGCTCATGTTCAGCCTTTTACTCTTCATGGCTCTGTAAAGCATAGAAAATGTGTTCTCTTATTTGTGGTACCTTCTGGGTAGAAGGACGCCCAATCCAGGAATATTGTAAACACATTCATTTGTCCTCTGCCACTCTATACCTGAGTTCACACAGTACCATGGAAAAGGGTAGTGAGTCAAAGTCATCATGCTGAGATAACAGTTTTTGAAGAATTGCTGGATCTCTGGAGGTGACCATATTTGTCAGTTGGAAAGACTGTAGCAACACTGGGAGATACATTAGCTATGGGAATGTAATGAGTGAAGTGACTTGAATGGAACAAAAAACCACTATGTGGCCAAATCACAAAGTTTGGCTGTGGGAAAGCTTTCTTGCTTCTCTGAACATCTTAAAATAGATAAATTGTCTGTTAAGCAGCTAGCAACATGATCTCCTGGGGGTCATGTTGCCTGCTTAAAAACAAGAATAGATATTGCTGACCCTTAATCTGCATGGCAGGAAGGGCTTGGCTGACCTGAAGTTGAGTCATTTGTACTGCAAACAGATAATATATGGAAATGAGGTTATTCCAATGAGAGACATTTGCGAGTGCAAGCACTGAAAAATGCTTCTTGTTAAGCTTAATACTTAGGGCTATAAATCAGGTTACAGTGATATGCCAGGGCTTGGTGAAGCTATGGTGGAAGGACACATGAAGAAGCAAAATCAGATGTGACTTTGCAAGTTATTTCAGTTAGTGTATACAGTTTTAAGTATATACATACACATAAGTAAATTTAGGAGTCAGGTATACATTCATAAGTTTTTGCTCACCTGAGGCATAAATGACTACATCAGGATTACAGGAAGTGTCTAAGGTTGAGCAAGCTTTTGGCAAAATATGCAAAAATTCCTTTCAACTGAAAATAAATTTATCTTCTTAATTTGAAAAGACTCTAACGTTTTAGTCCTGTTGCAGGCTGCCCTTCTTGCTTTGGAGATCTCAGCCCATCTTCATAGGACAGGTGCTCCCACCCTCTGATCAATTTGGTGGCTCTTGTCTGGATTTATTCCAGCAGGTCCACCTCTCTCTTGTATTGCAGACCCCAGAGCTGGATTCAGTGCTCCAGATGGGGTGTCACTGGAGCAGGGAAGAGGGCAGAATCCCCTCCCTTGACATGTTGTTCACACCTGTCCTGATGCAGCCCAACATAAGGTTGGTTTCTGGGCTGATTGCAAACTCTTGGGTCATATTGAGCTTTTCGTCCACCAATATCCCCAAGTCCTTCTCTTCAGGGGTGCTCTCAATTCATTCTCCATCTGGCCTCTGTGCTTTGGATTGCCCTGACCACGTGCAGGACCTTACAGCTGGCTGTGTTGAACTTCATCAGGTTTCCACAGGTGCACCACTTGAGCCTGTTAATGCCTGTTAATGAATAGCATCACTTCCCTCCAGCTATGCTGACAGACTCCCTACACTGCTTGGTTTTGTTGACAAATGACACTGAGGATCTTTGATTATGGTCGGCTATTTGCTGAGAAATGATATTTGCTTAGAAATAATAGACATTGATCTGTTGACCTTACAGCTTGGCTAACAAGCCATGGTCTGAAATCTTGGTTGTGTTTTTTTTGACTTAAAAGCTGAACACAGTTTGGCCTCAAGCTAATGGTCTCTCTGAAGAACAATACCCTATTTTTCCACCCCGGAAAATCTGACCAAAATTTTTTTGTGTGGGGACTGCTCAACTGCTCGAGTTATATATGGTATTTACATCAATATACTGAACCTTTTCTGGTACACTGTCATTGCAGATTAGGAATTTTTACTTAATCTGAGGCTTTTGGTGCACTCTGCTGCAGGTAATTCCTCTGGGGTCTACCTGTAGAATTGCAGTACCAACATATGGAAGTGAATTTTTAAGTTGTTACTGGACATTGGTTACAGAGGGGAAAAAAAGATGCTAAAAAAAAAAAAAAGGTCCTGAATTTCAAAGATCCTGTAGATCTTGTAATCCAGTGAAGTGATGTGTTTACAATGAGAGAAAATTGAAAAATAACAGTATTGTATTTATTGTACTTAGTAAAAAATCCAAGGAAAGGAAAAAAGTTTCTCTTGCCCTTCAGATAGTGTTTCCAGACTTGGTATTGATGCAGAAGCTCATGATATGAGCAGGTAACAGAAGCAGCTAATTTGGACAAAATATGTCTGACATTAGTATTTATATTCATTAACCACATTTTTATTGGCTATGCTGTGTGTTGCTCAAGGTTGGAGAGAACTGGCAGTGTCAAAGAATATCCTGACAGTCTGCAGAAGACCCTGAGTCTTGATAGAGCCCTCTAGAAGGTAGTAGATTTTGTCTAGTTGAGGCAATGGTTAAATAGTTTATTTTCCCAGATGGGTGAAGTGGCTGAATGGAGTGCCTGCAGACTGCTAGGTGTGGGGAAAGGAGCTGTGAGTGACTTGCTGTGTGGTAGGTTGATCCATCTATGGGAGGCTGTTCTGCAGGGGAGAAAACAGAAGAGAAAGTGGTGACCTTAAAGATGTGCCATTCCATATGCTATTAGAAATAAACCTTAAAGATCCTCTGTGGTAGAAGGCAGAGGACAGGTAGAAGGAACCTTTTGTTATCGTCTCTCCATTTCTTTAGAGAAAGAGATGAATGGGAGAGGTGAATCCCACTCAGAAAGGTGCACCATGCCTGTGGGTCTTTAGGTCTCATGAAGTTATTTCTGCCTGCAAACTTCATCCTGGATTCATTACTGCCAAAAAAAAAATCTCCAAAAAACAAAAACTAGAAGAGGAAAATATTTCCACTGTGGTCAGTGTGCTATTTTGTCTACAGCAAGAGAAAGATTTTCTTATGTAAACTTGATATAATGAGAACAGGGGTGCTCAAGTAAGCTTACATTACCATAATTTACTTCATGTTATTAATGATTAATAACTATATATTGTAAATATAATTGTAATAGCTATATTGTAATAGCTATATGTTTTAAATAAAACATGTTCTATGGCATTTCTTAGCGGGCTTTTATTATTTTTGCTCTTATTATTTCACTGTTATTGAAAAAAATTTGCTTACCTCTATTTTTCCTTTGTGATTGTGTTTTGCCTCTTTTTCCTGCCATGTAAAATAACAAGAGAAAGACTCAAAATAGTTGCAACAATTGGTTGCACACTGATACATTAAATATGTTACAAAAAGATAACCTGTCTCTTCTTAATTTTTAAAATTATATTTCAGATACCTCTTATATCTACAAATAAAAAGAGATATTTTTCATGGCCGTTTGCTGTGCTCCTTTTCTGATGCTGCCTACTTGGGTGCCTGTATTGTCCAAGGTAAGTATGAGTAGTAGGCTTCTTTAAATATTTCACTTTATATGATAAAGTTCATTTTATTCTGCCTTAAGGTGAGTGAAGCTCTTAATGCATTACAAAGCAGTCAAAACTGATCCCAGGCCTTATTAAAGGAGGCTCGTTCAGAAAATTAGAACAGAAAATGTCAGGTTTGGGTACCTAAGTGACACATCTTTTAAAAGAGAAATCAAGTTCTGCCCAGTACCTTGATTAACATTGTGGCCCTGTGTTTCTCTGCTAGAACAGAATTAGGACCAGTCTATGCCAGTGCAGATAAATCATGTGAAAAAGGGGAGAATCAGGAGTGCATTATTTTAGTTCTGCCTTATACCATAATAATAGGTACTCAAAGGGCAACATTGCCCATGCTTCTGTCTTACAGAGCATTTTTCTGCCACAAGAAATAGTTCAGTATTGCTAATTAATGCAGTAATTAATAAGAAACTCATTGATTAAACTGACAGTTATAAGGATTTTGTTGTTTCAGTTAATTATAAATTCCTCAAAGAAACATTTCTTGTGAGATGCTAGATTCTTACTGACCATGGAAGTACCTTGAATTACACTGCATTTACTGAATTCTTTCCCTATTAATTAATGTTGCAATTTAATTTTTCTGCTTTTGTATTTTGGATCTGTTCAGCTGAGCTTGGTGATTATGATCCTGATGAACACCCAGAGAATTACATCAACGACTTTAAGATTTTTCCCAAGCAGTCACAAAAGCTTGAGAAGAAAATAGCTGAAATGCATAAAAATGAATTCAGGTAATTTAGAACGCTGTTTGGTAAAGAGACAGCCAAGAAATACTTTTATCTGTTTCCAAGTAGTGCATGTTATCTTAGGAGGGTTTGTTCCATGAATTATAATAGAAGCTCTACCAATATCCTGTCTGATGGGCTGTATCTGAAAATGTGTTTTCAGCTTAGGGGGTTTTCTTTGCCTGTTAACCTTCACTAATCATAGTTGATTCCTGCATGACTGCTGGTAATTTAGACTTCATTTGCTTAAAATGTAGGTCTGCTTAGTGGGAACAGCTCTCAGATCAGAGCTGTTCCAGCTGATTAGTGGAATAACACCTTTCATTTAGGGAGCACATGTTTTTTGTTCAGAAATTTGTCTGTATTGCAATTGTAAAATTCTTGATAAATATTGACCTGATTGAAACTACAATTAGGTTATTTTATCTGTAGGTGGTTAACATAGTGGTGAATTGAACAGAAATATATTTAAGTAACTTCCTTGGAAGACTAAGGAGATGAGATACAGAGCTGTCTGCATGCTCTTTTTTTATGTCCTAAACTCTTAATACTTTAACACAAGCAAAGGAGGAAACAGATTAGTCACTTTTGGTTTTTAATTTAAATGAGTTTCAGGAGAGAAGGAGCAGTGAGTTAGCTGTGCAACTATACCCTCTTCAGGGTTGTGAGTGAATGACATGCAGAATATTGAGAGAGAGATTTCATGACGCCCTTGGCATCTTGCTTAGTTGAAGATAGTCCTCAGAACATAGGGAAAGGCATAGGACGTGCAGAAAATCAAATGAAAGCAAATATTAATTGCATAAAGTAGAAGGGCAGTTTTTATTGGAAGACTACAAGGCTTTGTATATGCTTACCCTGTATTTTGTTTTCATATTTCAATATATGCAAAGAAAGAAGAAAAATTCCTTTTCAGGAGAGTTAAAGCTTAAAACACTTTTTATTACCAGAAGCCTATAAAATATGTTCTACAAGTAAAATGCAACACTTAACAACAATAAGCATTCCACTATTAATGTGTCTTCTCTTTTTTCCTTCCTGAAATCTACATATTTTCCTTGTATTTCTTTCAGTGAAATGATGTTTTAAATGGCTTATAGCTAACATTTTTAAAGTAGTCCAGCCTGAACTGTACACAGACCCACAGAAACAACATTTTAAAATAAGAACAATTTCTTTTACTGTCAGTATTTTTCCATACAGTGTCTACAGATTTCCAAAGGATAATTAACCTTAATTAAAAAACCAAGATATTTCATCAGTTAAGCCAAGGTGCAATTGAAAAGTCTGATAAGTTCAGTCTTTCAAGAACAGACTCACGCTTTACTTAAAGTTAGGAGAAGAGAAGGAAAACTGGTAGGCCAGTGCTGGTGTATTTTATATTTTATAACACTGGGGGAGATGTATTTTTCTATGTTGGTTTGCTTTTACATGTATGTGTAATTCTACACATCCTTTGTGAATGTAACAATCTAGTTCTCCTGTTATGAATAACCAGGCCCATTTTTATCTCATCTTTTAAATCTTCTTTCCTGTTGGTGTAATCTGTCTGATCCTGTGACAGTAAATGTTATAAACTTTCACACAGATACCTCTGGGATTCTCCAGGTCCTGAATTTCTGCCATTAGTGGTTGCCCAGCACATGAGGATGTCCCCTGAATTTTAGACTCAGTGGCTTGTAGCTCTTTGCAGCCCTCAAGAAGTGCCATCTTTCTTTTCTGTTTTCTTTGCTTATGTCAGCATCTGGTGTTCCTTACCTATTTGTCTATTTCCAGAGAACAAAGGCAGTTTCAGACCTGTCTGGGCAGCTGGTATTTGGCAATTTCCCAGTGCAGCTGTCTTCCCCAAATTGATCATCCTCTAACATTTTTTACATCAGACATTTACCAGTCACAGAAGTTTTACCTTTTTCTGGATATTTAATTCCATGGTTCTCTATTCTAGCAGTACAAATTAATAAAACATATCTGACGTATAATGAACTATATAGAGAGGGTTCCAGTGCTAGATGATCAGATTTCAGCATATCTATCTGGAAAAAAGATGATAGGAAAAAACAGTCTTCTCTATGGCATTTTATTAGCATGTGTTTCAATGCATTCTTCAGCAAGTCACATTTTCTGATAACAATTAATATCGTGCTGTGCAGTGAGTATTTTTTAAAGTTGCAAGGGGTTCCTCAAACCTTATCTTGCAAGATACTCAAGTGGCATGTTAGCTGACAGGTAACATGTGAGCAGAACAGATGAGACTGAGATCCTTTTTAATCCAGCTGCCATTCATCTGCCTTCAGAATTTTTGCCTCTCAGTTTCAGCTCTGTGAGCCAGATTCTTTGTTTTCTTCACATATGTAAACAAACAAAGAAGATTACATCCCTCTCCAGCAGTAGGCTCCCATTTCACCAAAGCCCTGGGGCTTGGAAGAGGACAGTTCTTCTCTGAATCCCATGCCAACATAATTTCTTCTGTATTTTTTTGTTTGTTTGTTTGTTTATTTGTTTTTGTGTGTGTTTTTTGTTTGTTTGTTTGTTTTTTTTTTGTTTGGTTGGGGTTTAGTTTTGAAAGGGTTTTTTTTGTGTCTGTGAAGGGGTGAAGGGGTGGGTGTTTGTTTTTTCCTTTTTTTTAAAGATTCACTGGTTAAAGTCAAGCCATTTTCCTATCCCATCTGAAAACTAAATAGTGTTCAGTTTTTAATCCCGATGTGAAATATTGCACCATGCATTTATGGAAGTGTTATGTAAAAAGCCTTGCATTTATCTGAAAGCCCCCCACAAAATATTTTTCAAAGTTACATGACCTGTTCAAATGCCTGTTTTCAATGCTGACCCCACATAGGTAAATTCATGTTACTTTTTATTCCCTTAGATGGCTAATGTGGATGCAGGTTTAAGATACCTGAATATTACTGAATTGGCTATTGTCTCTGCTTTGTTTATAAAATGCTTTGCAGAAGTTATATGTGAAAGGCTGTCTTTTGGGAGAAGAAAATTTTCCACTGAGGATGTGAAATCACTGTCATTTTGTGATAACCATCTGAAAAGCCATTTAAAGTGTTAAACTAAAGGTAGGGTTTTCTTGAATACCAGAGTAGCAAATTACAGCTTGTCTTTGATCCAAGCTAAACCAGAAGTTTTGTTTAAATTTGTTTTGAAAGGCATGGAGCATTTTTATCCTTTGCTGCATCATCTACCTTGTAACTACTCAGTGAGGATTTAAGCACTTTTCAATTTCCTGCACTGCTTTGACTCTTACTGGTCTCCCTTATCCATCCCATCAGTCCCCCTGTGGCTTTTGCACTGCTGCCAGTGGGAGTGCATGATATCCCAGTCTCCACTGATGTTGCTCTCCAGCTCTTGTGCAGCTGCCATTGGAGCCACTGGCAAGCATAACTACAAATGTTACTGCCTGAGTACGATCTGGGAGGCTGTCCTAGAAGACTTGGCAACGGCTGCTAGAAAATGCTTTTCTTTGTGCGGTTTAATATAATTTCATTCAAGATTAAACAGCTTCTTGCATGCTGAATACATTGAAATTCAGCATATGTTGGATGCATTAAAAAGCACTAAAACTAAATTATAATTTAGCAAGTCCAGGATATGGTGGATGTATTTTACTCAAGTGCTTCTTGCAATTAAAAGTACATATTATCCTGTTTTATGTGTAATGCTGGTCGCTGCTCATGAACACTTTATATGTAGCTTCCAGTACTACCCTAATCAAATTGGTATCTAACAGCCTTGTATACACAAAGGGAATTCAATTGAAAGGACAGACAGTGTGCTCCAAAACTTGCAAGTCATGTTGCAGGAGACAGAAGCCACTTTTCCAGGGATCAAGGATATTTTGAGGTGTCGGGGTTTTTATATTTGAGGTGCAAGACTCGAGGGTAGTCTCCCTGACCAACCTCTAAAGGTTCCCTGATATCAGGGCGAAGGTGGCAAAATGAGGAACGGGTCCACGACACAGCTCTGGAACTAAATACTTTAATAACTATAAAAGAAAATGTGGGATGAGGCCCAAAACACATACACACACTACATGAGTCCAAGGTCAAAGAAAAGAGTGAGGGAATATCCAGGGTATATATATATGGGATGGTGAGGTGGGCCCCGGGTCAGAATCCAATGGACAAAGGGAAAAGTGGTGCAAGGGGGGAGCAATGTAGGGCAGGAGCCAACAAGGTAGGATGGATGGAACAGTGCAGTAAACATGGGCCAGTGGGGGTACAAGATACAAGAACTTTCTAGAACTGGGAGGAGAAAGGGTTGGCATAACTGGGAGTAAAGGAAACCAGTAGGAAATAAGGGTTATAGAACATCATTGCAAACAGTTCGAAACTTTCGACAACCTTCTTTCTTAGGGACTATTATAAACTTAAACAAATGCCCTCCAAGGCCTGGGGCCGAGGGACAACTCTTCATCAAAAACACCGGTCTGGCCTGGGATGTCGGCCAAGCCGACTCCCACATTGAGGTTTCTGTGGAGCTGAGGGGGATGCCTGGAAAAGAACAGGGCTTGGGCTGCTGCAGAGGTAAGCGCCTTCCAGGCCTCAGGGCCCAAAGCCTTTTTAGTTGTGGTTATACAAAATTTACTGAGGGCGTTGGAGGACTGAGACAAATGTAATCTTCATTTCAGCTTTGGTATCCCATGCTGCCTCAGAGTTTCCCAGTGCAGTCATTTAGATTTGCCTATCAGGCCACATATTGGCAACACTCACTGCTTCAAAAATAACTAATTCTCCAAGTATTAAAATGTCGTTGTGTGTGGTGTAATAGGTGAATAATTTGTTTATATTCTGCTACATTCTCCCAGTGTTCTCACTCAAGAATTTGTATCAATTGTAATCTGGATGAATCAGAGAGATTGTTGGAATGTAGTCAAGTAGTCCTTTCCCTGAAGGATTCCATGTGTGCTGATTTCCTCAAAGCTTTCTTTTTCTGAACCACATTTCTTCTGACAGAAGCATGCTTAAAACTTAAAACCAATTCAAATCAAGAAGCTGTTCTTGTAATTATGGTTTCACTAGGTAGAAAATATTGAGTGAGATTTTTTTTTTTTAAATTAATGTTTTCGTGGTATAAAGAATATTTCCAGAAGCTTTCTGGTGAGACATAGCTTTCCCTGAGCAGGAATTTAATGGAAGAGGCAGTTGTATCAGTGATCTAGAGAAGGGAACTTTGCAGACAAAAGAGTAGTCTTTCCCATTCTCTTTTGAAAAACTGAAAAGATTTATCAATACATGGGATTTTTCTTTTTATATAATTCCAAGAAGTTTTCAGTAGAAAGGATAATCTGCTTGAGTTGTAAAGGTTGCAAAATTTATGACAACATTGATAGTTTTTTAGCTTTAGGAGAGATTTTTCTTGTGTGTATGTGCACTTGTGCATGCACTGCATTTTTTTCCTTCTTTATTCCCTGGGAAGACCTGCAAATGTCAGTGTTTTTTTCACGGTAATTGTTGTCTGTCTTATGGTGAGGTTTGGATTCAGATTCTGCATACTTAACACACTGGTATCTTCAGATGTCTTAGTGGAATTTTAAAATGTACTGATTTCTTCATCAGCTAGAAAGAGCTACTTCCTCTGCTGCCCTTCTCCCTCCTCACCTCTTCTCTGTTTGGAGAAGGCTTTATGGGCTAGGTGTGTCTGGACCAGAAATTTTAATCTATTGTGATTATAAAACCAGAAAGCTTAGTAGATTTCTCTATATCATGGGAATTATTGAATATTTAAAATTAATATTTGGTAAATTAAAACTACATCTCTTATGTAAACATAGTCTGTCTTTGAACTTAAAGCTGTCTGTTTCCCTGTGTCAGTTTATGAAGTAAAGGTGTAATACAAATGTCTGAACACGCACTTCAGAGACACCTTCTCTGAAGGCACATGAGTAATTTGAAATGTTCTGATAGAAGGAGTTATGTAAGTGGCACATACCATCACAGCATGCATGCTGTAAAAATTAACCCATAAGCATTTAATAGTCTCAGTAAAAGAGTTTGATTATGATTTTAACATGGTTATTTGGGTTTTACTCAGATTCTATCTGCCTGAGAGAAAAAACAATTTTGCAGTAAAAGTTAAAATTGATATTTAAGTGTTCTGCAACTTTCTAAGTTTAGTGTCTTTCAGCAATTTTCAGCAATTAGTTTACATCCTAGATGATAATGTTTCTTTTCATATACAGACCCATTTAAAGGCTTTTCTCTGCCAGTGCCAGGCTGGCAGCTCCTGGGGAACTGGGCAATGTGATTAGTCCTATTATTCTGATAAACTGAACCACAGCCTACAGTGCAATTTCATTTACCAGTGTCTTCATTTGGAGCTTTTCTTTAAAATTATCACCACTGCTGTGGCTACTTTTTCCACTACAACTAAAGCATTAGCAATCATAGCAGGTTTATTTCAATGCCACATAGCACCATTATTGTGACCAAAAATAGCAAAAAGCCATTATTTAAAAATGTCACTGCCAAAATATTCTGAGCTTAAAGTAAAAGCTGATCAAGACCATTAGCACTGTAATTTTGTAACAATTGGAGTCTCAGCTACATGTAAAAAGATTTAAAGACAGAACAGCAAAAATATTTTCATGTCGCAAGCAGTTCTGTGTTCAGTGTACAGTGCAGCTAAATGCACTGATTCTTTAGCAGAGTTCTGGCTTTATTTTAGGTTAAGAGGTGCTCCAGGTAACTCAGTTCTGCTGGGAAATGTCCTCTACAAGCTCTGGGATATAACAGTGAGAATACTTCCTTATGGAAGTTGTTACTTTTGTCTCTCCTGAGATCACAATGAAATATGTTCATGATTGCAGAGCAGGGCAAAGAGTGGTTAATGGAGAGTGAGCTTGCATAGTTTAAAGCATTATGACTGGTGTCCCTGGTTTGCAGGTGAATATGTAATGTCTCTAGAGGCCAGATCATTATGTATATATTTATTTATTCTTTTATTAAAATACATTAATACACCTTACCAAACACAAATGTCCAGAAATTAAACATAGGACATACTCTAGTAAAGTATTGCTGTTGTATTCTTCAGCCAGTACCTTTTTCTTGATGTAGAGATGAGGGGAAAGGGTGGACTATAATTTTTATTATTGTTAGTTTGTTCATAGTAGTATCTCACAGCACTTTATAAGTCAGTAAGGGAATCAGAGAAGAGAAATCAAACGACCTCACTAATGTGCTCAGCAACCAAGAGGATGAGAATAGCGCTGAAAATGTTTTTCCTTCGCTGTTTTTGCTACATGGTCTTCTTTGTCAAAAGGAGTTAATGCTCAGTCCTGTCCTATTTTATCCTTGCACTGAGGTTCATGACTTCAGTATGTAACAGATAAATACTTCAAAGTAAAGGTATGAGGGGGAGAAACTTCTGGAATGAATTGGTACTGGCAGTGAGTGAAGCAAGTAGACCATCACTGTGACACACCCTGGAAATTATTCCCTGTGGAGCTTCCTTGCCTTTGAAGTGCTTCAGAGCTGGGGGCCCTGTGGGGAATAAAAAGAGCTTTCACATCCCCTAGTGCATACTTCTCATGAGCCTCAAGTTAAAACAGAGTGTTTTGCATACTTCTCTGTTTTCTATTGAAGTGTTTGTTTCATTAAAATTTTATTAGGAACTTTTGGGTTGACTGATTCCTAGGTTGAATCATTAATTCATAGTTAATGGCTGTGGAGTTCTAATTTCACAAATAATCCACTTTTTTATCATTTGTATGGTATGCAAAAACTTTTCTGAGTAGTAGTTTGTTTTTTTGGTCCTGTTCTATGCCTTTGCCATGCAGTAGATGGGTACTCTAATGCCTGCAGCACATAGACTATATCTTTCCCTTAATGCTGAATTAATACTGAAAAAATAAAGGCAAGAGCAGTAAATACACAGAGAAACCTGAATTTCCTGAGAGTACTGAGTTCTAAAAATGCAAATATGTGGTGCCTAAATATTCCCTGGTTTTCCACTCTAAAACACTTGTGTAAGTGAATACACTATAAATTCATTTGTCGGGCTGTTTGTTGCATATAGAAAGCTTAAGGGCTTTTTAACAAAGCACATCAAAGGCATATCTAATGTTAGATCAGTGATTGATAAAAAAAGTTGGTTGCTGATAGAATTTGTTACAGTTATATTTTTATTTAATAAGAAAAATTTCATTACTAAGTTACACAGAAAAAGCATATTATGAAGGCTTAAATGTTAATCCTTTGTTAAGAGACAAATGAGGATTTTTTCATTTGATATTGTCCTTGACTCTTGTGCTTTGTGATGTTCTTTTAAGGCTTTGCACTGTAGCCATTTGATTAGTCTGTAATCGGATAAGATCAAATTTGTACACGTCTTCTTCTTTTTTTTTCCCCCAAATGCCACAGCTTTTTTCACTTGATGTACACAAAAGCATCATTGGCTATAGGGAAGGGGAGACTGATAATACTTTTAAAAATATCTCTTTAATAGTAATACCAAGGTGAGATTTTTTTCCCCCATTTGTATATGCCAACTCCTCAAACCACATTGTTGCAAACTCCTGCTCACTTTTTATCCATTAAAACCAGAAGTCTGACTGTCCTTTGTACCAGCAAGCAGAGGTAGTAAAAAATACATTTGGTAATCCTTTGTTTTGTAAGGTGCAATATCTAATAAGCAACCAAATTATTTTTTTGGCTTTTTGCTATGCAACATAGCTATTTAGGTCAAACTAGTTAATTACTTCTGTCATATGCAGTTGTCTGATACATGCAATAAACTCATTGCCTTTTTAGGGGTTATTTATGGTCTTACAGTTGTGATGGCACATGAAGTTGTGATTTAGTAGTACTTAAAATGGAGAAAAAGTTTAATAGATCTACCAAAAAACTGAGTGGAAAAATAAGCATTTTTGTTTTGATTGCTGCTTTCTCCTTAAATATTTGCTGTGTGAATACACATTTGTAATTTTTGGTGCTCCTCTTAATACATGCTCTTCCCCACTGGCAAGTGGTGTGAAAGAGACCAAAACAGGAAAGAGAAAGAAGTCCACTTCTTCTCTAATATAGAGATTTTTTTTAAGCTTAGAAATAAAACATCCACAAAAATGTGGTCTGAAGTAAAATGAAGGTTGTGTAGTGTCAAATAAATACAGAAGAAGCCCAAGAAATATAATGGGGCTGACTAGGAGGTGATAAACAGTGAAATAAAAATGAGCAGTTTTAAAACTTTGTAACAGATTGGATAGTGACACTTACACTACCACAGGTCATCATCCTGTTATGTTCAAAATAGGATTTGATGTCCACAAGCATGCTAGATGTTACTTTAATTGTTAGACTGAGCTTTGGGCCAGATCCTGATTATCATACATTAATACTTGTTGGTTTCTACCTGATAGGAAATAACACACTTTCAGGGAAATTAATGCTGCAGCAATACAGAATGAAGTATTAAATGCCAATTCCTATGTACAATTGGTCACAGTGTGAGGCTGGACTCACAAATCAAAAAATTCAGGTGTAGAATAATATTTGACTATGATCTTTGATTTTCAAAATTTTTTTAATGGCTTTTTAAAAAAAAAATTTACATGGAAAGTATTTATGAGGTCTGGCTTTCTAGAGGTCCTAAGCATTGTTTATTATCATAAAACTGTATTATTTATCAAGATCATGTACTCTAGTTCTTATAAATACAGAAATTAAATAATACTTGAAATACTTCACTTTCAAATAAGCATTGTAATTCTGTGTTAGAACTTATTGTAATGGCAGTAGTTTCTTAAAATCAGATAAAACTTACTCTAGACCCCAAGTCTTCATGACACATTTCAGGCTTTAGGTATATTTGCTGTTGATTATAGACACCCTAAAAATAGGGGTGTATAAATGGAAATGCTGACAGATTCTGAGCTATCATGTTGGTAGCAGGCACTGCTATAATTAGACATACATCTGAGTAGGCAGTGAAATATGAATGCCGTGTTTATACCTTGCACTGGAAGGAATGTTTGTTAATCTGCACAATCCTTTTAAATGAGATGGAGAGCAAAAGTTTGTGAAAAAAAGATGCTGAAATTTATTTCATATTCAGGCTGACATGAGGGTATATCAAAAGACAAGAAATACTTGCAGAATATTAGATAATTCTGGTTAGTTGTGGGTATCCTGGGATTTATAAAAAAAAAAATCACTATTTACCTGAAAACATCAGCCACTGTACAATTCAACAGAAGAAAAGATGAGAAAAGTTTTCTATCCTTTTATTACAAACAAAACGTGGTTGAAATAGTTTAAACATCAGTGAAAACTTTTTTTTTCTTCTGCCTTTAGGCATTTAAACTCTCCAGTCAAAAAGTCTTTCTCCTATTTATTTTTTGCTGTCAAACTCTTTTTTTCCTTTTGTAATTTCAGAGGTCAGAGCCCAGCTGTTGCTGAATTTAACTTGCTTCTTAAGGCAAATTCTTTGGAAACTTATGGTGTTGATCCTCACCCTTGCAAGGTAACAGTTTTTTTTACTAACTTCTAATAAAATATTCTCTTTACTAACATTTAGTTAGAAGACAGTAATGCAAATGATTTAGCTCTGGTTTTTATCCAGGCACAAGTAGTGAGCAATTTCTAAAAAAGCTGCCCTGGAACTACATATTATGCTCAAGCCTTGGAAGAACACTGACTGGTTAACATTTCTGCATCAGTCAAAAAGGGTCTCTCCAGAGGAAGCAGAAGAACATCACAGGAGAATCTAGTGGATTGTAATGGCATAAACTCTGATTATATTCCATAATTTCTTTGCATTTAGTACAAAGATTTCTTTTAATTACTCCAGGTATGAAATATTTTTTGTTTGCCAAGATTTTCGGTATTCACCATTATTTTGACAAGATGATGCAACACTCTGATAGTCCATGGCAGATCAGTTTTTCAAACACCATGAAAAATATGCAAATCTTAGGAAGAAGAGCAAGCCAAATTAACAAGGAGGAGAACCCACTTCCCATTCCCACTTTCCACTTTGTTATTCTGTGGTCCCCTATAAGAAGGTGGTTTTAATTACTAGTTCTGATTATCTTGTATGCATGCATTTTTAATTACTTGGTTGTATCTGCATAATCTGCAGTGTTTATTTTTAGAGTGACTTGTTTTGTGTTTAATCACTGCTTTTGCTTTGGGTTGTGTATTCTGTCTTCTTCTGGGACAGTTTAGTTAGCTGTTCTGGTGGTGAGAATCCTTAAGCACTCAGTTCTAACACAACACAACACAACACAACACAACACAACACAACACAACACTGTGTAAGATCTTGGATATACTTTGTCAGAAATGGTGCTTCTGTGTGAAAGACAGGGTCTGGTTCAGTGCTCGGTGAAGTCAGCGATGTAGTAAACTTTACATTGAAACTATACTGCAGATTTTCAAAGGGCATCCCAGAAACTGAGGTTTAACTGGATCAGAATTATTTCTTTACCTTTTTATTATTTTATTATTTTATTATTATATTATTTCTTGTAGTGTGGGGGACAATCAGAGGTTCATCACCCATGCCTAAGGAAAATTTATGTGTCTTCTGGAAGTGAACCTCAAAGCAAGGTTCTTTGCTGGCTCCTTGTGACATGCTCCCCTCAGTGCTGTGGCTGCTACTCTAGAACTATCCCTGTTTCTGTTTCCCTTTACTTTGTTGGTAAAACATAAGGCATAATAAAGTTGGTTATCTTTAGCAAGATGAGGATATGGAACTTGGAATGGACAGAAAATCCAGTTAGTGTAAAATTCATCTCAATCATTAATCAAAAACGATAAGCTAGAACTTTTATTGTGGAGTTATATTTTTAAAATTTTCTTTTCTATTTCAAAGGTAAGTACCAGTATTTCTTCTGGTTTGTACTGAAGTGTAACAGGAGTACAAAACAGAAGCTTTTATTATTAAATGCTGCCAGTCAGCAGTACTTCCAACACAACATCTTGCAGAGGAACACTGTATTGTGAAATCTTAAAAAAATTTCAGCAGTTGAAGCAGATGTGAATCCCTGGTTTGTAGTTAGTCCTCCTTTTAAGAACAGGACATACAGGGAAGTATGTTTTCAATACATTTGCTAAGTCTACCTAAGGAGTCCCTCTTGTCATCAGCTACAGGTAGATGGAAACAAAGCATAAGTTACTGTTACTCAAATGCCTGTAAGTAAATGAGATCTTTATTGCAAAGGGCAGTCCTTTCCTTTAGTAATGTACATTTAGAAGGCAAGATTTTTTTTGAAGAGGAAAACAAAATAAAGGTAATCTAGACTGGCGTAACAATTTATGCTATCAGGAAGAAATACCTCATTGGATGAGGGGAAAGTTATGTTTCTTTTTCTCTTTCAAGGACTCATTTGGGACAACTACATTTTTAGGATTCACAGCTGCAGGATTTGTAGTTTTCCAGGGGAATAAAAGAATTCATTTATTAAAATGGTAAGCATATGATGTAAGAATATTTTAATAAATAAGCATATTTTCTCCTGTAACTTCTTTTCCTACCATCTTCACCTGCATTTATTGTCTTTAAGAAGAACCATGTGAATATTACAACTCCTTCCCCATCATATTTCTGTTTAAAGAATTTAAGATCAACAACTACAATTACAACAATAACAAGAACAACAACAGCAACAATTTGATCTCATTCAACTCCCAGTGAAAATTATTCACAAGGTTCATTAGTCAACCTAATTTACAAATGCTAAAACTGAGCAAGTTGATTTTTCAGCTATGCTGTAAATCACCAGTCAGGTAAATTGGCAGAGAGGTCTGGAATACTTCCAAGAGTCCACCTTATCTTTAATGACTCTTGGAAATATTGCAATCTACTTATTTAATTACCCTAAATTTGAAAATTTTAAAAGAACTTACTTGGTAAGCAGAGGGGATGGAGGTGAGAGTGCCTTTGAATTTTTCTTTTTTTCTTTAGTCTCTTTTTAAAGAAATGGGCACTTAAGCGATTGTCTTTGGTTTGCTTGCTTTTGCTTTTATTTGAACTCCTGGACTTAATTGGTTTGCCTCAGTCGGCCACTTTTGAGGAAGAGGTAAAACTGACCTCCTGCAGATGATGTTAAGAGCAACTGGCCACACCCTCAGCAGTGTGGTGCAAAGTGACCAGTCATGCTCAGACACAGACAATCTCATTTTAGCCCTGCTGCTAAATGCTTGCCAAGAACAATTGCTCAGGTGTGACTGTTCCATCTCTGAGATCTCAGCCTGTCTTGTGGGATCAAGATGGGCGAAAGGTGGAAAAAAGATGAAGCTGGGCCTCCTTGCTGCGTATCTGTAGAAACTTCCATGAGTGTTGAATAACCTGAAATCCTCAGAAATGCAAAGTCAATGTAGTCCTGTTTGTACAACTGAGTTCCCTATGGACCTCTGTGGGCATGCTTATCAAAAGCCATCCATTAGTAGTCCTGGATTTTTGCTATAACCATCCCCCAACCCCCCAGCATTAATTGCAGGTAGCTGTGGTCACAGTACTTCAGTGGTTTGTGGTTTTGGCACAAGGAAAATGTAACAGTAATGTCAGTCTATGGCACACTGGGGAGAGAGTAGCACTTGCCAAGCATGTTTCCACCATACTGTGGGAAATGAACCTCACAGCCTTTAGCTTCTCATGTTATTTGAGGATAATGTATCCTCTTGGCAAACTAGACATATTTATTAAGTGCATTAATATGCAAACCAGATAAAAAAGAAAACAGCGATAGAGGAAAAGCCAATAAACTATCTCAGTGTTACAGTATAGGCTGAAAGGTCAGTCTGGTGAGTTTTATCTGAACACTATATACTACTTCTTCCATTTCAGAGGCCTAGAAGTAAGTGCTGGTAGCTGTAACTAGTTTTAGCTGAAATTTGCACTACACAATAAAACCCCCAAATTTGTATTTGGGATTTTCTTTTCAGTGTAAAAGCTTTCTCAATGATTTTTGGTTTTCTCCTGTAAAAGGAAAACTCCTATTAAAAAGTTCAGATATAGCACTGTCCTTGCCTCCAAGATTGCTCCTGTTTCAGCTCTGACATCCAAAACCCTTAGGAAAATTTATGAAAAACAACAGTGTCTCCATTCTAAATATCCATTACAATTTAAGCATTGCCTTTTCATTCCACTGTTATTCCATATGTAGATTGAATATTCCACCTTGATTAAATTAAATTTTTATATAGGCTTTGCAACTCAAAAAGTCCCTCTATAACAAGTGCTGTCAAACATTTTCTTTTTCTTCTTGTTGTGTTCTATAATAAGTAGTCGGGTATTAAGAAGTGTGATATGAAGCCTCAGATAAATATGTATAGGCAAAAAAATATTATCTTTCCCTTAATTTAATTACAATACACATTGTAAGATTTTAAGACATAAGAGAAATTACAAAATTTTGTGCCATAAATATAATACAAATATAAGCTTCCATCTACCTTTAATTTCTTCTTCACTTGCCAGCAGACAAAGTCAATTCTTTGAAGGCACATAAGGATGTAAAGGAAATAACTTGGGCTTATGTTCTCTAAAAGAATTAAACTATTAAATAATTTTATCCTAAAGCTTGTAAGGCCCATTGAGGCCTTTTGTCATTTGATAGCCTGCTTGACTTTGGTAATCAGGGAAACTTACATGCTAGTTACTTTTCTTACTTGTGGATCTATCCTCTTTTCCCCTATACTTAAATATTTATTCTCTTTCCAGGTGTGATGTCTATAAACTGAAATTTGAAGGGAAGACATTTTATGTCTTTGGAGCTCAGAAAGAGGTTAGGTTTAATATTTTTACAGAACTTCTGTATTTGATTAAGATTGTATAAGACATAACATATTTATTTAACTAAACAAACTTCTAAGTATTCAAGAATTGTGTTTAGTATTGTAAATAAAATATAGAATATGAATGAATGTGAGTAATTTTGTAAAAAATGTCTAATTTGCAAAGGATTGAGACGATTCTCACTTAATATTCACACTGTGCTATGTGGATTGTTCATGGTTTAGGATGCCTTTGCAGTCAAGCCTTAATTTATTTTAAAGTGCTAAAGCTGTACATGCCCACTCTAAAGTATAGAAGATGTCTGTATATGATTGCAAATTCAAGTAAGCACTGATACCTGGATCAATGTGAGGAATTTTTTGGGTGATTACAATCCCATCCTCAAATCATGGTGAGCTGAAAAGGTTAGAATCTGTCTCATGTGATTAGGAATACTATCACTGTGCTCTTGTCATTGAAATCCTAGAGACTTTTGTCTATATCATGTTATGATCAGTTCTTTCCCTGGACCAAAGTGATATAGTCTAAGGTTATGGTTTTGAATGGAGGTGAGGAAATAAAATGAGGGAAAGAAATAATGCCAGAGGTATCAGGACTGCTCATGGTTGCAAGGAGATTTTTATGGTAGGACATCAAAGAGTAGGGAGGTGGTAAGTAGTGCAGAAACTGTGTGATGTAGAATACTGAACAGAGATTTCCCTCCTTTGATTTTGACCAGTTATACAGTTGCTTTAAAAGCCACTTGTATATATGCTCTTCCATGTCCCTTCCATGCCACCTCCAAGCATCTCCTTTAGTCTCTGAAAAAATTGCTTGGGTAGTTTAAATATCAGCTATGTATGGATATGATATCAGCTATATAGCAGTTATGTATGGGTGAACCAGAGATACACACTATAGGAACTTTTTTTCAGTGTATTTGGTTAAAGGTGGTGCCATTAGGTACAGCTATTTCAGCCACTGACAATTCAACATTTTCACTGCTTTGATTTGCTTTCTTTCCCTTGCACTTAGAAGAAGGCTGTGCTGTCATTCCATACGTCTACACCAGCAGCCTGCAAGCATCTTTGGAAGTGTGGGGTGGAGAACCAGGCTTTTTACAAGTATGTGCTCCTGAAGTCTTTATCTATACTAAAAGTAAAAAAAAAAAAAAAAAAAAGTGCATGTGAGTGGAAAATTGTTCACTGTGAAATGTTCCATTTAACTAGCAGAAAGCAAAATGCAAACAGAAAATATGCAAATTAATGGGGAGTATTATTTCACTTCAAACCAATATTAGAAATGGTTTAAAATTGAAATGAGACAGGAGAGTTTGGTTCCAGCACAATGCTTTGCTGCTCCGTAGTGAGATATTGGACGGACAGCGTTCTACACGTGTGTCTGGGAACATAACTCTTAATCTTAGCCCTGCTGTGGAATACCTTGAGAATGGAGGAAAAATTCTGTAATTTTGATTCTCTGGGCTCTTCTGCCAGGAGGCAATTGTTCTTCCACTTGAAATCCAAGGCTTAGTAAGAGTTGATTAACTCTTGGATAAACAGTTCTCTTTAGTGATTTAAGGAAGAAAAGAAAATGTCCTTGATGCATTTGGAAAGATACGTGTGATCTTATTATATATAAAAAGCCTGTAAAGTGACAAAAAATGTAGTATCTTCCTCCTTATTCCCTAGAAAGAGAACCTAATAATAATTCCTCATTAAAAACTCCTCTGCATTTTTTCTGCCCTCCATTGATGTTGTTAGATCCGTTTATTGAGGCATGTAGCATTTATTCTTGCTGCTTAGTGTTTCCTTACAGCCTCTCAAATATTTTATAAACATTACTGTTTATGTTTTGGCACATAGTCACACCAGGAGGCCGCACTAAGTGTAAATAAAAATGAAGCAGGAAAAATGTGTCTTTGAACCTGGGTGTTAATGACCTCCTTTAATTTGGAGAAGAGTCCTTCTTTAGTTTCAATAGTGATAATATATAATCTAGCCAATTGATATATTCAATTGGATAGGAAAAAATATGAAACAAACCCCAAGAAGTAGGAGGTGGCATGATCCATTTGTTAATTCTTTATGTCAACATCTACTCTGCTTGAAACTATATTAAGCCTAAATACAGTCTATAAATGAAGACTAATTTGAAGTTTCTCCAGAAGCATTTTATGTTGAAAGCAGGCTTAAGTAGGAAAATACTGCATGGTGTTTGAGTAGTTTTATTTTATTTTTAACATTTATTTTATGTTACAAGAAATAAATAAAGGAATATGAGATGATTTCCACCTAAAGAAGAGAAATCTCAGTAAAAATGTTTCAGGGAGACTCATAGGAATATCACCTCCCTGCTCTTGTGGCTGAAATATTAACTATTGGGTTTTGATCACAAATACATGGTATAGGGGATTTGATCTTAGCTAGAGGCTAGACACCTATCCAGCTGCTCTTTCACTCTCTCTGCTCAACAGGTCAAGAGGAAAAAGTACAATAAAGTAATTAAAGCTTAGTATAAAGACAGAAAGATTGCTTACCAGTTACTGTCACAGGCAAAACAGACTTGACTTAGAGAAGTTTAACTTAATTTCCTTTTAACCTTTTCACTTTATTTCAAGTTGCTATCCGAGAGAAAACCAAAACCACCCTTCCCATTTCTTTCCAGGGATCAACTTTACTCCTTCATTTCTGACTCCTCTATGTCCTCCTTACCCTGAGCAACTCAGGGAGATGAGGAACAGAGCTTGCAGTTCCTCTCTGCTGCTCCTTCCTTTCTCTACTCCAATATTCATGAATTCCTCAAGCATGGGTTCTTCCTGTGTGCTTGCAGTCCTTCAGGATATACCTGCTGCATCTTGTGTTCCTCCCCATGGGCCACAACCCCTGCCTGGAGCTAGCTCATGTACGAGCTCTCCGTGGGCTGCAGCTTCCTTCAGAGCATGGTGACCTACTGTAGGGTCTTCCATGGCCTGCAATGACAATATCTGCTCAGTATTTGGCTGCAGTGGGACAGCATCCTTCCCCAGAGTTTTCTCCATTGGCTCCAGAACAGAATCTGCTCTGACACCTGGAGCACCTCCTCCCAGTTGTTCTTCTCTGACCTTGATATGTTTAATGCTGCTTCTCTCATCTATTTTTATACTTCCCAAATTACCTTATGAAGTGGAATTATTCCTTAACAATGACTGCTAAAAGTTATGCCCACCTGTTTCAATTTTGGTGGGTCTTTCAAGAGATTTTCCTTATTAAAATGAAGATTAGAAATGTTACTCAATTAATAGGGACATGAACAATAGATTGAAAAATTGTAATGTTTAATATGAAGAATGCAGAAGAATAAAAATAATCCTTCAAACATGAAATTGAAGCTGAAACTATCTATAAGTAAGCTGAAAGCCTTAAGATCATAGTTTTGAAACAGGAAATGTTTTCTCACATTTCAGAGAAATAGAGTTGTACAGTGGGGACTGTTTCTTAGCAGCATTAGAAAACTCCTGTTTGTTTAAGTTCTGTGTAATATCAACAAGATATTCTAATAAGATTAAAGCAGACATAGGCAGATTATATAAATAATTCACAGGAATGACAATTTGTCTTAATTAAATTTGGTCCTCTCCTCTTCCTAGAAGAGTTTGAGACTTGGAATTTAAGGTAAGGTCATGATCACACAATATATTTTGAAAAACAGAGCTTTAGTCTTGTATTGATTGAGGTTCAGGGGTCACTGTTGCAATTATTCAAGCAGATATTAATTATGGAAAGTTGCTTATTAGGGTCTAGGAATGGGAGACTGTACAAAATCAATTTGCGTTTTTCAAGAGAACATCAAGGATATGGCATGTGTGAGGTACTCTTCCACAGTCTTTGTTATAAAAGACTGTGATAAAAGGTTGCTGTGTACTTGGTGATTACAGAGAAGCAGTAGGGTATGTGGTAGGCTACTAAGAAGTTGACTGAACAGAGAAAAGCACCTAATTTGGGAGAGAAGTTTCTTTGTTATATCTTGGTTTTCTCAGTGGAAAAGCAAAATTAGCCATATTTTCCCACAAACAAGGTGGTGTTAGGACACATATCCCAGAGGTTTTTGGTATACCGTGGTCTTTCCTTCATCCTGAGAATGAAAATTGATAGAGGTCCAACACGTGTCTGCTTTTAATTTTCTTGTTTTCATGACAACCACTTGTTCCATGTTCAGTCATTCTATGCTGTCTGTATTATTTTATGTGTACTTCATAGTCTAGTTCATATAAAGGCCTTAAAAAGTTGAAAAGCTAATTTTTTGAATATTACTTTATGGTATAAAAATAACAAAGCTTGTAGTTTGCCTTGTTCATTTTCGTTTATCACGTCCTTGAAAAGGTGATGACCTCTCTTGTTTTTCTTCAAGGTATGCAAAGTCCAGTCAGATCAAGACAATGTCCAGCAGCAAGATATTTTTTAAAGGCAGTAGATTTCGATATAGGTGAGTGTTTGCTGTTTCTTATTCATGGTAAATAATTTCAGGAAGTAATAAAATGTCAGTAATTATTCCTGGCAAATTCAGGGCTTTTCCTGCTGGAGTGTGTTTTCATGCCTACCTGATGCAAGATTTGAAAGTCGTTCTGTTGCCTTTTCTAGTGTCACTTAAAAAATAAGCAGGAGTTTTCACACAGATAGTTCTGTCAGGAGTAGTTCCACCAGCAGATAGCTCCACTTTCAATGCAGCTTTTGTAAAAACAAGGATGTGTTTGCAGTGCAGAGATTTTATGTCCCCATGGCAGCTCTGAACCAGGTGTGAGATAAAGAGGCAGTCCAGTTCTACTTGTGGTGTTGTACTACAAAAAGAGTGCTTTTTCTTTGTGGGCAAGTAGTCAGGACAGTGTTATTCTGGGACATTATTTATGCACTTTATTGCATTTTCCTCCTTTCCTTTATTTTTTTTTTGTGATGTAACTTAATTGTTCACATTTATGTATTTCTTGGCATGTATCTTAGTATTTACTTGAGTATTCATTCCATCTTATAATGCAGTGGAAAAGTAGCCAAAGAGGTTGTGGAGGCAAGCTCTAAAATCCAGAGGGAACCTCCTGAAGTTCACAGGTATGTCTTGACATTCAGTATCAAAGTTTAAGGACTAGGGAGGATTCTTGTTCTCTACAGAAATGTTCTTCTTCCTTTACTATCTAGTGCAATGTCTGTCATTCTGAGCTTCCAAAATTACATGGGAAAGCCTTAGGAAATATATGTCTGGCAATGCTACAAAATTCTGACTAATGTTTCCTATGAAAGATAACCTA
The DNA here is from genome assembly GCF_963662255.1 of Cinclus cinclus. NCBI lineage: Eukaryota > Metazoa > Chordata > Aves > Passeriformes > Cinclidae > Cinclus > Cinclus cinclus. The sequence goes on from NC_085084.1 coordinate 48,357,211, forward strand.
ATCTGTGCTGCTTTGAAGCTGAGTTTAACTAATCTGTCAGATTGATAACTTATTTTTTGTGTTATGGCATAAACTGCTATTATATGATCCTGACAGAAAAGTACATTCTAGTTTCAATCCTAGATTTTGTTTGATTTTGAAGGTTCTTGGTTTTTATATGTTTATGGGTATGTTTCAAAGTATACTTCATAGTATAATTTTCCATAATAAGGTCAGATTAAAAAGCATGAAGTTCATTCAGTAAAGACAAAAAAAAAACTGGAGAATCTTTTTTTCAGAGGAAAATTTGGCTTGTAAGAAATAAGCTGCTGGAGTTGGCAGGCAAATGAATGCCTTCAGTTCCTTATCAGTCATTGCAGTGACAGTAAAAATTCCTGATTAAAGCACTTCAGGAAAGAAGGAGGGTCATCAGGGAAAACTACTTTAAACCTTTTTTAAAACCAGGTTACTTAACAGTCTGAACATTCTACAGCCGTATTCCTATTTTTGTTGAGATTTCATGTTTGGAGGAAATATGCTCTGTTTATTTTAAATTGAATATTTATGTCTGTCCTGTCTATATTTGAGATAAAAATGTATTGTCCTTACTAGAAGACAGGAATATATTTGCAGTAAATATTTATAATATGTTGCCCAGCCCTACTATGTAATTGATATTTAGACCATGCAGACATACTTTCAAACGTATTTTTCCAGATTACACTTTAAAATGGGTAAGTGAAGGTCTAGAATATGTTGAATGTTGAATAAGATGGATGATAACACAGAAGGCAGAATATAGATGCATCATTGAGGCAGTATAAAATACTTGGGCACACAAGCTTATTTTAAATGAGAATAGTTGCTCACTTTAGGAAATAGCTTATTGCCTACTTTCCAAGAGTTTTCTTTTTTCCAGAATAAGAAAAGATTTTCATACATTTATTTTTTAGCTTGTATTTTGGTTTTCTTTGATTTCTGTATTTAGAAGTATGTTAAACATATAGTTTAAAACTTAGTGTACATAAAGAAACACATTAGCGAGCAAATAAGTTTATGAGGGAACAGCATATGGATTTAACACCCATAAATAGCAATACATATCTTTTATCATTAACCTCCTTACAAAGCTTGCATTTTTAATATTGTGGAAGCTCCGAGTTCAGTTTCTTAGAAAGACTAAGGAATATAATGATTTCAGGTGGTTTTATAGTTGAGGTTGTGAAATGGGAGACAGAGGTAGCTGATTATTCTAAAAGCACAAGTAGGCAATACATACATATATATATATATATATATATATATATATATATATAAAGTTTTTCCTCCCTGTGCCATCACCCTCGAAGTAAATTCAGTTGTACCATGGTTGCATTAAGAAAAAAACACACAGTTGAGAGGAGAGTGCAGCTCCTTTGTATCTTTGTGTTTGGATGTTTCACTTAAGGCACTGTGCACTGAAAATCTGTTGGAGTGTGTGGTCATGCAGGATTAATGCAGTGGCAAGTTCTTCTGACAAATACAAAATGAATAATTTAATGTTTTGCTTCCGAGGCATGCATGAAGGAAGCACTGTTGTAAATAAGTATGGAGCAGAAGCCTGTGGATACTCCCAGCCACTCGTATTTTGGGAGTTGCTTGAGAACTTTTTTCAACAGGCACAAAGGTTCAGCAATTGCATAAAAAGCCTATGGATTTACCATTGGATCACAGTAACTGTACTTCTAATAATCTGAGTGAAAACTTTCTGTGAATAGTGAAAATTTAAACTAAATGGTTATCAGAGAGTGTTTCAGAGAATGCAAATGAAGATATAAATATATTTGGACATGTGTTATGGCACAAGGAATCATGTCAATTGAGTAAGAAATCTTGTTTATTCCCACAGAATATTTACTGACAGGTAGTGTAGGTTAAGAGTTGGACACCTGTGTCCCAAGTTTACCTAAATCTTCAGCAATACACAGTTCCATTTTTTGACTTGCAATAGGTTCTTTGTTCGGTCTGTTTATGTGGGATTTTAAGTTGAGCCTTTTGTGCAGACTTGAAATGCATTTTGTGAAACTTCAGCACTGTATCAATATACCATTTGAAGTTACTCTTCCCTTTCATCTTTGCTTTTGTCAAAGTAAGTATTTTATAATATAATGGTTAAGATTTACTGCAGGAGACTTGCTTCAGGCCTGTATCATGTAAATCCTAGACAACATATTCAAAAGGGCCATTTTATATTCTCAGTAATATACTTTTTTGCTAATAAGCACCATGACTGAAGAAAATCAGTTGCATTCCTAAAACTTTCCAGAGCATATTCATCACCTGATACCAGAAAAACCTCTCAGAGTGAAGTAAGACAAGAAAGAAAAGCAGCCTGAGTGCTGGGAGGCATGGTATAGAAGGCAGCATCTGGGGTATGGGGGCATGAGCAAGAGCACTCTGTACCTGTAAATCACAGGGATACAGCTGTTCCTGCTTTAGTCTTTGACCCTCAGCACTCAAACTGTAACTAATCCTTTATCCAGTTCTGGGGTCAATGAAACAACTTTCCCCTTCCTTGAATCCAAATACTAATGTTTGCTGTGTGCTGTGGAGAGGAGCAACACGTTGAAATCCTGCCTGAGACGAAAGGAAGTCAGGCAGCGTAAAGGAGGTAAATCAGCACAAAAACCTCTCTGACACTTCAGATGTTGAAATGTTTACATCTGCTGAGGGTGCAACATAACACAGCTGAAAACGGTGTTCAACCTGTAGAGCTTTTTACAGAAGCTCAAGGCCTAGTAATCTGTCAAAAATGATTCAGAGATGAGACCTGCTGGACTTCAGTTATTTCCAGTAAGCAAACTGACTTTTTTCTCCATCCTTTTAGAGCCAGCATTACCCAGAGTCGCAGCTCTCCCTCCTTGAACAAGCAACTCATAATCAATATGGAACCTCTGCAGCCTCTACTTCCTTCTCCCTGTGAGGAGGAAGAGGTTCCTTTAGATGAAGGTGAGTCACTTATCCAATTCCTTTCAATATTTATTACAAAGTATATGGAAAAAGTGTGATACTGATTCAGGGATATGGAAAAAAAAATCTAATCATTTTCATTAGGAATACATCATTTAAACCTTTGTATGTCATACCCAGAAATTACCATTATCTCAAGAAACTGTGCATAAGCTTTATATGAGATACTGCTATTACTGCTATTTGATTTCTATTTCAAAAAATATTTTAAATTGTCAGTCAAAAGGATCATAGGAAAATAGATAGTCTCAAGGTGGCACCTTTTTCTAATAATGTTAGCAGTCACTCAGGGGTGAAAACAGGCAGTTTACTGATGGATATCTTGTTTTTCTCAGTTCCCTTTACTTTTTTATTTTCTTATTTCTGCATTAGTCTAATTGAATTTCCTTGACAAAAGAAGGACATATTTTGAAGATCAGCTATGAAAGATCTTCTGTTAATTTATCTTCCTTGACAAAAAAAGGGCATTTTTTGAAGATCAATTTACTCTGTAGAACAACGTTTTCCATTTATGTCTTTATTTCTTGATATTTTAAATATCACATTGAACACCTTTCTTTTTGAGATGCAATCACTACAAACAATGACATGAACACAATTGGGAGCTTAAATGGGCATAATTGCCTTTTTTCCTAATAAAAATGAAGCCAACCAAACAAAATCTGACACTGGCTCTTCCTTGAAATATAGTGAGATAATTGTTTGAGGTTGGGAAATATAACCTTTGCTATTGCTTTATTTTGGTCAATGGGGAACAGAAAATAGCTAAGTATCTTCCTTTTCATGGGATTATGTCCTAATTTTATTTTATAGGAGTTGTATGAACATGTTTTGTTCATTCTTGGGAGTTTAGACACTGAATGCAGCAAGCACAGGGTAAATTAAATTGTCTGTGTGCATACCTTATTATAATCAGTAGTAGCAGCTGTTAGTTCTAACAGTTGCTTGCTTACCTCTGCTGTGAAATACAGGTATCTGAGAATTTGCCTTCTAGCAGCCAAGTACCACTGCTGTGTTTCCTCTGGGAAGTTGTCACCACTGCAGAGTATAACAACAGCTTGCTGCGTGTAGCCGCACATCCTTGTTTGCATTGTGTAACCACACTTTCAACTCTAGGCAATGAAATCCATTTTTGGGTACTGGTGACTTATTGCTACATGCTCACCAGACAGTTCTTGTTGTAAATGTTTTTGTTACATAAGTTTGAAAATTACATTTCCTTTCAGTCGGACAGATTGTTGTTACTATGATGAGCTAATAGACATATTTTCTGGTGGTATTTAACTACATACTTTATATGTTGTTAAATATCACCAGCTGCTATGTTAACAGTCTTTTCCTGCAGAAAATTTGGCTATAATATCAAATTGCGGCTTGAACTGATCTCAGAGCTCTCCAACAGTGATGCTGGCTCTCTTCCCCAACATCCACTTTGGTGGATTTCCACCTTCTCCTTTTCACCAGCACTAATCATAACAGTGTGAACTGGTAGAAGGAGTTAAACAAACAAACAAACAAAAACCACACCAGTAAATAAAATAAATTCAAAGCAACAACAGCAAAACCAAACCAAACCAAATAACAACAGCAAATTGAATTAGAACAAAAAACAAATCAAACAAAAGACCTCTTAACTGTGCAGTGTCCTATTATTGCCTGATTCAACCCTTGAGTGGCTCAGCAAGAGGGTCAACCAAAGTCCTGTACTGGGGTAAGGGCATCAGAAGGAGATGAGGAGAGGGGAGGCATCCAGCCCTCAGACTGACACAGCTGCCTTGGGAAATTGCTTTTTGTGTGCTACAGACCTGAAACAGCCTTGGTATCTCTGTATATGTCTTGGCCCAGTGAAGCATACCTTCATTTTTGTTGTTCCAAGGGCAAAAGTCAATGTTATCAGATCAGTAATTCAAGCATGAAATCTCAGCACAGAAGTATTAAGTAACCAAAAAGAAGCTTTCATCACTTTGACAAAACCACATTAATATCCTGTGACTGGAGAGGTAGGGTTTTGCCTTTTTTTTTTTTTTAAATAGTCTACTCAAATAAATGAAGCTGTGATAGCATCCGGTGCTGTAAAATCCCGAGACACTGGACTACCACCTGCAAAACAGTTGCCAAGTGATCACCACAGGCAGTAATCTGTCTCACCAAAATCAGATGGTAAAAGAAGGCAGCCACTGAATCTATATAGCAGCACTACAAGAAATACAATGCTTTCAAATACACATGGAGCAAGAACTGAGCTGTACTCGGTGCTGGTGAGGCTGCACCTCAAATCCTCTGTTCAGTTCTGTGCCCCTCACTGCAAGAAAGAGATCTGGGGGCTCGAGAATGTCCGGAGAAGGGCACTGGTGTAAGTGAAGGGTTTGGAGCACAAGTCTTATGAGGAGCATTTGAGGGATCTTGTTTAGTCTTGAGGAAGCTTGGGGTGACCTTATCACTCTCTACAGTTCCCGGAAAGGAGTGTGCAGGCAGGTGGGGATTGGTCTTGTCTCCCAGGTAGTAAATAACAGACAAGAGAAAGTGGTCTCACATTGCACCTGAAAAGGTTTAATTTGGATATAAGAAAAATTTCCTTATGAAAAGGATAGTCAGACATTGGAACAAACTGTCCAGGGACATGTTTGAATCAACCTCCTTGGAGTGTTCAGAAGGTATGTGGTTGTGGTGCCTGGGGACATGGTTTAGTGGTGAACTCAGCAGAGCTGGGTTAACAGACTTGATGATCTTTCCAACCTTAATGATTCTATGCACTGAATGAGCACACACCTGCTACCATCAGTCTAATTGTATATCTCTGTGAAGGTACTCAGATGTGTAAGATTTCATTGTAGAGGAGAGGCATGTGGAGCTTTTGTAGGTACAACTATTTTAATTTTTTTTAGATAGTCTCTTGCTGAGAGTTAGTACATACAGGCAATTTCTGAGTCAGTTGTAAGATTTTAAGATTTCTCCCTTAGTTATGAGTAGATAAAACTATGGAGAGCAATTTGAAATTAACATGGGCATTTCTCTTTTGCATAAGCATGGTCACATGAAAGACAAATGATAGATTTTACTTCTCAACATCAGTATGCAGGAACACACTGGCCTTTTTTTCCCACGTACTAAGATTTGACGCCTTGGATATTTTTATGCTTCTGTGTGGTTCAGCTGTTATGCTGGCAACTGCTAACTGAGATGGATGCTGTGGAAGTTTGCAATGTATGTTATGAGGCATTTGGAAATGTTTCAAATGTTGCAACTCTTTCACTACCTTGTCTGGCTGGCACTTGAGTCCTCGTATAGGCCTTCCTTTATGTATTAAATACACTGGTGGTTAGACTTTTTGTAAGAATTCATGCTTTCCAGTTTTTGTAGCCATGTACACAATCAAGAGTCGACACCTTTTAGTTAGAATTTAATGATCCTGTTTCGGTTGCTGCAACAATTATGAGAATAAAAATGAGAAAAGAAGACAATCTTACTTTTGAAGGGGTGATAAAGTGGAGATAAGAAGTGAAGGGGTAATTCATATTTCCTCACATCCATAAGAAAGTGCTTGCAGAAAAGGAAAGGAAAGAAATCTTTGCTCTGGCAGAGGAAGGAGTAAACATTTCCTCTGCTGGATATTTGTGCTATTCAGGCTGTGTGGGGAAGGTAGCCACTGTGAAGATGCTTTCCAAAAGCTTAATTGAAGAAGATGTCTTTTATGAGAGAAATATCTGAGTGTAAAATAGATATTTGTGGAACTGCCTCCCCTACTCTTCGTTTTTCCACATATTTGCATGCACATCACTCATTTTTTGGTACAAGGAGAATAAGAATGTCAGATAATGAATACTCAGAGAGCACAACATGTCATAAACATTACAGATGGGTATTCTGGAAAGTGAGAGACTACATCCTCACGAGTACACTCCTTCCAGTTTACCTCTTCTCTGTGGCTTTGGTGTAGCAGGAAAGAGTTTATTTCCCACTAGGATAGTGTGGTGTTAAGCATATGGTTGCCTTCCAGTTCCCAGCTACAGGAAGTTATCAGCAGCTAGCATAGGTTCATCATGGGTTTTTTGGGAACCTGTACATCTCTGTTGGACAGGAATAGGGAAGTGCCCAGCCTTCCGAAACATTTCTTTCTGATGGATAAGAATCTGTCCAACAACTGTCCTCAAGTGGGAACTGGAGCTCATATGTAAAGGGATTTTTTTTTCCCCAGACTTAAACATTTTCTGTTCTTGTTTTAACATGGGCAGGTCAGTTTTCATCTAGGTTAGAAATGAATGTGTTTTCCATCTCACTGGTTTGCTTTGTGACTAAAGTTTATAAATACAGCATAGGATTTTTCCATCATATCTATATGTTTCAGAAATTATTTTCAGGCAGTGATGGGGAACTGATATTACAGGCATATTAAAGCTTTTTAGAAAAATAATGGGACTATGAATGCTGTCCTCTTTTTAACTGCACTATGTTTTTGTGCCTTAGATATTTTTATATCTAAGCCTCTGTGTGTGGTTCAGCTGTTATGCTAGCAACTGCTAACTGAGATGGGTGCTGTGAAAGTTTGTATTGTACATTATGAGGCATTTGGAAATGTTTAAAAATAACCTCTGATTCTGTTCCCTGCTGGGATATTTTTGTTCGCCATGTTAGAAGCTTGTCATTTGATTCATTGAGAGCAACTTGTGTTAGTCTCTTAAAACTCAGTGGGAACTTAAATAAAAGGTCAAAGCTGGTATGGCTAGAGCTTTTACAAGACCTTGAGAAGAGGAATTAATAGTCAAAATGGTGAAATGTCTTGTAAAAATCCAAACCAAGAGAAGCATTCATTTGCGGATGGTTAACCACTGCAACAAGGAAGTATGCATTCGTTTACTGCGGCATGGCTCCAAGATCACAGCCAGAAGGGCTGGTAAATTTAAATTTATTTTACTCAAACCCCTTTTTAAAACCCTCTTTCCCTAGTTTATGTATAATAGCTGTCTCTTCGGAAGGAATTGTACTTGTACAATTAAATTGTACATATAAATGGCATGTACAGGAGAGAATAAGGACAAATTACTGACAAGACTGAAGTTGTAAATGGACAGTGAATAAGACAAAACACAATTTTTTGTATATCTTACAGAAAATTGTGGATTTATTTGTTAATAGGCAATGAATGAGGGACTAGAATTTTGCCTTGTATTTTTCTGGGACTGAGGTGGGGGGAAATACTTTGAAACTGTAGTAATTTATGACAAAACTAAATAGCTGTTAAACTAGAAGGTAGTAGATTCTGAATGTGAGCTGAATGCAGTAGCTGAGACAGCTCAGCCTTTTACTTCAATGAGTTTTGCACTCAAGAAGAGTGTAGCCCAAGCAACAAAAAGAATTCAGTATTGCTTTGGACAGAAAAGTGGTGGATTTTTTAGAAAATGCCTTTGCCAAAGATCTGTTTCCCTCCTGTCGGTAAATATGTCCATTTCCTTAATGTCGTAAGACATTTTAAAATATGTTTTTCCATGCTTTCTGTAGTACTGTTTGCTTTCGATATTTGGGCACCTATAGGTTAAATTATTTCAGTTTTTGCTAACCTATATGAAATCTTTGCATTGACTCTTCATTTCAGAAATTCGTTTTTAATCAAATAATTAACCGAAAATGTTCTGGCAAAGATTAGAATATTGTTACTCTTTTTATATCAGAAAATTAGAAAGCAGTGATGGCAGTAGACACAGGTGAAACTGCTTCTTGCAGTGATTTGTCTCTGAGTAGCAACTGCTCCTGGCTGTCTTTGCCTCTTGAATTCGCCACTCAGGGGAACAGTAGGATCTATGAGAATTCACCTAATTCCCTTGATTCAAACATAGTAGCCAAATTGGAAAAGCATTATTATTGACATGTGTTTTATATTCTTACATCTCAGAGCTCTCCATCTTCTGGCTCCAAAAAGATGTAAGACATCTTGTTGGTTTAATATTATGACACCAATTGTAAGAGATTTGTGTATTGGGACTACATTCATTCTTAAACACCTTGATTTTGTAGTACTGTTCATAGTATTTTGTTCCTTTTGAAGTACACGTGCAAAAAAAAAAGTATATACATCAGAATATAAAACATGTATACCAGCACCAAAGCACAGGAGGTAGCTTGTGCAAGTCTCTTAACATGGGGCACGACTCCTCCTAACATGCGACCCTTTCAGAGCAACGCTGACTTGCGCCTGGAGGGGGTCACCCATGTCAAGTGGGAATGCTGAAATGTCCCACTTGCCCTTTTGCTTGGGTGCTAAGCTTTCACATCAGTAGTTGTCTCTTTTCAGCCTCACTGTTCTTGGCGTGGTGCTGGACTGCAGTCCCATCACCAGGTCCTTCTTTCTCTGAAGTGCTGACAGATGCATCTTGCATTCTCATTCCTGCTCCCATGATACACAGTTGTCTCTCTCTGATGCTTCCTTCAGTCCCATTGCTACTTAATCCTGTTTCTGGAAGGGGGATCAACAGCTCTGGCCAAATTGAAGACAGGCATCCCAGAATGCCTGCCATGCATTATGCACTGCTCTGCTTTTGCCTCAGTGCTTTGGGTGCCCTTTGTGGGGTGTGAAAAGCAGAACAGTGGTCTTCAGTGGCTGTACTAGCTACAATACTGAACACTGTGACACAACACAGCTGGGAGGTGAGCTGCAATGCCAGAAACATGCAACTCATATGAACTGGCAGCTAGGACAGGGCTTTGCTCCCTTCTAGAAGTTCCCATTAGACTAAAGCAAACAATAACGGCCAGAGGATGGCCAGGTCACTGCCTAAAAAGGAGTTACTATAAGCTGTCATTGATTAACTCTCCTTGCAAAGGAATAACAGGTCTCTTTTATGGGCATGGGATGTGGGTATGATACAAATCTGTGACCTCCTGTCTCTGAGCACAGGAAGTCTGGCTGTGATGCAAATCCTGCTTGATACAGATCCTGTGTAGGGAAATATTTAAATTCAATGCAATTCCAGAGTCTGTCTCATTTTGCTACATTCTCTCTTTGACATTCAAGCACTGTGCTCATGGGAGAAAATCACTTTCTCCTTCTATCTGAAAGGTCATTCTATTCATAGTACAAATGAATTTTGTCCACATGGAAAATAAGCAAAGGATACATGATATTTCTAGAGGAAGAAAAAAAAAGGACAGGAAGGATTCCTCCTAATTGCAGCCTGGCTGACCTCTTTTGCTTACATGCATTTATGAAATATTCCTAGCACTGTTCTCTCTGGACCATATCTAATTTTCTATTTTTCTCTTTAAAATGAGGGCATATTCACATTTGGTCCTTTCTCCAATATAAAAGGCTGTTACAGGTGTCCAATTGTGTTTCTGGTAAGAAAAGCCATATGCAGGATATTGGCCCAACAGATGATGTGTGAATGGAATTTTTTAACAAGAAGACAGTACATTTTTCTGGGGTGCTGTACTCCCAGCAACTGCAGCTTCTTAAGAATGGTGGAGCTAGAGCTGCCCTTCATTTTGTTAATCCTCAGCTGCTGGTTTTAGCCCCTGTAGAAATACTAGCAGCTGACAACATTTATGGCACCTCTTTCACATTCATGTTCACAGCAGATGACCACAGTAATCTCATGTCTTATTCAGCGGTTCACGTTCCTGGTTTGGAGCAATCACAGCATTTGGTAGAAGAGGAATACTGAGTTTCACCTAGGATAATGGCTTTATAAAATTTGTTAGTTTCCAGAAAATTGTAGCAAACTTTTGCTGTGGAAATATAAGAAATAAACCTGAGTTTGTTTACCTGATATTCCAGTAATTTGTATTAGAAGTTTCTGATTTATGGAATGTAAATTACAGTAAGAATATGAAGAATAGAAAGAAGTTCTTCTCAAATGTAATTTAATTCTCAACTCATAGGCCTTTAAATCTGAACACCACATAAATTTTAATTGTTGTTAAAGAAGTAGTAGACTATTCAAAATTGTGCCAAAAAATTATATAAATTTGTTATAAAGGTAGTACCAAAATAATTGTTTTGTATGAATAGAAGCAAAGGATTTGCAGTAGAGTAGTAGAATAATTAAAAGATTTTTAGGAGCTGGGCTTGTTTTAGCTTTCATATTCTGTTTTATTCCATTGGAATATTTTGAGGATATTTTTTTCTTTTAACTTGGTTTTACTACTTCAGATAACTGGCTCTCTGGAGGGCTATCTGAAAAGTAAAAAATCCAGAAAGCTTTCTTCTCTCTTAAATTTGAGTTACTGGAATATACATTGTACTGTGGAATTTTGGTACTTTAATGTGATATTCTTAGGCCTGCATAAGCTTTGTAAATGATATTTGCCATAATGATTTTGCAGTTATGTGTTTTGAAACCATCAAAATAGGAATGGCTCGACATACTGATTTATATATTGCAACATAGCTAAAACTTTGCTGAAATCAGTCATGTTGACCCTGATTAATAACTTGTTCTTTCCTCAGTGCTTGACTTAAAAAATGTTGTGGTGCTACACAGAATATGAAGGAGCAAAAAGAACAACTTTAGATATTTAATTTTTTTAAATTTCAAATGAGCTTGCAGCAGCAGCATTTACTGCTCATTCTAAATTTTCAGATATTGATTTACACTAGTATTTGACTGATACAAAATGCAATAACTTTGATTTAATAAGTTTAAATAACAAATAAAGGAGTTGAAAATTCTTAGAAGTTTAAATGAAATAGTGGAATATAAATTTGATGTGTGCTTCAGAGCTGCAACACATTGCAATTTTAACACAAACCCTTCAGGAAACAAAAACACTGACTATGAGGTTCCTCTGTTACCTTCTATCAACAGGTTAACCTCATAGTCAGAAGTTTGCCAGTTATTTGGGAAAAACACAGTTTTAATGAAAGTTAAAATATGTTGTTCATGTTCACTATGTATTTTATGCAAACTGAAATTTACTCTGGGAAGGAAGAGTAGACTCAAGAATCATAAATTGGGATGGCTACAACTGTCCTCTATGATGAGAAACATGATGAAGATACATTACTGACCTTGCACCTAAGCTGGCATAGACAGGCCTGTGGCCAGAATTCTCAAATTTGGGAGAGTATAGTTGGATGCTTTCAACCATTTTGAAATGTCTAAGTAAATGGCTCAACTTAAATTTTACTCTCAAGTAACTGAGTACAGTTTGATGACCCAGCATTACCTTCTGTTACTCAGGAGAAAGATGCTTGGGAGAAAGATCCTCCAAATCTGTTCTTCTCACTTCTTGGTGCTCATACACTATTTTATCTCATTTCAGTTGGTTTGTATCCACCTCTTGATGGCTGTGGCAAGTGTGTTTCTTAATGTAAAGATTGATGTAGACAATTAAGTTTCAGAACAAAACGGGTTTCATGGTGAAATGTGATTAATTTCTAAATTGGTTGTGATAAGAGAGGACAGTAAAATCAAACTTATGAAAACTAAAATTAATTAAATTATTGAACTCATAATTATTCAGGACAAGGTTTCAATTCATCTATGCATCTATTTGCTGCTGAAATTAACTCCTGTGCCCTCTTTCTCCATCCCTGGTAGTGTGCTGTCTCCACAGGAGCACATTACAAGTCACCTCCAGAAGAAAAAACATCAGATGTTAACCCAGGCTACTTTGCTCAGTGATGAAATGAAAGGAAGCAGAAATTGTCATTTTGGTTATTTGGCCAAAATGTGAAACTTCACCTGGAACCATGGCCAGTGAGGTCTAGAGAGCAGGCAAAAGATAACAAATTACAAGGGAAGAGATCTGTCTGGGCAATTTTGAATACTTAAAAAGGGAAATTTCCGTGAGGAGTTGTCTTGAGATTGTTTTGTAAAGCAGGTCTGTGCCCAGCTGTCCTCCTTTCCACTCCTGTGACTGACAACTAACAGCAGTCACAAAAGTATTGATGTAGCTGTAAACAGCTAGACTTCTTTGCAGAATTATTGCTGTTAGAGATAGACTGGAAAAAGGAGAGTAAGTTTTGGGAGGAAAGGACTTGAGCAGAGAATAGTGCCATGAGAAAGTCTCCTCTGTAAAGGGGAGAGAGAAATTTAGAGGAGACAGAAAACAACTAAAGAACTAGATGAGCAGGGAAAAAAAGACAAGAGAAGGAGCTTTTTTTAACAGGTGAGGGAGGCTGTTAGAAGGCTGTTCCAATGGTATCTAATCCTCATATCATGTGTTAACCTCATATCATGTGTTAACCTTCCTCTCCTTTTTTGCTTTTTACTGTTAACATGAATTTATCATGACAATTTGTTGTGTCTTTTTAATTTCATGCTCTATTCTCAACCTTGGCTATTATCTTACCACACTCCTTCATCTCAAAGCAATGAGAGTCGTTGGTTTCTGTTGTTGTTGTTATTAATATTATATGCCAGAGAGCACCAATTCACACATGTAGTTGGCATTAATTTATACTGGAAATCAGATAATAAGCTGCTCTCTTTTCTGGTTTGCACTACACTATTATCCTCGGTAGCTGTGTCAGACCCTCTTTAGCAGATCTGATGTACTACAGCATTGTAAAGATACTCTTCAAAAAGCTTCAAAAAGCTTTTCCAGTTTTTGAGAATTGTGTACAGTCTGGTTTTAATATGCAAAATTATCGCAAAATCTTCTTTCAATACATCAGTTAGATACTCTTGAAAGGCTGACTTTTGCTACCAGGCAGTGAGAAGTTTAATATCATTGTTTTAATCTCATTTTTTCAGGTATCCAACTGCCAAAGGAAGAAGAGATTTCAGTTCCTGTGACTTCAAGCTCTCCAGTAAAGGATACTGGGAAGGATGTTGATCTTGCCATTGAACAGGAAGAGAAGATGAAAGAGGAACCCTTAACCATCTCAGAGCTGGTATACAATCCAAGTGCCAGCTTGCTACCCACACCCATTGATGATGAGATTGACATGCTCTTTGATACCTGCCCAAGAGCAGAGAATGAGAAAGATGATACCGATTCATTTGAGGAACTTGAAGCAGATGAAAATGCATTTTTAATTGCAGAGGAGGAAGAACTGAAAGAAGCTCGGAGAGCCCTGAGGTGGAGCTATGACTTTCTAATGGGCAACATAGAGGTGAATGCTTTTGTAAAGAGTTTCTCCAGACTTTTTCTTGTAGGTCTTGGACTATTGTTGTTTGTGTTCCCCCTTTTCCTTGTTCTCTTGGAGTCGGACCTTCAAATCTCTTTCCTTCATGAAATCCGCCAGACGCCGGAGTTTCAGCAGTTTCATATTGAATATTACTGCCCCCTTAGGCAGTGGATGGCTTGCAAAATAAACTTCATCCTTGATATGCTGGGCAGCTTTTAAATTTTACATGAATTTGATACAACTAAGGGCTATATTCAAAATTTTAGTTAGTGACAGCTTTCCATAATGCTCCTGGGCCCATCTGTTGGCAGCTGCCATCATATCTTTATGTATGGTTTTCTTTACAGAAAAACCTCTTCTTCAGGTTCTTCAGTTCCCTTTACATACTTAAATTTCCATTTTAGTCACCAGCTGATACAGTCACCTCTCAATTACCAAAAAGCAGCTTTATTTAAATTACATTTCATGCTTCCAGCTCACTTGTTGCATTATATAAGACAGGGTCACAATAAGTTACGTTGTCCTTAACCTTTCAATCCATGGCATGATAACTGATGATGTTGAAAGAAAACATTTTTGAATATACTCCTTAGTGCAACAAACTCTTCTAACCAATGCCTATACAAGTAATGTTTATGCTGGGTTTTTGGGTTTTGTTTGTTTTTCTGTTTGTTTATTTTTTTAAATTTTTATGTGTTTAAGATATTTTGGTAAATTTTTAGCAAAAGACAACTTATGGTGTTACTTAAATGTACATTGGTAAAAATAATGCAGAGGGGCATGTAGGGTGTTTTTAGTGTTTTACCAGTTACTTGTTTTTAAACTAGGGCTGGAGAATGAATGAATTTAATGTAGCTCTATACAAAGGGTCTGTTTTGGGAAACACACAGAAAGTTCACTCAAGTTCAATAGGGGCTGCCTGAGGGAGGTGAAATGACAGCAAGTATGCAAAAGAATTTCTTAAAGGCATAGCTCTAAAGCCTGGGGAAGTGAGCAGAACAGAAATGATCCTTCCTCTTACCTGTCAGGTTGTCTTCCACTTTATCAGTTCTGTAGAAAATCTTTACAAGATAGTCCAAGTATGTTTAGAGAAAGATTGAGCCTTCAGTCTAAATGTAGATTATTGTACATAAAGGGAGACAATACTAATAAGTAGAAAAAAATAAAAAAAGAAGAAAAAAAAATAAAAAATAAGTAGGTGAGCGAGCTACTTTTAAAACCATAAAGAAGATGAAAAGATGAAAAAGGAATAAATTTTTCATACTTCTTTTAAAAAGCAAAGCATTAGGTTGTACAGTTGATATAAAAATAATCTACTGGCTCACAATTACAGGCTTAAACACTTTAAGAGATGCATATTCATGCTTTATGCCCTTTATGACTAATCTCTAAGACAACATATTTTCTGTGCATACTAATATGCTTCCTTTCACATATAGCACCATACTTACCTTCATTCCTTGTGATTACAAGCCCAGTTACAAGATCTAATACTGTTTTGTGTAATATGGATTTGTATATCTAAAGGTATTCCAATATAGCTTAGAGAATATACTTACGTAAAATCTTATCAATGCTGAGAACATTTGAGGGCCCTCAAATATACCACAGAGGTTGTATTTAAGACAAGAAAGTTTTTATTCCTCCTCTCCCACAATCTTAGTGCAGCGTTGTTTTATATTTAAATGAAGGAATTTTGGCTTCAGACTCTCTCCTGCTTAGACCTTTATGAATTGGAGACATATTTGAGGCTATTTTACTGGATGTGCATTTAACACATTGTAACCACATGTCTAATTCCTACTAAATAAATTCCTTTAGTTTCAATATCAGGGAATCTCTTTTGCTTGGTTTTCTCTTGTAAGCCTTTGCAAGTGTCTAGTTTTAAAATGGCAATTTTCATAGAGCATTTTTCCTTCCCTTCTAATCTTCTCCAGTTTTTAAAAGACAGAACAGTTACAGGGCTTAGGAATTCCTTTCCTCAGCTGAAAACTTTTGGATTGCTATTTGTCTCCCCTCCAACAAAGACTAAATTGAACAATTGTGGTTTTTAATTGTCTTTGTTTGTCCTTGCTAACCTATTTCCCAGAAGAAACATTTATGATTAGTCATTTATTGTCTGTTTCTTCCGATGCTATTCACAGCTAAATGATCCTTTCCTACAAGGTAATAATCATTCAGCCTAATAGAAATGGAAAGCAAACAAATATAGACGTTTGGTCTTAGCTGGAAATCACTCATTTGCATTGTTGCTAAACAAAGGGGTCAGAAAATGTGTTTTCAGTGGTGAAGGCTATGAGAGCAGACATCCTGCTGGACTGTGAAGACATGGTTCCATACAACCTCCTATTAGGTCTGATAATCACTTAAAAAAAAAAAGTTTGATACAATAGACTTGAACTACAGTGCTCCATAAGTAGGAGTATTGTAATGCTTGATTTAACTCTTAGAAATCAGAGTCAGAAAATAGCCCAGTTGCATGAGAACGTAATCTCAAAAATTGTGCAGTGTGGTGAAGTTTTATGTAGGGTTAAATGCAAGTGTGTCTGCACATGTGCTTGCGTTTACTAACCATGTGCATACATTCAGACCTGGTCTTTTAAAATTCTCACCTTTCCTTCCTATATTCTCTGGTCTATCAAAGTAATTTAACTGAAAGTCATGAGAGTCTTATAACTTAAAGACCAGGACCATGCCACACACAGAAGCATGTGGCTGGGCAGTTTCAGTTCAGAGAGAGTAGCAGCTTTTAACTAGAAAGATGACAGACTTGGACTATGGAGTGTCTATAGGTACAATATTGTGTATTTCTGTCCGTGCTTGGATTATACTGTAAAATGTTATGTACTTGAAATATATTTTGTGGTTTGTCTAACATTTATAAACACAACTCTGGGAAGAATTAAAAATGGTTTTATTTCATGGAGTGTAAGGGGAAAATATACCTGTAACTTGAGCCTTATCTTTGTACAGTGAATTTCACATTTCTATATGTCAACATCCTGATTGTTTTGTATGTTGATATGATGGCAGGAATCCCAAATAAAATTACACTGGAGAAAAGCTCTCTGTAGTTATGACAGTTCTTATGGGGAAAAAGTATCTATAAATAATACTTTTTGTCACAAAGTACTTGGAATATAATATAGTACAATTTCTTGCGACTCTTACTGTGTTTTCAGTATGATTTTCTTTATTCATCAGCTGGTGAGACACTAAAAAGTACTTTAGAAGAGAATGCTATTAACACGGCTTCAGGCTCATTTGCCAAGAGATTGTTGGTTTGCCTGGTTACCACAAAGGAGTGAGTCAGAGTCCTGAGAAACAATTGTTGCACACAGTAAAAACTGAGGGGCTGGTTTTACAGACAGGTCCTGGCAGTGGACACACAGCTGCAACCTTTTAGAGGCAGCTCTTGCTAGATTTTTATGTAGGAAAAGCTGTGCTTTCTTCCATTGAGCTGGTTTGGAACTCTGAGAGAACAAAAGTGTTTGGTAAGAAATGTACAGTCAATTGCAATGAAGCAATTGATTATAATTCTGGGGAGCTAGGAGATATAGAAGCTACTTCCTCAACACATAAAACCTTTTGATGAAGATATTACTGTACTGTATAGAAAGTGCCAAGATCTAAATAGACTAGCAATTTCAAACATAAAATCCAGGACTATAGTACAGGTAGACCTATTTATTCAGTTAAAAGGATGTTGGTTGTAATACTGCCTTCAAAAGAGGTTGTGTTGCTTCTTTAACATAAGAATAAAATATATCCTCCTTAACATTGTTTGTATTCTGAAGTCTCTACTATAATTATGAAACTAGCATTGTGAAACAAAGCACTTTTACTTTGGTTAGAAACTCAACATTTGCCATAGCTTTTTCTGTATCATCACACAAATTTCTCTAAAATTACAACTCGCTGAAATGTCATGGCAGAGGTGCATTTGAAGAAATCAGGCTACATTTTTTGGTGCTAATGGTCACTGTAGGTCCTTGACAATAGGCAGATCAGCCAAACTGGAGATCACAAACACCAGAAGGTGAGAAACTTCATCTGGAAATCAAGGTATATTTCTTAACATTTTGTTTGGTTTTGTTTGCTTTTGTTGCTGTCCTGGTTTGAAAGACAGGTGTTTGCTAAGGAAAGCAGAAGCTTCCCTTTGGCCTGAAAAAAAAAAAAAAGTGATTCTTCCGATTATTAAAATTTTGGAATTAAGAGAGCTCTCAGGCAAAGATATGGGGGTAGGAATAACAGTTCTTTACTAGTATATCTAACAAGACAAACAAGAACAACAACAGCTATGAAATTAGCCACAAACAGAACAGTAACTCAGTCCCAGTCCCTTTCTGGCTGCAGGCACCTTTTCCCTGAGCTGCAGTTCCCGGTGCTGGGGGCGGGCAGGTCCTGCAGAGCTGCAGGAGGGCTGGGGGTGATGGCAGCGCTGTCCCAGGGGGAGAGAGAGATGGAGAGAGAGAGCCCTCTGCTCACGGTGTGGGTCCTGGTGCTCAGCAGAGTGCTGGATGGTGGCAGGTTACAGCGAGAAGGCAGCAGGGCAGGGTCCGATGGTGGTTTCCTGACGCTGGGATGAGACAGAGAGGCAGGAGGCGGCGATCGTCCTTCTCGTCCGAACTCCACGGGGGAAATGGGCCGAGGCCCAGCCTTCCGCTTCCTCTTCTGGCTGTTTGAATCTCGCGGGGTTTCCCTCTTCTCTCTCCTCTCCCTTGTCACCAGGGCCCAGTCAACAGGTATCTTAGCATGACAATGGGGAAAATTCCACAGAGGGAAAAGGGAGAGAACCAACCCCCAACATTATCCACCCCGAATTTTCCCATACCATCATGCTAAATCAAATTAAAATCTTCAAATTATAGACATCCATACAGTTACAGATACAGGCACAGTATCATAGGTAGTTCACCCTAAAACAAGGTCTCCTTGGGGTATGCATCGGGTCTCTCCATCCCTTTGCATGATCCACCAGGTACACCCTGGCCCTTGAGCAAAAACCACCCCACGAATTGGATTGTCTTTGCTGGAGGCAGATTTCACCCAAACAGTTTTTCCTAGCATACCTCTCATGTGCACCACTGGAACCTTGTCTCCATCTGGTGTTCTCAAGGGCTCAGACTGGGCAGGGCCTGCTCGATTAGTGGAACCTTGGGTGTTCACTAACCATGTGGCCTTTGGTAGATTAATCTCCCAGTTCTTGAAAGTCCCCCCACCCAGTGCCTTCAAGGTGGTTTTAAGCAGCCCATTGCACCGTTCCACTTTCCCAGCCGCTGGTGTGTGATAAGGAATGTGGTACACCCACTCGATGCCGTGTTCTCTGGCCCAGGTGTTTATGAGGCTGTTCTTGAAATGAGTCCCATTGCCTGACTCAGTTCTCTCAGGGGTACCATGTCTCCAAAGGACTTGTTTTTCCAGGCCCAGGATGGTGTTGCAGGCAGTGGCGTGAGGCACAGGGTAGGTCTCCATCCATCCAGTGGTGGCTTCCACCATGGTCAGCACGTAGCGCTTGCCTTGGCGTGTCTGAGGCAGTGTGATGTAGTCAATCTGCCAGGCCTCCCCATACTTATATTTGGACCACCGCCCCCCATACCAGAGGGGCTTCACTCGCTTGGCTTGCTTGATGGCAGCACACGTCTCACAGTCATGGATAACCTGGGAAATACTGTCCATGGTGAGATCCACCCCTCGGTCTCGTGCCCACTTACAGGTAGCATCTCTGCCTTGGTGACCTGAGACATCGTGGGCCCATCGAGCCAGGAACAACTCTCCCTTGTGTTGCCAGTCTAAGTCTATCTGTGACACCTCTATCCTTGCAGCCTGATCTACTTGCTCATTGTGTTGATGCTCCTCATTAGCCCGACTCTTGGGGACATGGGCATCTACATGACGGACCTTTACGGGTAGCTTCTTTACTCGACTGGCAATGTCTTTCCACTCATCAGCAGCCCAGATTGGTTTTCCCCTATGTTCCCAGTTAGCTTTTTTCCATCCTTCCAGCCAACCCCACAGAGCATTGGCTACCATCCATGAATCAGTGTAAAGGTAAAGCTTTGGCCACTTCTCTCTTTCAGCAATGTTCAGGGCCAGCTGAATGGCTCTGAGTTCAGCAAGTTGACTTGATCCACCTTCTCCTTCAGTAGCTTGTGCAACCTGTCGTGTGGGGCTCCATACGGCTGCTTTCCACTTCCGGTTCATCCCCACGATGCGACAGGAACCGTCAGTGAAAAGCGCATAGCGAGTTTCATCTGCTGGCAGTTGGTTGTATGGTGGGGCTTCATCAGCCCGGGTCACTTGTTCTTGCTCCTCTTCATCGGCAAGACCAAAATTTTCACCTTCTGGCCAGTTTGTAATTATTTCCAAAATCCCAGGGCGATTTGGGTTTCTGATACGGGCGCGCTGTGTGATGAGGGCAATCCACTTGCTCCATGTGGCATCGGTGGCGTGGTGGGTAGAGGGGACCTTCCCTTTAAACATCCACCCCAGCACCAGTAGTCGGGGTGCCAGAAGGAGCTGTGCTTCTGTGCCAATCACCTCTGAGGCAGCTTGAACTCCTTCATAAGCAGCCAAGATCTCCTTCTCTGTTGGGGTGTAGTTGGCTTCAGACCCTCTGTAACTTCGGCTCCAGAATCCCAGAGGTCAGCCTCGGGTCTCACCAGGTACCTTCTGCCAAAGGCTCCAGGACAAGCCCTTGTTCCCAGCTGCAGAGTAGAGCACATCCTTCACCTCTGGTCCCGTCCTGACTGGGCCGAGGGCTACAGCATGAGCGATCTCCTGCTTGATCTGGGCAAAGGCTTGCTGCTGCTCAGGACCCCAGTGGAATTCGTTCTTCTTCCGGGTGACCAGGTAGAGAGGGCTCACGATCTGGCTGTACTCAGGAATGTGCATTCTCCAAAAGCCTATGGCACCTAGGAAAGCTTGTGTTTCCTTCTTGTTGGTTGGTGGAGACATCGTGGTGACCTTATTGATGACCTCAGTGGGGATTTGGCGCTGCCCGTCTTGCCACTTTACTCCCAGGAACTGGATCTCTCGGGCAGGACCTTTGACTTTGCTCCTCTTGATGGCGAAACTGGCTCCCAGCAGAATCTGGATGATCTTCTCTCCTTTCTCAAATACTTCCATTGCCGTGTTCCCCCACACAATGATGTCATCGATGTATTGCAGATGTTCTGGAGCTTCACCCTTTTCCAGTGCAGCCTGGATCAGTCCATGGCAGATGGTGGGGCTGTGTTTCCACCCCGGGGCAGTCGGTTCCAGGTGTACTGCACGCCCCTCCAGGTGAAAGCAAACTGAGGCCTGCACTCTGCTGCCAGAGGAATGGAGAAAAATGCAGTGGCAATGTCAATGGTGGCGTACCACTTTGCTGCCTTGGACTCCAGCTCGTACTGGAGTTCCAGCATGTCCGGCACGGCAGCGCTCAGCAGTGGAGTCACTTCATTCAATGCATGATAGTCCACAGTCAATCTCCATTCTCTGTCAGACTTGTGCACAGGCCAGATGGGGCTGTTGAAGGGTGAGTGGGTTTTGCTGACCACCCCTTGGCCCTCCAGCTCACGGATCATCTTGTGGATGGGAATCACGGCATCTCGATTTGTCCTGTACTGCCTGTGGTGCACTGTGGAGGTGGCAATTGGCACTTGCTGCTCCTTCACCTTCAGGAGTCCCACTGCAGATGGGTTCTCTGACAGTCCAAGCAAGGTGTTCAATTGCTTAATGTTTTCTGCCTCTACAGCAGCTATTCCAAAAGCCCACCTGAGTCCCTTTGGGTCTTTGTAATAGCCATTCCTGAGGAAGTCTATGCCTAGAATACACGGTGCCTCTGGGCCAGTCACAATTGGATGCTTCTGCCACTCCTTCCCAGTCAGGCTCACCTCAGCCTCCAGCAAAGTCAATTCCTGTGATCCCCCTGTCACCCCAGCAATAGAAACAGGCTCTTCCCCCACATGTTCTGATGGTATTAGGGTGACCTGTGAACCAGTATCAACTAATGCCCTATGTTTTTGTGGCTCTGATGTGCCAGGCCATCGGATCCACACTGTCCAAAAGACCCGGTTTTCCCGTGCCTCTCCCTGGCTAGAGGCAGGGCCTCTCTAGCACTGGTTATTATTTCCTTCCTGGGCATACATGTTGGAGATTCCCTCAAGGGGATCTGACAAATCATCCTCCCTTTTGTAATACCCTGCATCTTGGTTATGGGAAGTTGAGGCTACCTTCACTTTAGTGGTGCTCCTTTGGTTAGTGTTTCCCTCCCTGAGCTGACGCACCCGTGCTGCCAGGGCAGAAGTGGGTTTCCCATCCCACCTCCTCAAATCTTCCCCATGGTCACGCAGAATGAACCACAGGTCAGCTCGTGGGGTGTATCCTCTCTCCCTAGCTGGGGGATGTTGGGCTCTAACTCTGGCATCTGTGACTTGCACTGGTGCTGCATTGACCTTCCTCATCTCCTCCCTCACCCCTCTTATCTCCTCCTTGAACTCCTCTCTGAGTTCCCTAATCACAGCAGAGACCTGAGCCTGCATGGGGCCATTCATTATACTCTCAAAATTTCTGAGCTTATCGGCAACAGAACCCACTGTCTCGTGGTTGGTGTCAGCATTAATGGCTGCAATGAATGTGGTGTATTGAGATGGCCCCAGGTGTGCCAGATTCCACAACATCTGCCCTGTGTACCTGACCTTGTCGGGGTCATTGTCATGTTGTCCACCCCTCCCAAAGAGTACTTCCAGTATTGCTACTTCTCTCAGCTGTTGGATCCCCAACTCAGCGGTTTTCCAGCGCATTCTATGGTGGTGCTCCTGCATTCTCTCTCTATAGACAAACCTCTCTCTTACACTCATTAAAAGCCGCTCCCAGAGGGAAAGGGGGCCTGGTTCCCTTACGAATATGTGATCCACACCTGAGTCCTGGGTCAGGGGTCCCAAATTCCTTGCCTCAGTACCATCCAGTTGCACACCTGTACCCATAAGGTCCCAGACCTGCAGTAACCAAGTTATGAAAGCCTCACGGCCCCTCCGCACAACATCTTTACGCAGATTACAGAGACTCTTGTATGACAGGGAGAGAGGTGACAATCTCAACCTCTGGCTCCCCTGCTGGTTGTGAGGGCCCTGCTTTCTGATCATTATTATCTGGGTCCTTTGTTTTCACCTTAGACTTTCTAGTTTCCACGGGGGCAACTGCTGCTGGCTATGAGTGCCCTTGCAGTTCAGCTGGAGCCTGGAGAGATGTAACATTTGTAGGTTCCACTGCTGCACCATCAGGTTCTCCCTCTTTAAGGCAGAGGGAGAGTTTCTCAAGAGCTGGGGAAAGGTACTCCTTCAGCATCTGGGCCATCTCCTTCACTAGAAACCCCACCCACTCTGGATGGTTCCTTTCTGAGGTGAGCTCTGGGGCAGAATCAGGCTCAGGGACAACATCCTTAACCTCTGGGGCAGAATCCTTAGTCTCTGGGGCAGAATCCTTAGTCTCTGGGGCAGGGGCAGGGCCAGGCTCTGGGGCAGAATCCTTAGTCTCTGGGGCAGGGTCAGGGTCAGGCTCTGGGGCAGGATCCCTATTCCTTGGGGGATGTATCAGGGTTGTCATCCAAGTCAATCTCCCCTCATCTCGGAATGTTAAATAGAACAGGTTTACAAGGCCTAATAGCAATGTCAGCCACTGTATGATATCATTACTGCTTAGAAGAGATTTGAACCCCTCAAAAGCTGGTGGAGCAGACCCAAAAAACTGTGTAAGGGGTTGGGACAAAATTTTTCCTGGTGTCATATCCTCACAGTATGTACCATTATTAAAGTAACCCCAAAAACATACAGTTAGAGTGTGATAGCTCTGAATCTATGTGCCCACCTTCCAGAGGAAGTTAAAAATCCATGAATTTCTCACGTTATCAGCCCACAAAAGGAACTGGATAATAGTAACAGCAGCCTGAGTTATAGGACCCATGTTCAAGTAAGGGATTGCAATTGGGAGAGATAAAGCTGTGGCCACATGGAGCCCAAACCACGGTAAGCTGGACAACATGATGCCACCTAACACAAAACTGAGGTAACTCAAGAACTGTTATTCCTTTTTCACCCTTTTCTCTCAATGCCCTCAGGCCTCACGTTGGGTGGCCAAAATCTGTCCTGGTTTGAAAGACAGGTGTTTGCTAAGGAAAGCAGAAGCTTCCCTTTGGACTGGAAAAAGAAAAATGTGATTCTTCCGATTATTATAATTTTGGAATTAAGAGAGATCTCAGGCAAAGATATGGGGGTAGGAATAACAGTTCTTTACTAGTATATCTAACAAGACAAACAAGAACAACAACAGCTATGAAATTAGCCACAAACAGAACAGTGACTCAGTCCCAGTGTTTTTTGGCTGCAGGCACCTTTTCCCTGAGCTGCAGTTCCCAGTGCTGGGGGCGGGCGGGTCCCGCAGAGCTGCAGGAGGGCTGGGGGTGATGGCAGCGCTGTCCCAGGGGGAGAGAGAGATGGAGAGAGAGCTCTCCGCTCACGGTGTGGGTCCTGATGCTCAGCAGAGTGCTGGATGGTGGCAGGTTACAGCGAGAAGGCAGCAGGGCAGGGTCCGATGATGGTTTCCTGACGCTGGGATGGGACACAGACGGCGATCGTCCTTCTCGTCCGAACTCTGCGGGGGAAATGGGCCGAGGCCCAGCCTTCCGCTTCCTCTTCTGGCTGTTTGAATCTCGCGGGGCTTGCTTCTTCCCTCCCGTCCCCTCCCCCTTGTCACCAGGGCCCAGTCAACAGGTATCTTAGCATGACAATGGGGAAAATTCCACAGAGGGAAAAGGGAGAGAACCAACCCCCAACAGTTGCTTTTAAATCCCAAAGGAAGCAATTTTCTCTTCTTTTTGAGTGAATTTGCTGTAAATTTCCTTAAAGCTGTCATTTTATATGGAAAAAGATATGTCTGAGACCCTGTGAAGGTTTCAGCTGTCACAGCTGTTAAATACTATACTACTAGACTGATCCCATAGTAATTCTGCCCCTTTACAAAGGTGGTTTCCACATCAGCTTTATCCTTAGAAATCTGAGGGAGCTGCTGTGACATTTAGAAGTTGTTGTGCTTGGGGTTTCTTTCTCTAAAGAAAGGTGATTGATGTTCATCTCAGCCAGGTGAACTCCCTGCAGCAATCCTATTTTTCACTGCTACAAAGGTTCACAGTTTGCCCACAGGTCTTGTAGCTCACTCCTAGAAAGCATGGGCACTATTTTATCCTGTGAAGCTTAAGGGTGTAGTATAAATTTATACCTGTGGCACAACTCATCACTCTCATCACACATGCATCCAGTGCTCTAACCAACCACAGCTCAGTGCTTGTGTGTAACACTGAAGAACAATAAGGCATTAATTTCTGCTTCAGCAGTGATAGAGTACAAAACATAGTTACAAAAAAAATTCAATGTATGTTTGGAAAATTACCTGTTCTATTTATTTCATTCTGACCTTTCCCATATTACCTCACTTTTAATTTCACTGAAGTAATGTTTGTTGAGTTCATGAGATGGCAGATACTTTGGAGAAGCAAAGTGGCCCCTTAGAATCTTCATCGGTGTCATAATATTAACTACCTCAAACATTACATACTAATTGCTAGTTGCAAAAGATGAAGAAACACCATTGGTTTAAATGGACTAAAAATCCAGGTAAATTAGGTCACATTTCTTTGATTGAAGAATGATTAAGAGTATTCATTGAATCTATTTAATTATATATAAAGATTTAAGTGTGTATTTAAAGGTACAATAAGTATATAATTAGTAAGTATTAATAAATATTATGGTAATAGTAAATATTTCTTTGATAGAAGAATGATGAATGATTAAATATATTGACTGAATAGGGCACCTATTTCTAGAAAAATCTGTATGGAAAGCCTCTCATTTGTAGTACTATATATCTTATTTCAACTTTGTAATGAAAAGCTCTACTGCATATAGTATGTCCTGAAAAGCCTAGTTCTAAATATTTTTAAAAATATTTTCTATGTTTCATTATTATGTACCTGAATAATTCCCTAAACAGAAGTTTTGATAGGGCTGCAGGTACTTTTGAATTAACTCCTAGTGCAATGAACCTCCCAATAGAAACTTAAACGTCATCTAATGTGTTTTTGTCAAAAAATGTTCAGATTATTGGATATTCAGGTTCTTCTTCCCCAAGATAGGGCTGTATGCACACAATGACATACACTTTGGGTACAGAAAAAAAAAGAGTTCTGCAAAGCCAAAACAAAAGTAAAGGCTTCTCAATCTCTTTCTTGAGAGCCAAGTCAATAGCTGCACTCCTCCCTCAGAAGGTGTATAAACACTTGATATGGCCAACTCAGTAGCACAGTGACCATCACCACTGCTTTACTGGCTATGTGTAGCTCATGGCATGTGTCATTTCTGCCTGAGATCCTGATATGACCACAGGGAACTGTAATAGCAAAGGCAATGTAATGAAATATCTCTGCTGCACTAACAAGCATAAAACCAAAATAAACATCAACTGGTAGTGAAAAATAGATTGAGTCAATTTTGTTTCATAGCTGTCTAATTTGGTCGTGCAATTTTAACCTACTGTTAAGCCAGCATAGCTGATTTGTATTTTCTTTGGACAGTTCACCAGAAATATTACTCACTATCTATTTAAGAACATTATTGTATCCCCACAGCTTTTGCAGTCTCAGATGTATGGACATACTCTTCACCGATTCCCCTGCCCTTTACCACACACATTGTTTTCCCAAAAATTTATCTTGGCACCTCAGAAATGAGAGGAAACCTCACATTTCTAAAGAGCTGAAGTGCTACTGGTGCTCAGAGAAAGGACTCATCTTTTGAAGTGTGAGCAGCCTTTGTCACAGTGCCCCATAGCTGTATTATTGTAAGTGCCCTTACAATAGCACAGCAGGTAAGTTTCATGTGGGAAAGGAAGCTCAGAAGGTGAAAACAGAATTTCTACCACCAGCCATGTACTCATGACTTCCTCTTTCATGTATGTTCTTTTGATCAAAGTCTCCTTTGCTGGTCTGATTTAGGCGGTTGCCCTCCCCAAAGCAGAAAGCTCTACCTGTCAAAATGTCATTTCCAAAGCCTCTCTTCTGCTTTCGGCTCTCATGTACAAACAATTGTACTGCACTTCAGCATAGCTTCTGAGCTGTAAAACATGCACAACTTTTCCCTGAGTGCTGTGTACTGGACAGCGTGACCAATTTTTTAAAGTGCATAATGTATGCAAATTTTTATTACTTGCATTGCAGCACTCACTTTGCTATATTCGCTAAAAACCACACAATTGTAGACAATTATACTGTAATAACACTCTCAGAAACTTTATGAAACATCAGGACCTTTATGAAACATTTGTTTCAAAGTCTTTGGCTCTGCAGGTGCACTGCAGCCTCTGAGTAACAACTCTGGTTTTAAGGTTGTACTTTACATATTGACTTGGCAGGGCAACAAGAAGCGCATTTAATAAAAATTGATCAGCAAAACTCTAAAATAACAAGATATTCCTCCCAAGAAGCTTGGGTAATGCATCACAAAGTAGCAACCTAGAAAAAAGAATATTGAAAACCTAAAATTATGTGATTACTACTAAGTGTTAATAAAGTAGACCTCCCAACTAGCTAAACATTTTAAAACTGTACACTAGAAAGCCTTGATTATTGTGGTATTTATATTCTCTTCAAAGATTTACAAAGTAAGGAGTATAATCCTGTTTGCAGCTGTATTTACCCAAGTGTTTGGCTCCCATATAAATTATGAAACAAAAAGTAGAAATGACAACCACAGTGGTATTATCAGCTATAAACTGGGTGATCTTCAGAAACTGTTTTACTATGAGTTTCTTCATGTTTTATTTTTCCAAATCTTTCCTGTTTATGGTGAGTATGTGGTGGATTTAGCCTATTGTAAATGCTGTAATAAAGCAGACAGGTGCTAGTAATGTGGTAAAAACTGTTTTAAAGGTAGCACCATATCAGACTGAACTAAAATCAGTGAAGAGGTATGGAGGACCTAAGCAGGTCTTAGCAGAATATCCCAGAGCCAGACACACTGGACAAGGCTCAGGTAATCAGGGTCTCCTGCACCTACTTAATTGCTGCCATGATGAAAGTCAAATTTAAAAGTGTAATTTAGCACCCCTGAATAACAACTTGAGGTTCTTCTCTTCCTCGCAAAACAACTAACTATTTTGGTAAAGGTATTAAAGTCCTATTCAACTTGGATAACAGTGTTGCTCAATTTCATTATGACTTAAAAATTAAGTTAAATATGGAACACATTTAACCCAAATATAGCCAGCACCACCAGCTGTCTTAAATTCTATTGTTTCTAACCAGTTTATTGTTAAGATGTGTGTATGAAGATGTTAACTTATCATTCAACTTTTTTTCTTTTGGTTTTTGTTCAGGCCACAGGACTTGTCACAGGTAATATAAATACCAAAATGGAGGTAAATTTTGCATGCTGGTGTAAACACTTGTTGCACTGAGCTGACTAAAAGGAAGTAAGATATTTTCTTTCTTTCTTTTCCTTTTGCCCCAAAGTGATTATTGGGTTACATCACCTTGGATGTTTTAATGGATGATTCCCATATTGTAATCACTGCTTTGTTCCATCTAAAAAACTTTTACCCAATGTCTTTAAAATAATTATGAAGCAACATCACTGCAGTTTTTCAATATTTTTAATATAATCACTAATTTTTAGAACATAGTTTTACATTTCTCAAAATGTATTACCTAAGATTTATTTTTTTTAAAAAAGTATACATGCTTAGCTGCTTCTATCAATTAAAGACAAGGTACATGGTTATTGGCACTAGAGTTTTATTCATATGGAAACAACACTTTTCCAACAATGTTGTAACCAAAGTGTAAAATACATTATATGATTTCAGAGAAAAGCTGTGAGCAGAGTATAAGAAAAACCTCTATGAACTAAGGCTAAAGCAATTAAAATAAAAGAATACAGCCGTTAGTTTATCTAAAACTTTTAAAGCAGCTATAATAACAAAATTTGTTAATTATTTACTGCCTGAAATTTGAACTTAAGTAATATTGAATGAATATGAAAAGACATCCTTATCTCCTGGGCTGCTGGGAACCAGAAATCTGTATTTACCACAGAATGCAAAATAACTTGTAAAGCACTTGTCCTCATTTAAAAAAAAAAAACAAAAAACAAAAACAAACAAACAAAAAAAACACTGTTCAAGAGTGTCCTCTTGTGGCACTGCAGAATAAGCCATATGAAGCTGTCTTGTGCAGAAACACTTTTCTTAACAGCTAGATTCTGGAGGTGGTTGGGGTGTTCTGGTAGATGTTTTTGTTTGGTTAGTCAGTTGGGATTCTTTAGATTTTGTTTGGTTAGTTGGCTTTTATTAATACTAAATAAATATTCACAAACAATTTTGAATAGGTATTTATAATTTTAGGAATATGTGTTTCAAGGTTTATTGATCTGGGAACAAGTTTTTACACTGGTTCACAAAGACACAATACCCAAGTTTTCCAGCAGCATTCCTTCTTGCCATCCCAAGGGGATTGGGGGCTGGATGGAGCTGTGAATGCACAGCCATCTGGTCAGAGCTCTGCCATAGTTGGCTCCTCTGTAGGTCCATGAACACACGTATTTGCACTGTATAGAGTACAAAGATATACAATAGAGTTGTGTCTGTAAGGCATAGTGAGAGCAATGTGCATGTAGGTCCTGGGCTGAGTTGGTGTGGTTCTAATGACCCTCTCACTGCCACTATGCATTGCTCTGCAGGTTAAGATTGCCTTCAGCCATGCCTCTCAACCCCACTTGGAAAAGCGTTTATTGTGCTATCATTCTCAGCTGATGTTATCACGGCTAACATCATGGATATCATGGATAAATGTGGCTAACCACAGCTCAGATATTTCCAGTTTACTCAAATGAAAAAACTTTAGTCACTTTTTCTGCAGCCTGTCCTGTGCTTTTGAACTTACTTTTCTGCCCTAAATCAAAGTAATATCAGGTGATTTTTAGTCTGTGGAAGGACTGCTGTAGGTCAGGTGTCCCAGAAGTTAATGGGGATATTGAGCAGGATCACAAAAGGGAAATCTGTCCATCCAATGCTAATGGCCTCTGATGTGCATACACCTCACTGGTTGTGCTAAAAGGTCCTAATGGCTGTGGCTACATTTCTGTATAGGCATCGGCTCCTGAGCACTGTGTAGTAGGATGGGAGACCTCAAGAATCTAATACCACTATTGGAAAATAGGTTAAAACTGTTCGGGAAAGTAGACATGAAAAAAAAGAAATTGAAACAAAGCCAATACAGTTGTAGAGTTGATGAGGCATGAAACGCCAGGATGGAATATTTAATTTATAAGGAATTGTTTTTTCTCTTGAGCAGCCAATTACTTAAGAAGGAACAAGGTCTTGCAGTACTTTTATGGAGCAGGATTTTTCACTGACAAATTTGATATGAAAAGTTCCTGCTAGCACTGTTCATGGTCAGATGAATAGTGCCAGGGCCTCTGCTATATTTCACAAAATGGTCTAAAATGAAATCATCACCTGCGTGTTTTTATCAAGACGTTCTCTTGAATTTTATCAAAGAACTATCACTGATAAAATTGTTGTGGCGTCTGAAAAATCTTTGAGGTGATACAAAAGAAAATTAGTTTCTAATACTTAGTTTGTAATTTGTAGGATGTACTCTCAAAAAATGTTAACTGAGACAAAGGGCTTTGGTTTTAGGCTTCGTTTTGCAAGAAAAAGAAAATCAAGGACATTTGAGAATTACCCTTGAAGAAGACAAGCAAGCAAAATCATGTAAGACAAGCTTGCTTTGAGAACTATTGTAGGCTGGTAACTTGAAAACCAGGTGTCTAAGAAGAGTTATTATAAATAGGTTTAGTATAATATTCTTGACTGTTCAGATGGTGTTTGCAAGATGAAGTTAGTTTCCATGTTCTTGGGTGTTGTTTCTGTGGCCATATTATTTGTAAATTATTTGTTTTATTTTGTTTTTCATCAAACCCATGAGGCTGGGTTGCATTTCTTGCTGTGCTGGTTAAGATTTGCAGTCAACTGCTAATTTGTAATTTTTCTTACCTCTAACAGCTGAGAAAATGCTTATCAGCCCCAAACATGATGCTCAAAAAGTGAAAATGCACAAAATTACTATTACTATTGCTATTGCTATTGCTATTACTATTACTATTACTATTACTATTACTACTACTATTACTATTAATTACTAATTATTGTTGTTGTTGCTGTCTAAATTGGAAGCGGAAAATAGAGATCAGCTGAAGTACTTAGAAATAGTTTGGAAAAACCCCTAATGTATAGGGAAGGTCAAGTCTTTGGGTCTTCAAAGGAAAGTACAGAAAAAAACTTAGTTTGTGAAATAATGAGTAACTTTTTGAAAGGACCTCAAATCCTCCTTTTGAAAGGGCCTTCTAATAAGAAGACCTCTTTTCCTCTTTGTCTCCTCTGTAATACTTTTTAAATTTCCTGCTCTGTCTTATACAGTTTACTTATAGTTGTAGATAGCAATCCTCAAATCTGCAAAAAACATGTTATTAACATTTCATTTATTTTAGATTTCATCTGGGGCCTACTTCATTTTGCATGTAATTGGGTTCCCATAAATACTAGAGCAATTCTCACATGTTTAACTATTGGGTATCATTTGTATTTGGCTGTCCTGAAAGTTGTGGCGATCATGCTGCCTTCTCTGATGAAACCAGATGGGCTGTGTAGAATGCTTGGATTCACCCCAGTGGCTTTGTTGATGTGGATGCTGCTCCTGAGGCCAGCAGATATGCAAGAACCCTTTGTCAGAGCGCAGAATCAAGAGAGTAATAATTTTTTTCTTGATTCTATGGTACCTGGATTTGTGTGTCCTCTGGTCCATGAACACAATTCCAAAGAAGAAGGAGGTGGAAGAACTTTGTCAGTAGTAAGGTGTGTCTAACATATCTTGAACCTGCCAAATTATATCATATGACTTGTGAATTCTGACTTATTATTTGCTTTATATGAGTCAGTCTATTTAGGTGAGTTACTTGGGCAAAGAAGTAACATCAAGGTGGGAACAGAAGTCCAAGAATTTTCAGTGTTTCACAAATAATTCTTGATAATCTACATCAATTCACCTTAGTGACTTTAAACCCTGTGGAAGCTTCAGATTTTAAGGTATCTGGCTTGCATTGATACTATCTGCTGTCAGTTTTGATTTGGGAGAATTTGGTCCAAAAGCAGCTTCTTAATGGATTTATTTTAATGATTATTTTAACTTGCAGAATTCATCTGTGAAAACACAAAATCAGTCTTGGATATGCTGTCAGTTCAGTCCCCCCCACCTGCTTCCCCTCTTATTCACCATTAAAATTGAGATTGATTAAGTTGTAACATATTTTATTGACTTGTTTTGTAAAATAAAAAGTAGCAATAGGACTCCAAGGACTCAAATATTCAAGGAAAGTACTTTAAAGTAGTATCTATTTGACAGTGTCTACTTTCACATGAGCACTTCAGCCTGAATGAGACATTGCTGAAGTTCCACCATCTTAAGGGGAATTCATGATTATAGAGCTGAGCACTAAAAATCTTTGAGATTAACGCACACCTAGGCATAATATATTCAGTCCCATGAAGGATAATGATAGCAACAGTTCTTTATTTGATCGTATTCTGGAAGAAAATAGTTGTCATTAAGTTGTAAGAGAGAGAATAGGACAGCTTTTTGTTTAACATAGGCTATCTACATATTTGAAGTTGAAAGTGGAAGTGAAGAATGGATAAACCAGACTTCCTGCTATTTCTATTACTATTTCTTTTCCTTCAGTAAGGTCCATACAAATCTAGATTTACAACAAAATGTATGTGTAATATCAACCTTACTGTTACTTTTGACTTTAAAAGCAAGCATCAAATTCAAATATATGATAATACTTCTTGAGTGACATCTTGATTGATTTATCTTGATTAATAAACTTCATCTGACATGAAATTTTGTATTTCATATGAATTAAGGCACTGCAGTAGCAATTGCTTTTGTTTACCCAAAGCTGAGCTAATTTAGTATTTCTGAGACTTCCAGACTCAGCTAGTCCTTGGAAAAAAACAAAACTGTGGGCTTTGCATTCATGCTCCTAGAAATATTTTCACTGATCTCAATAAAGTCAGGATTTCACATTCAAGGTTGTTGGGATTTTATGTAGCTTTAGCAGATCAAAAGAAATTTCCAGAGGTACATATGTTTATATCAAAGAGTTTGTTATATATTTAACAGTTTAAAAACTTTTCTCTTACTTTTTTGACTGAGAACTTCATTTGGAATAGTTCATTTTGATTAAGAATTTTATTTTAAAATTAGGTTTTATTGTTTTTATTAAGCTTCACAAATGATTTAGTAACTAAGTATGAAATATTTTTAATAACCCATACTATGTTTCTGTTCCAAGACATTGTTTGTGGAAATTGTTTCATAGTTTTGTTTCTGTTGTACTATTTAAATTTCTGATTTGATTTTCAAATCAAGCAATGTAATCCTGTTTGACCAGTGGAAAACATACAGTTTTGATACAAGCTGGAATTTTGTGTATCATTGTGTCTCACTTGAAAACAGTTGTCAACATAATTGTGGTTTGATTTGCAATATGTCAAAGTAGCAATATAATACTGTTGCTTTCTAACCTATCAAATAAGATATCAGCTAATTTTTAATATTCATACATTCATACAACCAGAACCTATTTATCTGGATTAAAAGTAAATAAAGAAAAATTGCTCTGAAGGTTTAAAACAATGAAAGAAAGTTTGAATGAGATGAATGAGATGTCTTACTTGCTATGAATGCTTCAAACTTCAGTAACTTTTTAAAAGGCAGTGGAGAGAATATAGCTGTCCATATACCCAATTCTAATTGCGTGAATGTTGTAATTGAAAAAAACCTTAATCTTCTCACTTATTTCATGTTAGGCACATAGACTAACTGCAATAAAGTAATACAGATCTTATGTCTTCATTTGGCATTCTCTGAGCTCTCCATCTTGAGGGTCTTCTTTGTCCCTATTAAAGAATTTCCTCTACTGGAGGCAGGATCAAATCTGCAGTCATTTCCATTACTGAACAGTGAAGAAGAACATACCCCCTGAAGCTGAGCATTCAGTGTCATGGTTTAGTTGATGAGGAAGTGTTAAGTCATAGGTTGGACTTGATGGTCTCAAAGATCTTTTGCAGCCTAGTTCATTCTGTGATTCTGTGTGATTCTCTAATGACTGTTAAATACAAGTCACATGTTTTTATACAGCTATTATTAATTATGTTATCAATATACTTTGTTGCTGTTTTTAATGTAGTATTAGGAAGAATTGCATTGTGTTGAACAGGTATTACTCAAATAAAAAATGAAATACTTAATAGATAGATTAATTCCAGCACATAAAATTGCTTGTATAATTCTAATGTTAGCACTTCTATAGCCTGGTTTTACAAAATCATCTGAAGTAAAGTTGCACTTGGGTGTTCACATGAGATGACATAAAAACCAGTTTTAATGCAGTACAATGTAATGAAGAACTCTGAAACTCTGCTAAAATAACACAGTATCTTACAGTGGAGGAGAAGTTTTGCTTTTTCCTTGTTATAAGCAATATTAATAATGATTTGCATTAAGTAAATATGTTTGGTAGCATTAACTGTTGTCACATAGTATAAATAAGAAAGTTTCTGAATCAGATGATCCTTGGAACAAAAATGAATGGTCTATGGACACACTCAGAAAAGTCCAGAGTTGCATAGTCACTTTACCTAAATGGACATCTGAAATCAAGGATGGCTTCCTATTTAAACTTAAAGTTACTATATTTCTTAACTTTAAGGAATATTCTACCAAGGACTTTAATTCTGATTTTTAAAACTGCAATGTCCTTAATCCTAACCTTTAGCCTTAATATTTTTCTCAATTTTAATTTCTTGCTTAATAGAGTGTCCTGGAATGATTTAGGTCAAATAAATTAAGGTACTGTTGTCAGAGCTTTGTTTTAATACACTCTTCAGTGCGGTGGTAGAATACAATGAATACATTCCTTTAATCAACACTCCAATTTCATTGAAGCACATCCATAAATAAGGAGAGTCCTGTATCATTAATATCCTCTAAACCTCCATAATATCAGTGTAGCAATTATTTTATTCAAAGTTTTGGTTTTTTTGTTTCCCTTGCCTTGCCTTGCCCAGCCTCTCCCTCATCCTCCCCTCATCCTCCCCTCATCCTCCCCTCATCCTCCCCTCATCCTCCCCTCATCCTCCCCTCATCCTCCCCTCATCCTCTCCTCTCCTCTCCTCTCCTCTCCTCTCCTCTCCTCTCCTCTCCTCTCCTCTCCTCTCCTCTCCTCTCCTCTCCTCTCCTCTCCTCTCCTCTCCTCTCCTCTCCTCTCCTCTCCTCTCCTCTCCTCTCCTCTCCTCTCCTCTCCTCTCCTCTCCTCTCCTCTCCTCTCCTCTCCTCTCCTCTCCTCTCCTCTCCTTTCTAGAGAGAAATACCTGAGACAGACAATAGAAAAGTAGCAATTAGAAAGCTTTTATACTTAAGTAGATGAGATTGTTTAGCATGGATCAGATGAGCCTTTACACAGGAGGTGAACTTAGTCATAGAAGGGACCTACAAGGTCTTCCAGTCCAACCATCCATGCAGCACTACCGCAGCAAACCTTTAACTACTAAACCACATCACCCACCAACAGATCCAGACTTCTCTTGAACAGCTCCAAGGATCATGACTCCAATATCTCCCTGAGCAACCTGTTTCAGTTCTTGACCCTAAAAGTGAAAAAAAATTGGAATCTCCCCTGTCTCCTCTGGTCCTCTCACTGCAGGCACAGCAGCAGAGACCAGTCCCCACCTCACTACTCCCTCCTTTCGGGGAGCTGTGGAGAGTGATGAGGTCACTCCTGAGCCTCCTCCAGACTAAACAAACCCAGATCCTTCAGCCATAAGTCATTTCTAGTCCTTTCACAAGCCTTGCTGCCCTTCTCTGGACATGCTAGAGCATTTCAAAGGCCCTTTTGAGGTGAAAGGCCTAGAACTGAGCAGGTTTGAGGTGTGGCCTCACCAGTGCTGAGTACAAGGGGATAATCACTTCCTTGCTCATGCTGGTCAGGATGCCATAGGGCTTCTTGGCCTCCTGGGCACACGGTTGGTTCGTACTGAACTGCCTTCCACCAGCGCCCTCAAGCCCTTTCTGCCAAGCATCTCCTGATCCAGTCCTCCTTCAGCCTGCAGTGCTGCATCAGGTTGTGACCCAAGTTCACTAGTCCTTATGAAGTGAAGGGATGAAAATAGATTTCAATTTTTTTTGTATATACTAAGTAACAACAAAAATACATAATGGCTTTTCAATGAAAGGGGAAGTGATGTATTTGACATGCTCAATATTCTTACCATCATTTCTTCCTGCTTCACTTCTCTGAATCAGTTTCATCAAATGTGATGTTCTAGCATCTTCCATCCCAATTCTGAATAGACAGTATGAACTAGGGAAAAGGAAGAATAGAATTTGTCTTCTTATCAGCTCAGAAAATGGAACTGGATTCTACGTATGCCTAGGAATACACAGCTAGTACAAACTAAACTAGTGTAGCATTCCAGGGTTTGGTGGTAATCACATTATGTTTCTTTCCTGCCAAAAATAATTTGGATCCTGTGTTGATTATTAACCTTCCCTTATTTCCAATTAACTCCGCTGTCTGGTACACAAACGTGTACACTGAAAGACTGATTGAAAAACCAAATGCACGATACTCACTTTTAAAATGTAGCTTGGATTATTAATTCAAAAGTATATTATTTTTACATGTCATGTATGAGCTAGTTTACTTCATTCTTTTGGCATTCTTATCTTTTTATTCTCCTTGCTTTTGGTGAGGTCTTCTGCCTATATTCTACACCTGCTGAAGAGCATTCACAAAGGGTTGTGCTATGTTCTTTGCTTGTAGGTTTAAACATCCAAAGTAATGTCACCCTATTTATCATGAGATTATTTCAACTAAGGATTTTATTGTTCACATTGCTGAGATAAGTCTTAATAAAGAGTAAAAATCAGAGCACTTTCTGAAAAATTGGGAGAATAGATAGGCTCCTTGATGAATGTAGTATCACAGAGTCACAGAAGCAGAGGAAACATCTGGAGATTGCCTCATGCACTGTCCCCACTCAAAAAAAAAAGGGACAACGAGAGCAGATGTCTCAAGGTCAGTCTCTAGCTGGGTATTGACTATCTCTAAGGACAGAGACTCTACATCACGTCCTTTGTGGCCACTTGCTGGAGTTGTTCTAGTATGACCATGTTTGTCTTATACTGGGTAGCCCAGAGCTAGACCCTGTTTTCCAGTTGTGTCTCACCAGTACTGAGTAGAAAGAAATGGTCACCTCACTCAATCTGCTGCTAAGGCTTCTCCTGGCCACCTCTGCAACAAAGGTGTGGTGATGACTCATATTCAATTGCCCACAGAACCCGTAACTATTTTTCTATCAAGTTTCTCCTCAGCTGTTGAGTCCCAACTTGTCCCTGACTCACATTGTTATTTCTCCCCAGGAAAAGGACTTTTCCTTCCCCTTTGCTGAATTCAATGAAAGTCCTATTACTCATTTCTTCAGCTGTCTGACAACATACAACCAACTGGAGTATCAACCAGATAGATCGGGATTGTTTGTGTAGCACTGAGATACATACTTTAAATTATATGTGCTATGTAAAATGCAAGACAATACCGTCCCTGAAAAAGTTTGTTGATATTTCCCATAGGATAACTGCTTATACTTTGATGAGCCTTTGATGATTTTTTTCCCCTTAACCAAGCAGCAATTACTCATCTAGATGTATATGAAACATATACCAGGAGTGAAAGAAATGCTTTTATTTTTACAAGAGAAAATAATTTATATGTTCTTAAAACGTGCCTTCCTGTTGGATCTACTCCATATATTTATGACAGATGTTACTTGGGAAAATTTTCTGTCACGAAAAAGGCTTTCTGCTCTCCTCCTTCAGCAGAGGTTCTGACCATCTAGATGCATTTTTGAATGTAGGGGAATTGTAGGTTTGCGATCAGGGACATCTGCATTCAGATCTTCGCCACAAATTTCTGTTATGACTAGGATTGCTCAGTGAACCTAAGCTGCTTCAAGTTAAATTATTGAACAAGAAAAAAAAAATCAAATGTTTTCCATTGGCAAAGAACATTAATTTAATTGTTCTCAAGAATTTAAATCAAAATATAATAGTGTAAAAACATCAGCAAGCTTTTATCCAAAGACCAAAGGATAACAGAAACAAAGCAAAAGAAGCCTGCATGCACTGGAAGACCTGAATAGTTAATAAGTTAGGTGGTTTCTAAAAAAATAAGAAACTCAAGGCTGTGACTAAAGAAGTAAACAAAACTGTAGGTCACCTGCTGCAAGGTAGTTCTGTCATGGCTTATGTCACGTTCTCACAGTGAATTCCTGTGCAAATACACCTTGCACAAACAAACGTCAGGGGCTGCATTTCAGTAGAGCTGAACAAATGTTCCAGCAGTGAAGCGTGCTGTTCCTTTGGAGAGGCGAGTGCAGCAGCGTCGGCAGATGGATACAGCATCCCTACAGGCAGGGGGCAAGGCCTGGGATACCCCTCTGGAGTATCACAGGAACAGCTAGTGGCAGAGGAAGGCAGGAGGCCTCTGTGCAGGATTTTGTCTGGTGTTACAGGATATCAACAGTAGGTAACACACATATAGGTAAATGACACTCATCAGGCAGGCATGGAAAAATGAAAGTCAGAGGGATTTTCACTTGGTTCTTGTACTTTGGTCCCCTCTGGTAGTTGTGCATGTCATGAAGCAAAACTTCAAAACTCAGCAACGTCCTTTCAGCTGTACTTGTTCAGCTGTATAAGAAAGGCTGCCAACTTTCGGTGAGGGTAGCTATGCAGTGCTTCCAAAGATGGGATATGTACTCCATTTCCAAGACTGATTAAAGTATACTGTTATGATTGACAGCAGACACTTCTGTATGTACATTTCCATGACGTCAGTACTCTGCTACATGTAATGCATGAAGTTTGAAAATATGAAGGTAACTTTCATCTTCTTTAGCTGGATAGGAAGCCTCTAGCAAGTGGAACAGTTTTTTTCCTGAGCTGAAGAGATTTCCAGGGATAGCCTGCCTTTATCTCACCCTAACATTTCATACTGCCACAAAATCATGTTCAGCCCACTTTGCCAACACAATCATGTACTTTATGTGTATATTTTTACATTTTTCATAAATTCCTGTATTCATATGTTCAATAACTGTAACTAATTTACACTTTAATCATACCAGTATCTTATTCAGCATAATTAGGAGTATGGAAATGAAAAGGTGGAGCCTATACAAAATCTGCATGCTAGCACCAAAGTGGTGTTGAGGGAAAGATTCATAGAAGAATTCCAGTTGCTGGAACAGAAAGAATGGCAGGACGGCAGAGCTAATATTCTGAGTATAGTAAGGAGTGAAGATCCTTGGCTTCTCCTGTAATCAGCTGATGAAGGTTATTCTAGTCACTAGTAATATTGGCATATATTTAATATTTAAGACTAGGTTACTTTAGGAAAAACTACATATCTATATTAGCTTTTTGTGGGTATTTTATAACCAAACAAATATATTATCTCATCAGGCTGAACTAGAAATAATTATATAATTTGTCTCCACTGTAGTCATAAGTGCAGAGAGCTGTTTTTGGGTCCATTGGCAGTCTCTCAGCTGGTTCTGAAATACTCCATCATGCAAAAAAGTGGAGTGGAAGGCATCTCTGCATAGTTCCTGCTGTTCAGTGCTCATGTTACTGAAAATCCAGTCTTTTTCTACTTCTAATGCTTAACTCATATTCCTAATTTCTGTTCCCAACCAGTTGTTTAGATATAATTGCTACTAATCTGTTGCAATGAGAAATGCAATTTTAGGGAGTGATTCTCAAGCAAGGATTTGGAGACTGAGCATAGGGCAACCTCATGTAATTAGGCAGTTCTCTTTAGGAAATGGCATTACATGAGTGAATAAACTGTATTTGACTGTTTAAAATAGCTGGCTTGTTCAGCTCAGCTATATTGTATCCTGTATCTTGTTAAGGAAACATGAAAACGGGTCCTAGTAAAAGTTGCAGATTTTTTCCTTAAGTGTTACATTAATACAAAGCACAGATGGATGTATTTAAATACATATTTGTAACTGCCCTAGAGGCAAACTCTAGAAGTTATAAACTCTGGAAGGCAAAGAGGTGCTCTGGGCTCAGTCCTGAAGTACCAGCAGTTTCAGAAGATGAATAAAGCCTGGGGAATTTATCACAATCTCCAAACAAACCCCAGCTTGTCAATTTACTGCATACAATGGGGTCATTTATACATACATTTTAAACTGATGTACATCCCAGAATGAGAAGGATATTAAATCAGTGAATTGAAATGGCTAAGGTTTGCCAAGTCATTTAACATGGAATCTGTTTTGTACTTTCTTTTTGGAACTATTTAAGATATTTAACTTTGGAACAATTTAAGTTAATGAAGGTAGCTACTTTTGATCACTTTAAGTTTTGTTGTCAAATGCTAGAGTGAATTTTGGCACACAGAAAAAGAGTCTAAGTGAGTTAAAGTAATATGATGCATATTGTGAGAAACAGTAGCTTCTAGACATTCTGTGAATTAAGTTATTCATTGCTTTTGTCCTATTTATACAACACCTGACATGAATGTGGTATGCTTTCAACAAGTAAGCAAAGTATTTTAGATTTGTTCTAGATTAACTTAATGATACTTGAAGTAAAGTACAGTGAATAAATGGGAATAAATGATAATAAGATCTTAATATATTTTTGTGACAGTCTGAAATCCTGAGCTGAAATCCTTAAAAGAGGCAAAATGATCAACTCATAAATGGCAGCAACCAGCTGTTTGAGGAGTGTCCTTAAATATTTCTCATTACTAGAACAGATTCTGGGATGTTTTCAAATGAAAGTGTAAACTCAGGCTGCTCTTACATTGAATATCTATGCAATAATGAGAATATGGAAAGCCATATGAGACAGTGTAACAGGTTTTATCCTGTATTGCTGTAGCTGGATGCAGCATAAAGACTGGTGTACATAAACAGAGCAGTCCTACCACCTGAATCTACTGCATGTTCTTTTAAGATAGTTTTGACAACTTTTTGAGAATTTCTATGGTACCTTACAAGGAGAATTCAACACATGTTTGTGCTGAAAACAGAAAAATTCAATGGACAATGCATTGGGAAAAATTTCACTGCACAAAATAGTTCTACATGGAGTCTGCAAAGATGCTTCACAAGCAGATCCCTCACAGGCCCTTGAACCACCAGCAGCATCAACCCCTTGAGCAGATACATGGAGCACTTGAGCCTTGCCATGGGTCCATTCCCCAGCCCAGCTCTGTTGCTGCAAGGCTCGCCCTGCATTCTACACCTCCAGGAAAGTCTACAGTGCTGAGGCTTGTTTCTTATCCCATCACCAAGGGAAATTAATCCCTGTCAAGGAGTCCTTCTGCCCTTGGCATTCCTGCTCCCAGCCACTTTAACCCTTTTTTGCAGCAAAGCCCCCTTTCCCTCTGCTCTGTCACAAATTAATTTCCCTTTCACAACTAAAATATGACTTATTTTTCATGTCCTAGATTTGAATTCTTCCTCTTCTTGTTCAGTGGGACTAGTAAAGAGCAATCATTTAATCTTTTATTGATCTAGAAGATTTGCTTCCCTCTTTTTCTTGCTGTCTAGCTCAGTTGATATTAAGCAGCTAATTCAAAGTGTATTTCAGGTATTTCTACAGATTAGAAATCCTGATGTGGGATCATCAGCCAAACAACAATATTTAAAACAGAGAAAGGGAGGTAACTGAGGTGACATTTATTAGTGCCTTGCCTCACCCTCTGCTTGGAGCAGGAAGTCTGCCTTGAAGCAGTGGTTCCTTGTGGCGTTGCTATGGGCACTATTATACTGATGCAAACAAAAAAGGACTGAACTTTCCAGGGGGTCCTTAAGTAGAGTAAGTTTCAGCCACTTGGAAAATGCTGAACTTTTAAGGTTAACTTTCAGCAATAACAGTCGAACTAACATTTGCAATAACAAGTCATTAGCATTTGAGCATGTATTACAAGTGTTTTGGTTACTTTTTTAGATACATGCCAGCAGTAACTCAAGTTTCTGCTCAGATTTTGCCTCGGTTATTCCGTTCAAAGTCAGTTAACTGGAGTGAGTCAAGGCTAAAGGACTTTCACAAATGAGCAGTTCAAAGTAAAGAGTCACAGCTAGAAAGAAATACAGTAAAGTCTTGGGGATTAAGATCCTTTCAAGACCAAGATTAAGAGAAATTTTATCAGGTCCAGAAGGGCTCTCCCTAGTTCATAACCATTGTCAGATCATGACCATGTTGAGGAGATAATTCAAAACGTAAATATAGAATGTGAAATCTGCTCTCAAGTATGACCTG
Source organism: Cinclus cinclus (assembly GCF_963662255.1). Classification (NCBI taxonomy): domain Eukaryota; kingdom Metazoa; phylum Chordata; class Aves; order Passeriformes; family Cinclidae; genus Cinclus; species Cinclus cinclus. The sequence goes on from NC_085084.1 coordinate 48,399,768, forward strand.
AGAAGTGTACTGTAGATTAGTTTTATTGAAAAAAAGTTTTATTATGCTTCCTATGCTAGACCACATACACAAATGCTGTTAAACAGGCTCAAACAGTGTGGATCTAGTTAGCTGACATCAAAGACATTACTTATTTGGAAGAAGATGAAATAAACATGATCCACCAGAGCAACCTTTCGTTTTCTGTGAAATAAGCAGAGCATGACCAACAGCGGAACTGTTCATTATGAAAGCCTGACATCCTACAGGAAATTGCTTATACACCTTCAATTTTGAGCAAGCACCAGGTAACCCAAATTTTATCAGAACATTTAAAAAAGAAATACAAATATGTACAAAACAACAGAAACAACCTTGTTTTTTTTTAGTGTGGTTTTTCTTGTTTTTGGTTGCTTTTTTGTTTTTTTTTTTGGGGGGGTTGATGGTTTCCTTTTTTGGGTTTTTTTTGTTTGTTTTTTAAATGCAGATGAAAATTAGGGATAACACTCTGTGAAGAAACAAAATTTCATGCATGTGAAATCTGTGTCTTTCTATATATTCATCTTTTAAGAGAAATAAACTTACAGGAGTCTGCTATATCACCTAATCACCTTGCTGAGTAACATGTATCCAGCAAAGAACATTTAAAAAATCTTTTAATTACTTTTTGCAGTAACTTCAAATGTGCTAAAAATATGTGCTTTGAAAAACAAGAAAAAGTTTTTTCTAAAAGTTTTACACATCCTTACAGAATGGGCTGAATTATAGAATTTTTCACTGCTGTATATTTTTCAATATACTCAAATAACACCTGTTTTTTTGGCCTTCAGTCTCTGGTAGTGCTTTGAATAGTAGTTCAGAAGCTAGAATAGGTATTCAGCATGTCTCTGCTCTGTGCTAATTAGTTTGATTGGCAGAGCTATTTAGCCTGGATGTAGCATTGTGCTGATGCAATTATACAGATTTTTGATGCATAAGCTAATATTGTTGCATGGCAATGTGGTGTTCCAGTTCATTAATAACTAGATCAGCTCTTTCCCTAGTACAGCATTGCATTTCCTGCTGTGGATGTGCTCACAAGGACTTTGCACATGGCACAATATCTGAACACTTACCGTAAGGATTAACGTCCTGCTGGAAACACTTGGACATTTATGGTAAACCAGGTTGCTTTTGCTGCAGATGATCTTCAATCCTGCCTTAGCAAAACTTCCCCTAAACAGGTGGATTTGTAAAAGAATTTAAGCTATATTCATTGAGACTAGGCTTTAAAGGAAGAGAGCAGAGAGTTTTTAGACAGTGGTTTTAAAACTGGCATCGACTATCAATAGCTTTGGATTTCTTTGTTTCACAGAATCACAGATTGGCTGAAGTAGGAGGGATCTCTTAAGTATTGGCTAGTCCAGTACCACAACCCAAAGACAGCCAGCTAGGCCAGGTTGCTTAGGGCTGTCTCCAGTTAGATAGCTGAATATCTCCAAGGATGGAGACTCAACAGGTAGACTCCACAGCCCACATGGACAATATGTTCCAATGTTTGATAGTCCTTAGTGTCAAAAAAGCTTTACGTCTATTTAAATGTAAATTCTTGCGTTTCACTTTGTGCTCTTTGCCTCTTGTCCTGTTACTGGAAGCCACTGAGAGAAGTTTGACTCCGTCTTCTTTATAACTTCCCGTCAGGTAATTATTCACACTAAACCTTCCCTTCTCCCTGCTGTCTCAACCTTTCATTCTGTGATAGATGCTTAAGTTCTCTAATCATGGAACATCAGTGTCCTTCATAGCTGTTTGCTAGTGTTGTTCCCATATGTCCATGTCTGTCTTGTGCCGGGGAGCCCACAGCTTTCCAGGTGTGTCTCACCAGTGCTGAGCAGACAGGAAGGATCACCTCACTCAATCTGTTGGTGATACTTTCCTAATGCAGCCCAGACAGCTGTTGGCCTTCTTTTGGGAAACTGCTGTCTTTGACTTGTCCAGAAGGCTCGCAGGTCTTCCTTTCATGCAGTACTAATAGCTTTTCATCACTCTCTGGAAGTGGGATTATATCATTGGCATTATTTCCTTTTTTTGCTAATTTTAGGAAACACATTTATCTTGCTGTCTTTACATCTGATTATATATTTATTTCAGAAATCTTCAGGTTCTCCAATCTTTCTCCTACATTTTAATTTCATTTCTATTACCACATATATTCTTCTTTCTAACCTTAATTAAGTGATTTTTGGTTTTTTTTTCCCCTAATTGTTCTTTCTAAGTGCAGTTCTCTGTTAAATAGACAAAGATTACCAGAATTAAGGAGTTCTGCCAAACACAGCATTTGTCATAAGTTCAAATTTTAATTAAAGAGCTCACAGTTCAGTTTTCTCTGAACATTCTTCTTCCCAATAGTTTTTTTTATATCTTTTTGTGGTGGGAAATTTAGCCTTTTGAACAGAAAATTACTTGTGGGAACTGTGTTCGCTATTTCTGTAACGAATACCTGTGTGTTACAATAATTGATCTTTAAGCAACCACTAGTTTTCAATCTAGTAATTGATTAATTTTTATTCTACTGAGATTTAAAATAGATCTATTTACTGTTTTGTTTAAAACCTTTGCTTTTCAATTAACATCTATAATATTAATAAATATTATGATGTACTGCTCATTGCATAAAAGCATTGTATATCAAATAATTTGAAGTCTATTCAAAGTCCTCAGGTTTAATTTTTACCTATTACAAATAAGAGTATTAAAGAAGGAATTTTTTTGCCTGCTCTTATGTGGAGATACCAATCTTTGGTTTTTGGGGGTTTCTTTTGTTTGTTTGGGGTTTTTGGGTTTTCTGTGTGTTTTTTGTTTTGTTTTTTAATGTGTTTTTTGTTTAATTTTGGTTTTTCTTTAATAATGTATATTGAATTATAAAATTAAGGATTTGAATTAATCTGCCCATTTAATGCCAAATTTGAATAGGAGAAGCATTGCTTGCTAATATTAGTATCATGTATTGCTAGTTTTGGTGTATTAGAAATTCTTTTTTTTACATGGAGTGCAATAGACTTTGGATAATTAATGCAATTTTCTTATGCAGTCAGACTGCAAAACATGTGAACTATCATGTTAGACAAATCAGTGGCTTAAGTCTTGCAATTGTAAGCTAAGACCTAGATCAGAATTATTGATCTTCATAAATTACAGGGTATTTCTTAACCTAAGTCATCTAAGGACCTATTTTACTGAACTGAAACAGTTACATTTGCCTGAATTTGTACCATAAATTAGGTTTTCTGATTAAAATGGAGACTAACTCTGCAGCATTTCTATTAAGGTACATTATTTTTTGTCTTGGTTTTACAGCTGGTGAAAAGAACAATTATTTTGGACTCATAAGGCTAACCACTGGCCAACTTTTCTCTTGCACCTTTCTTATAGCAAACTGAGAGTGTTCCTGATTCATAATATTATAAATGTGAGGAGATTCAGTTCCAAAAAAATAATGATAATATAGCAACTTCAATTCTAATAAAACCAATCTCCTCTTTTGAAGAATATTCATAAAGCCAAGAGTTAGGGAGGAGGATTGACAAACCTTTGCATTTATGTAATAGAGAAAGCAATGCAAAACCTGTAATAAGTCTTGGACATGTTATTTCAAGAACCCATTGTCACTCCAGCAAATGTGGCCATAAGTACAATTAAATTTGGTTCCCTTTAACAGGATGCTGATGTATAGCACCATGATCTGTCAGTGTGCTTAATTTATTATCCATCCTAAAAATGATGAATCAAGAACACTTTGATTTTGATAATTTACAGATGATTTAGAAAAAATGTTTTTATACAGAGCATGTTTCCTTTCAGAGCATTTCCTTGCCTGTCTGTTACTAGTCCTTGTAAATTGGAGGAGATTGTGTGGAAAATGAAGATATTTCATAACAAAAACCACGAGGGGGAGCTTATATCACCACATTGTTGCTTTTTTTGTTTGTTTGTTTGTTTGGTTTTTTTTTTTGTTTTGTTTTGTTTTTGCTTTTTTAGTATACTGAGCAAGTGATCCTCTGTGGTTTAAAGAGTTAAACATGATGTTTTTTTCTTTAGCAGTTATGTGTCTTCAGGCTTCTTCTCAACAGGATCTGGTGAAAAGTTACTGATATGGTACATTTCTGAATGTGACCTTTATATAAAGCAAGGATTAAACAGATAAGAACTGTAACAAAGTACAATCAGTATTAGCTGATTATAACTTATAACAAGAACCTTATTTTGTATAAAACCAGAAAAAAAGAGAGTCCTGAAGCTCATTTGACTCAGTTGGTCTCTACTGAGTTCAGAAATTTCTCTTCAGATTTTGTTTAGGCTTAGTTTTCTTTATGTGCTGCCACATCTAAGAGGAAAATGTTCACAGGCAGCAATTTTGCATACCTACAGCCACAGAATGGCTTGAGTTGGAAGGGACTCTAAAAATCACCCAAACCATCTGTCATGGTCATGAATTCCACTCACCAGATCAGGTTGCTCAAAGCCCCATCCAACCTGGCCTTCCAGAGATGTGGGACATCCTCAGCTTACTTGGTGAACGTACAGAAAAGCAGAAGAAATCCATTGTCAAGGCCTCATACTACAAAGAAAATATACTACATTTTCTATTAATTAAATGTGAGTATAGTGTAAGACTGGGGAGCTTAGATCATAGTGGCTTTCTCAGCACTATAAGATGACACAAAGTATGTTTGAAACATATATTATTAGGAGCTGTTACGTTCAATTTGAGTGTATTTATTAACGAGATAGCCACATATTTCCAGAGAAGACATAGCTAAAACATTTTATCCCTAGTTACAGGAAGTCATTCTACAAAAGTGGCAATAACAGGAAGATTAAAAAATTGCATTATTTGGACAAGGAAAGTGTTTGACAGACAATGTGGGAAAAATATTTACATCAAGTTTTGCATAAGGTAACTACAGTCATTTGGATAAAATAATTCATAACAGAGATGAATGGATAACTACTCAACGTTTTGTAAGGAAAATACAGGTTAGATAACACCTGGATAACTTATATGTTTGCAAATGTTTTGGGCCTTCTGTGATTCCTTCTAACTACTGTTCCTAAAGTGCAGGCAGATAAAACCTCATCCATAGGTATAAAGTGATAATTGCAGAGAAAAGGGTCCTGGAAGACTAAAAGCCTTTAACCAGTGCTTGTTTTTGAAAGGAGGAGAAACAAGCTCAGAACTTTGCTGTGCTATGTATAACTTCCACTCATTGAGAAATTTTCAGAGAAATAATAAAATTTCACTATTAATAGTGAAGGAAAAAAAATAGCAAAATAGTTACTCGCTTTTAGTCAATCTTACCCTGGTCTGCAATATGCTAATAAACCTTGAAGAAAGAGTAAGAGTAGATACCAAATACATTTTTTGGCACTGTTCTCTGTGTTATTCTCACAAGCAATCAAGGGAAACCTGCTATGTGCAAATATTTACAGATAAATGAAAAAAAAAAATTTGAATCTATTTCAGTAGATGGCAGTGATTTGTTTTAGTATAGAAAGAATGTTTTGAGGTCTTCACAGTCTTTGTTCTTGGTCCTCTATGGTTTAGAGTTTTCAGTGGAGGTCCTTATGGTGTTTCTGGCTTCATAGTTGAAATCAAGATGAGGGGGTGTGTGTCAGGGCTTTGCCAGTCAGGATTAGGTAACAAATCTGGCTATCTATCAGCAGTGTCAAGTTCTAAAAATGCAAGAAGAGATAAGAGCTTTTGACATTTTGACAGTTGGAATCTCAGAGCTGTTACTGCTTATTGTTGTAGTAGAAAGTCTCTCAACAGCAGGACTCAAGTGTTCTTGTTGGCTAATACTTCATATGCAACTGGGTAAGTGCACAGTTGCACACACACACATATAGAAGAACTATGTAACACATTTAATATATGTATTATGCCCCAGATCAGTAGTTTGAGCTGGGTAACAACCATGTAAGGCAAATAAATCCTTTGGCAGCAAACCCAAAGTTACTGGTGAAACAAATTAGCTTGTAAATAGATTGTCATTTACGTAAATTTACTAGTTTTCTTTCAAATGTTAGCTGTGGCTGCATGCCTCCTAAAGAAAGTCTTAGATTGCACAGTAAAATTATTTTAAGACATAGAAGATAACTAAGAATAATTCAATTGATTTATGCAGCAGTTCTTTTTTGTGCAATAACTATTTCATGATATATCCTTTTCTGTAAGATTCAGATGAGTGAATTGAAAAAAAGATCCACTCTGATAAAGCAGTTATGGGATGTATTTTCCAGTATTTAATAAGACTTTATTTGGTAGCAATATTAATTCTTAGCTCTGGTGCTGGGAAATTGATGTTTTACAAAATTTGGGCTAAGTAATGTTTCTACTCATAGCTCATTTAATATAACTACGTTTCAGAGTCAATACAACTTCCATTACTGGAATGAAAAGGATTCTAGTGGTTTCTGTGAGAGACAGGTTCTTCCTTTCTTCTTTGCCTTAAGAGGAGTTTTGTCTTAAGGTTTGTCTTAAGTTTATATATGGTCTTCTTCCCAGTGTTCTATAGCAAACTTGAAAAAATCTGGCTTGTTACAGAGCTCTGTAGCTACTCAAGAATTCCCATATCCATCTCTTCAGTTCAGATTTTTATTAACTGCTAATGGGATCAATTATGATGATTTTATTCCCAGAGGTCACTGGAAAGATGAAACCTGTCAAGTATGAAGATAACACAATCCTAGAAAATACAAAATTATCTTGGCAGACAAGTAGAGGAAGAATACTGGATTAAAAGTATAGTAAATATAATTTAAATATAAATATATTGTATAATAAAATAAATAAAGTACATATAACTATAACTAACTATAAATATATAAATATAAATATAAATATAAATATAAATATAAATATAAATATAAATATAAATATAATTATAAATTAAATTATATTTTTGATCTTGTTAATATATCTATCATGTCAAATATGAAAGCAAGAAAAGGAAAGAAACTACAGTTTTTAACTGGAGTCCCATGAGCCAACTAAATATAAATATTTCATTTGTAGTACCCTAGTGATTTGAAGATTGAGTAGGTGAACCATTAACTGGTAGTTGACTTTAAAATTCTCAAAAATGCAATAGAAACCTGTTTCAGTGCTTTATTCCATAGGAGAATAATAATGAGTCTTTCACTGATTAATACAAGTTTTCTTGTTTTCATTGGAAATTCATATTTGCATCCTATTTTACAGAGAAATTATTTGTGGTACCAGAGTAAAGTTTCTGGTATTTACAATTGGTTTCATTCTACTGGACTGAATAGGTTTCAGAGCAGGGGTAGAGAGAATTCAGTTGCCAAGGGGAACCAGAGGAAAACCACGGGGGGTGTCTGAGTGGGGCAGCCCATAATACCTGGCTTCAGTTCACAGATACTGGCATTCAGTGGACTGTAATGAAGAGAAAAATAAAACAACTTATAAAGGACTTTAGATTGCTTTGTGAGGTGTGATTAAAGGCAGCCTTGTAATGTGATTATCAGATGTGAGCCTGCCTTCTGTTCAGAGGACAGAGAAGAGCACAGTCCCAAAGGCTTCACTGCAACAGGGGTTGGGATTTTAACTGGCTGAACAGGGAGAGAGGAAGGACACAAAACCAGGTACTGGTTGTATTCACACACACTGTAAATACACACTGGTTGTCCATAAGAGTGAGTGTGGTGAGTGCTGCCACACTGAGAGCTAACTAAGATGAGCTGCCAGTGGGCTGGGAGAGTAATTGCTCGTTGCTGCTGCCCACAGTTCATGCTTCGTAACTCCTGAGGCTGTGCAGAGAGCAGTGTTCTCAATTTACACTCTAAACTGGTCTGTGCAGCTACCTATATATACCTATATAAGTCATGCCTGAGTAGTGCATTTCTCCAATGAATTTGTTTTAAGTTGAATTTAAACTGCTTTAAATTTACAGCTGTGGTTTTGGAGTATCAAAATAGATAGAACAAAATATGAATGCTCCAGTTTCTTCCAGTTTCTCATTTTATTTCTAACAATAGACAAGAAAACAAAAATTAACTTTACTGTCCATTATTTTCTACTCAACATCTATGACTTTAACTAATGAACAAGCTATACTGGACTAGACGGTAAAGAACAAGGGCATTGCTATAATACTACACTGAGGTATAACAACTTCAATTCAAGCTGAAGTAAAACTCTGCAGCACACAGCCGCATCAATAAACAGCTAGAGTTTTGCAGAGGTGTACCCTATTCACACCTACAGAAATACTTAGTTTTGCAACATATAAAACATGTACCTAAACACACATAAGGTAGTGCAAACACAGTTAATTTTTCACATCTAAGTCTACATTTCACATATGAAAAAAATATAGTACACAGAGAATGTAGGTTTATATATATATTATATATTATATATTATATATTATATATTATATATTATATATTATATATTATATATTATATATTATATATTATATATTATATATTATATTATATATTATATATTATATATTATATTATATATTATATGTTATATGTTATATATTATATGTTATATATTATATATTATATATTATATATTATATATTATATATTATATATTATATATTATATATTATATATTATATATTATATATTGTATGTTATATGTTATATATTATATATTATATATTATATATTATATATTATATATTATATATTATATATTATATATTATATATTATATATTATATATTATATATTGTATGTTATATATTATATATTATATGTTATATATTATATATTATATATTGTATGTTATATGTTACATTTTATATGTTATGTATTATAAATGTGCTGGTAGAAATCTATTTTAAAAAAAGAAAAATCTGAAGCAAATGAAATTGTTTTGGTCAATTTGTTGTTGTTTTTGTTGTTGTCTTGTGTTTACTTTTCTGTTCCCTTTTCTGTTAATTTTTTTTTCCCCCCACCCCTCCTTCCAAGATTGGATAAATAGACATCAATCTTTACATTTCAGTTTTCAAGGTGCTTCTGCCTATGGTGTCAGATTACAGATAATACTTTAAATATCCTGGTTGAAAAACCCAGTAAAAATAACTGACATTCAAATTACCAAGTGTAGTAAAATTATCAGTTTACTGTGACAATGCAGGTGGGTTTTTTTGGGTTGGAAGTTTCATCATCTTTTTTTGACCTAAGTAAAGGTGTACACAACTGCATTTACTTTGGAAGGTGGATAGAAGGAAAAGTTTCCTTAACTGTTCCTGAAGTGGGGGTGTAGCTGCTGCAAAACAGTGCTTGTTTTGCAGAACTGTAAATCTTTATTCTATGCATAATAACACCTGGAGATAACCTAGTAGTTTTGACAGCTGGGTTGTGACTACCTGAGGGTATTAATCATCACAGCTGGTTGGAGATGTGTTTTTCACACTCCAAAAACACAGACCTACTTCAGAGCTTTTAGTGTAGATTGAGCTTTGAGAAATGACCTGACCACAGGTTTGAGACAAGTCAAGATATACGGCAAAACCCCATCAATTTCCCTACTACCATAGGGAATATGTCTTTAATATCCTTTGCCCTTATGTGTATTTACATCCACTTGTGAAAGATCAGGTTTCATTCCAGACATTGAAACTAAACAAGAGTCATAACATGAATTAGTTCTGCTTGAGTATGTCACCATCTGACTGCTCATATTTGACAGCATGCATTCTTCTCTAAAAGGATTCTGTGCTGTAACAGAGCTATATCATATATGAGTATGTATATATTTCAACTGGTCGTATACAATTTCAATTGGTTGATATGCTGTGTAAGAGCCTGAATATCTACCTACATGAATTTTATGTTTCAGAATATATAACAGGCAAATTATTTGCTAGGAAAAACAATCAAACTCTGTGAAACATTAAGAGTTTGCTAATGGTGAAAGTTATGATATTTGGAGAAATAAAACAACAAGATGCACAAGAACAAGAGAAAACTAGCTAATGTTTGCAATAAGTCAGTGGTTTTGTATTTTTCATAATACACAAATCTAAGAAGCAGAGAGAGTATACTGTGCATATGTGTGTTACAGATATATTGCTGGTTAAAAAGCAAAATTATTTTTTTACATAAAATATTTTGACAGTAAGGTATAAGAATGCATGTGTGACATTATGATAAAAGGCATCTCGGCTGTGTGGCAGCTAAAGAATAAACAGAAAAATTAAGGGTGTGAATTGTGACATTTTTTAACTATCCAGATAAAGGAGTACTCTGGAGCAGCTGGCTTGTCATTGAATTTCCTTCTAATACATGGAATCAGGAAACACCTAAATCTGGTTTCTATTTCTGTATATCTGTGTGTGTGTTTCTGACATTCCATTCATCATTGCAAATAAGTGTGACGCAGAGGACAGAGAAGCTCAGCCAGATGAGACTTATTTGTCTTTTGTTTACAGCCTGTGGCCAGTCCTTTTCCTCAGATGCTTGCTTAGGGTGGAGAGCAGCAAATAAAAAAATTATGCAAATGAAGTTAAGGGTTATGTAGATATTAATATAGATTTCTTCTGAAATGAGTGGAGCTGAGTTTTAGGCAAAAAACCTGTTTGGTGGTAGAGGAGGAAGATGATTTAATAGCTCACACAGTCAATATATTTTATTCAGTAGCAAATTTCTCAGTGTGATTTGTTGGGAGGACATGCTGGTCTCTGATTTTATTCTAATTAGGAGTTCATCCAGCTGGTTCAGAACATCCTCAATGGGCAACAAGTATAAATGAATTGAAATTCAGTCATGAAATCCAGTCCTGACTCCAGTACTAGTCTGACTTCAGGGAACAGATGAAATACTAGTGAATGTCAGCCTTGTGAGATGAGGTGCCTGATGCAGCTGTTGAACTCAGTGTAGGCTGAACAGATGATTTCTGCTTGTTTTGCACGCTTTGGATCTGTACAGGAGCATGGAGCATATCAGTCTTCCTTGTCTGGACTAACTCTTCCATCTGAAGGGGCATGTCAATCTATTTCTGTTCAAACTAATGACAGCTACGCATTTTTAACCTCACACATTAGCCAGCCAGCTGCCGTATATTAGGGAATCACAGAACCAGTTAGGTTGGAAAAGACCTCTGAGATCATCGTGTTCCACCTTTGACCAGACACCACCTTGTCATGTAGACCATGGCACTGAGTGCCACATCCAGTCTTACCTTAAACACCTCCAGGGATGATGACTCCACCTTCTCCCTGGGCATACTGCCCCATATGACTTAGTTGTCTAAGTCTTTTCTGTTCATATCTTCTTGGCAGGATTTTTAAAAAATCCTTTCTGCTTTCCAGGGTTGTGACTGCTTTTTGTTGTTGTTGTCGTCTTTGGGGTTTTTTTGGTGTGCTTTTGTGGATACAGTAAGTACAGAGTGGTTCCATGCTTATTAAGTACTTAAAAGATGAGTAGTAATCAAATTATTCACTTAATATACATGTTTATAAGCAGTGTTCTGTAATGAAATTTCTTTCTTATTATCATAAGCATGTGAATGGTTCCACTTTTGTTAATCTTGTCTAAAATTAATATTTCACATCAATATATACAAATATATATGCACATACATATGAATAAATACACATTAAAAGAACTGCATTATCTTAAGACCAAAAGGTAGCACATAATAAAGTTATTATTTTTAATTAATGCTAATAACTAGTACATTTTACTCAAGTTAATTGACAGGGTGAGACTGTGAGCTACCTGAATTTCACTTGAGAAATGCTGACATGTACAGACACTCTAGGGGTCAGCACATAGGTAGCAAGTGGAACAAGGTTTGAACCTACTGTGTTAGCTCTGCTGATTGAGTGCACAAGGGTGCAATGAATGGAAGAAGTGCAGGATCACTCCAGGTGCTGCCTCTGTATTTGTAGAAGCCTGGGATGTCTTGATGTCTGGTAGCTACAGAAAGCAGTTGCTTTGAATCAGGCTGCCAGGGATGTGTAAAATCCTGTACCAGTAGCCAAACTGTAATTTCAACTTGTACCAAGTTTCTGGGAAAAAGAAGGATCTCTTGGGGGAAGGTGGTGCATATGGATTACATGTAGTAGTCCCCTACTAAGTGTCATCTCCTTTTTAAGGATTCATGCTTTGAAACACACAGGTGGGTGCTGTCTTGTAGGTCTTATGAATTTGCAAAGCAGTTTTCTGTGCAAAAAGGGGGAAATATCTGATCACTCTTAGGGGTAGGTAATTCATAGTTCCTAAAGGCAACATTTTGTCAAAGTTTTCAGAAATTTCATGAAAATATCTGTTATTTTCAGTTAAACTAATTGTGAGAAATTGAGCAAGAGGAAGTCATTTTTATCTGACTGGACCAGTTAATACCTGAGAAATCAGTTTATGCACTGTTTATTGGTAAAGATGACATACTGCAGATATTGAGGTAATATCATCCAGTGAAAACTACTGCCACTTGTAGGGAAGGATTTTTTTATTTTTATAATTCAACAGGTTTTTTTCCTATGGCACATTCCTTTAAATAAATTACTCTAGCAGACAGAGACGATACTACTAGAAATCAGTAGCACTGTCCTAAAGGCAGTTCTGTGCAAAGAACGTGTGTTATAATTTAGGCTGATGGAAGCAAATCCTTGCCCAACTTATCTGATTTTCTTCAACAAAGAAATCAAGCATATTTTAAATGCTCTGAGGTTGCTTAAAATTTCTGTTAAGGTGGCATCTGACTGATTTATTTATTTATACTGACATGATTTTTTGATTTTATAACATAAAATTGCTTTTATATGATGAACTGTTGACCCTTCATCTGATCTTCCTATTCCATATCACACAGTATTGGGTATTATCATAAATTAATGTATATCAAAGCTTAAGGCAGGACTGTGCTCCTCACAGTCAGTCGGAATTGTTTGTGATGGATTAGAGCCCTGACCAGTCTAAAGGAAACCTAGTGGGGTACAAGCCCCTGCCACAGCAGCATCTAATTCTCCAGACTGGCTCTCAGGAGTCAATCTAATTTTTTTTGTGTGTCTGATTTTGCATTTCTTCGTGGCAGGCTTCAGTTAGTTTTGACAGTAGGAAACCCATGCACTGGTTTAATAATACTATTTTAGTAAGAAGACCTTTCTAACATAATGAAAGCATTGTCTTCCTTTGTAATTATGACACAATCTTTAGTATGAGTTTCCTCTTTCTCAGGGTCAGGCATCTAAAATTAGTTACTTACAGAACAACCTTAGGATTGGCCTGATTTTCACAGCTGGCAAATGCAATCTGTGCCACTGTACACCTCACAGGGCTAACTGAATTTCACAGTTTAAGAAAACAAAAGCACTGCGTTGATTTTGGAGTGGCCTACAGTGGTGTTGGCAGGTGCCTGTGGCAGTCTGATGGCTGGGTCGAAACTGGAGCACAGGGGCATTGCAGGGTTGTACTCCAGCTGCATCTGGGCAGGCCAGCACAGGGGAAACTTCTGCTTTCCTGGGCTGGTTAACTCAGTCACAGTTATCCCAGGAAACTCTTCACCATGTTTGGTAATATGTCCTTTATGGATATCTGGTTTTAAACTAGCTTGGTTCAGCACTGGGATCATATGCCAAGTACTTGACTATTGAATTCTTCAATTTCCTATATGTCTACATATGGCTGCATGACAGGTGGTTGTCAAGTGCAACCAAATATAAACAAACCTGGCAGGATCCATATCCTGTAATTAAAGTTTCAGTGGAACTCCTGACAGTCCTCCAACTTCTGTCACTTTCAAATACCTGTTCCTCTGCTTACATGTTGGTCTTGTATTAAATATGTATCCCCTCTTACTTCTGTCCCTCCAATTTTGCAAGACAGAAGTGACTCTAGTCTTGAAAAATATGAAGACACATGGAAGTCATTACGCAATGCATGGAGAGGGGAGTGCCTCTTGTTCTTAAAATAGTAGAAATGGCATTAGAGGCAGAGAATATTAAATAACTGATTTTGTCTCTTTTCTTCTTCAGATGGAATGAAAATATTTGGAAGAGGCAAAAAAAGTAATGATAATTTCAAAAAGATTTTTTAATTTATCTAAGAGAGAAGGATATATGTTAAAGGAAGCTGGTAATAAGAACAAACAATAAAGTTTGAAGTAATGTAAGACATATAAGTAAGATATAATTCTCTTCAGGAGAAGTGCTCTTCTCTTTTGTATGCTACTAGTTTCAGGAAATTATCACACCACAAAGTTTCCAGCACACTGCAGGTTCAAGCTTATGAAGAGACATTTAAACATGGACTTTCTTATCTGGGTGTGCATTTGACAACATGAAAGCAGCTATAAAACCTATCACCTTATCCCATGTGACTCCTTTGGGGTGCATGGACAGTTTAAGCTGCAGTCTGGTTTGTTGCAGAATACAGAAGGTGTTTACTGGATAATTCTAGTCAGTCCCTAACCATAATCTGTATTTTCAAGGCAGTTTGATCCCTATGTGGCTTGAGTTGCAAGAGAGATCTCTGGTGGCTCCTGTTACACAGCAGTAGCTTTAATGGTAAACCAGTGGAAAAACAATAGAAGAGTTGAAACCAAAACAACGTCTTTTGCTTTCTCTCTTACATCACCCTCCTTTAAGGAAAAGTAAAATAATGGAAGAGGGTATTATTTACTTATTTCTCAGAAGAATTGTAAAGAGACTTAAAGTTGCATTTGAAAGACCTCTTTCAAACTCTTTATATTAAAATTCTCACTTAGTTAAATTTTTCTTCAAATCTTGCTATTTTTCCAGAGGTTTTTCTTTTGCCAACTTATACATTATTTCTTTTCTTTCCTTTGATTTTTCTAAAGCATAGAAAATTAAATTGAAACTTCATCAATATTAGTAATGTTGAAATAGTCCGGATTTAATATTTATTTATGGTTTTCCAAAAGTAAAACTCACTCAGTCTTTAAAGAGTGTTATGCATAGGTCTCTAATGCAGAAATATTCTGCATTTAATAATTATTTATAGTTTTTCAAGAGTAAAACTGACTCAGCCTTTAAATGGTGTTATGTGTAGGTCTCTATGCCTATAGAACCTATTAAGGTATTTTTAAAGACACCTGGAAGAATGTTGGGTTATCTTGGTTTTTGTTCAGTTTGTGGGTTCAGTGCTGCTGGCCAGCTTTTTATTGATCAGTCTGGAATATGTGAAGCTCAGTTTCTGCAGAGATGCCACTTTAGGTGCCATTAAAATACTCTTTAGCAACCACAGAAGATGAGCAAGGGCTTGAATATCCTTCAGTCTTTGACTACGACTGCAGTGTTTCCTTTCAGATCCTGAGGATTTAATTCAAATATGAAAGCATTACTATTGTCATTAAGTGAAAAATGTGTTTTAAAAGCTATTCGCAGATAAATTCTAAAATACAGTCAGATTGTGTTACTCCTACAATATTTTTTTTGCACTTCAGGATGTTATATTCATATTATATTAATCCATAACAACTTTTGTTATTCACTCTTATAGGTTGTCCATTACTTCTTCAAAATTTCAGCACTCATGGATAGTATTTTTTATAGCATTATTATATAGTTATTTTAAGTAGTATATTTAAGATGACATAGCACAGAAACTCATGAAGAGTAGATTTTTAAAATAAGGTACTGTTTTATATAAATGTCACTTTTTAGAAATGCTTATCATGAAAGCAAAAACAATTTTGAAAATCTATGGCACTGCTACAATGGAACATTTAGCAAATTGTTTGTTAAGAGCATAACTTTTTCTATTGCTCTGGATTGCTTGTAAATAGTTTTTATATGTTTTCTTCCCCCCACCCCCCCACTCAGATTCCTGAGTTCAAAATTATCAATTGTTCATCCTTAGTTTTAGTTTTAAAGTTATCAGCTCACAGTCACTATTTGAAATTAGAGCTGTCCTTGCTTCTGCTGAAGACAAAGTGACACGAGATGTTTTTCCTTCTGTATCAGGTGGGAGAACGTGATGGCCCCTTTGTGCTGAGAAAAACCCCAGGAGTCAGCAGAGCACATTCAACTGTCATACAGCTATAAAGTGATATGAAATATAATATCCCACTGCTTCTAGTACTGTAGTATAGTCAGCTAAAGCACTAAGATCTCATCATGGCTAAAGTCTGATTCAATGCAGCTGAGTGTGCATCAGCTGCTATTTTAGGGTTTCAGAAATCAGGTGCTTTAGGACGAGGGTCAGCCTGTCATCAAAAGTATTTATGGTACAAACACAGAATTAACTTCTCATAGGAGTTCTTGAGTATTTACTTGGAGGTAATTTCACCTGTAGGAAAAAGAAATACATTGGAATACTTTTTTTTTTTTTCAGTCTTCTCCACTTATGTAAATATTGAGGAAAGTGTATATCAAGTCTGTTAAGGGATTTGGGCTCAAAAAAACATATTATTTTTCTTTATGCTTTGGGAGCAGGTGAGAGGCAACACTCTTTTAGTAGCCCTTTAGTGGAAGAAATGTTCAGTATAATTAATTTTGGTTTTTCCTTTCTGATTTTATACTGTGTTGCTGAGATGAATAGTCTTCTCTGCCATTTCCATGCTGAGAAGATTCCTTAAATGGGTAGAAATTAAAAATTGTGGCTTTATAACTGTATGATTATTTTACAGTTTGTTTTACTCTTCTGCTCTGAGTAACGTAATCTTTAATCGCTTTTGGTTTAAATCCCCTATTATCATTTAATGTTTTCCTCTTTAGAAGATCCTTTAGGAATGCTTTACTATGTGTCCATTTTTGCCCACCTCTCCAATATTTTATGGCAATATTTTTTGGTCATACACTGCAATAAGAAATAACTTAGGGTTTTTGAATACACCTTATTTCTCTCATGATACAAAATTATCTCTCCTAAGGTGGCGAAAAGTCAAATTAGCCATATTTACAATTATTCAGCATTTAGATTTGAACTTTTGTTGAAATATGATATATTCAGGAAGTAAATTCTAATAGGATTATAATTTCAAATGTTATTCTGACCTTTTATAAATAAAAATACCTATGTAGGTTATTTTCCTACCCTTATAAATTAAAAATACCAGGACTAACCTCTCTGACACTGAGGTCAGTGGACATGGCAGTGTCTACTTTATTATTGAACTGGATATGCCTTCCAAAACAGAGTGGCCACGATAAAACTGGATTATCCCATCACCCAGACAGTGTTCATTACGACAGAGAATCATGGGAGACGCTAGCTGCGCTGCAACTAATGCCAGGAATTGTTCTAAACAACCTAACAGAGTAGGTAGTTGAATTTTAGCGTCTTTGCTAGGAATTGGCACTTACAGAATCATCAGTTGCAGTCAAGGGGACTGAGAGAAACCATCTGGTTTTGGCTGAGGTAGAGTGAATTTTCTTCACAGTTCCATGGAGCTGTGTTTTGGATTTGTGCTGAAAACAGGGTTAATAACATAGAAACTGTTATTGCTGAGTAGGGCTTACACAGAGCCAAGGCCTTCTCTGCTTTTTTGTACCCCACACTGCTGAGGTCTTTGGGGGTGTCTGGGAGCTTGTGAGGCCAAACAACCAGGACAGCTGACCCCAGATGACCAAAGGTATATTCCAGACCATGTGACATCATGCTCAGTATATAAAGTGTGAGAAAGAAGAAGGGGTGTTTGGTGTGATGGCATTTATATTTCCAGGTCACTTTATGTGTGATGGACCTGTGCTCTCCTGAACATGTCTGAACACAACCTGTTCATGGGAAGCAGTGAATTAATTCCTTGTTTTGCTTTGCTTGTGCATGTGGCTTTTGCTTTCCCTATTAAACTGTCTTTATATCAACCCATGAGTTTTCTCACTTTTATCCTTCCAATTTTGTCCCTCATCCTGCTGGAGAAGTGAGCAAGTGGCTGTGTGGGGATTGGTTGCTGGCTGGGGTTAAATCTTGTCACCATCCAAAACCACTGCCAATGGCGTGTTGACCGGTGATAGTTTTCCCCAGGAATACTGCCTAGAAGTCTCAAGCTGTAGGAATGTCCAATGGCCCTGTGGGCACTAGGCAGCTTAATAGCAAAAAAATCCTCTTGGGATCCACAAGTGAGACATTCTTCCCTCATTCTTTTAAGGCCTGCCCTATTGATGGCACACAGAGTTTGATGCAGAGTTTGCCTAACACAAATAGCAGAAGGTTTCATGATGTGAAACAGTGGCAGCCTTTTACCTAGGGTAAAGTAGGAAGAAGTACCGAATATATGTGTATTTTTTAAGGAGAAACATGAAGGTAAGAGCATTACACACAATACTAGAGAAGAATTCAGTCTTCCTCTCTGAACAAATTTCAACTTTTTTTGCTCCAGGTAAGCAAATATATTTCTCACTGTCATACAGCTGCTCAAATGATTGAATAGACACCATTTAGTTAGAATCTGTGAAAATAATGTAAGATTTTTTTGACAAGACAGAGAGAAATAAAAGATGGATTAGTGATCAATGGCATATGGAAAATTGTCATCTAGCATTTTCACCAAAGACTCCTTTTGTCTAGTTATAATCCACTGTAAAACAGAGATGTCTGGAACAGTGGCTTTGAGCAGCTGTGTGCTTCTTAATTCCATCCCTGTCTCTAGTTTCTTTGTGGTTAGGACACTTGCATGAGGAAAAAGAAAGGTAACCTTAATTTCCTTCAGGCAAGGCAATGATTTAAACTTCAATCTTCTACTTCTGGGGAAATGTTCCAACACATCGAGCAAGAAAGTGACATAGGAAGAGGGTGAAACAGTGACCATTGTGTTTGCAAGGGAAACCTGGACCTTGCTGTGTTTTTGAAGGAGCTTTGGCATCATTTTGCAGAAAAAGGTCAAAGCTAATCCTAACTGGAAGGAGGCATGTCTGTTTGACCTAACACTGTTTATCTCTGTTCTGAAAAGGACACTTCCATGCTCTGTCTTCAGCAGTGCTCATTGTTAAAAGGATTTGCACATAGGGAATTGCATTTTGAGAGGTCTATTTCTTTAAGAATAAAGAAGTTCCATCAATAGATGAGATTTGGTTTTGAACTACTAGAACTGAAAAAACTATGTAGACTACCCAAACCAAGGAGGGCTTCCTGTAAAAGATGAAATTCATAAGTATTGCTAGCTGCTCAAGTTATCCAAAAGCATTACAGATTTTGAGAATTTGCAATGTAATTACATGTCTTTAGAATAGTCTTTAAAAGTAATTTTTGGGGGGGCTGGAGAACTCATTAGCACAGCATGAGGGTGACAGCTAACATACTCAAATTAGGCCCAGCAGTCATTATCAGTCATTTCAGCATCTCCATGACCATTAAGTAGATCAACAGAGAAACTTTTAAAAAGACTTCCAGTACTTAATTTCTGCAAAAGCATCTTGGCTACTTTGACATCAAAATATCAATGGTCTCTTTTGTCTTTTGCAGGCTGAAAATGCTTCACCTGAAAGGTTTATAATTCAGTCATGATCTGGAATTTGTTAGTGTTATAATACCATGAAGGTCTTTTACAACTTCATTGTCTGAACTGCTAAATTTTTATGAGAATTAAAGAAATATCTGTATATCCTGAAACATTTTTGGCTTTTAAACGTATCTCTTCTTAGACGAAGAACTTTTATTGTCACTCTTTGTCTCATTTTTTTCACAAAGTCAAAGCACAAAATTTTGTTCCTTCAAAATATTATTTTTTAATTTCCTGGACTAAGTTTTTAAAGATATAGATTACGCCTTTTCCCCTTAAGAGACCATAATGATGCAATTTATCTGAGAAATACAGTCTACATGATGTCTGCTACCACATACATTACCCTTATTTTTCAATTCCAGACAGTAAGGGTGAGTCATATTCAGTAGACTATTCAATATAATAAAAATTATATACAGCAAGAATGAGAGCATGCAGAAATGTTCCATAATACGTCTCCACACTTGGCATTTAATTTGTCCACCTATCCTATGTGTTTCACACAAAGAGCAAGCCACGATAGAAACAGATAAACAGTTAGTTTAATGCCATCAAAACACAGTTTAATGCATCAAAGTAAAGAAAATGCCATCTAAGTAAAAAAAAAGGGCAAAGGAAGACACCTAAGAGAATGACAGAAAGTGGAAACCAGTGGGAAGGAAGAGCCACTACCAGGAGATGGAGGTCTCCATTTCCTGGAGACCTCCCAGACTCTGCTCTGCACAACATCCTCCTCTCCCCTTGTCCTTCTTGTGTCTGTGGACACTGTGCTTTCCTTCCTGATGGCAAGAAGGTAGAGATGGAGTGTCATACTGGGATTGTGATACTTTGAGATGTATAGTGACTTGTAGAGGTGCTAAAGTTTGTTTTGTGGGGGGAAAGAAATTGGAGTAGGTTTATATAATTAGTTTTCAGAGTGTTGTGGTTGGTATGATACCTGTGTGTGATATTAACTGCTTTCAATATCACTGGTTGAATCTATTTTATTTATGCTCTCTTTACTTATGCTCTCTTATGTCATGTACTTTCCAAGTAGATTGTACAGTTTGTATTAAATTGCTTAAATTGTCCAAATGTAAAACAGTAAAAGGTGAATAAGGGAGTAACTGCAACCACTGAGGCATAATCTCAGCCACCTCTAATGCTGGGAAATTTAGTTCAAGTATGCAGGAACTATCTAAAAGATATATTCTGTCCTCAGTATAAGATCAAAATAGTATGGATACCATTGTAGATAATGCCCAAGTCTGCAAACAATAATGATGAAAAGTAAATCAGTGAATAATTGTTCCAAATTGTGTTCCATTTCCTAACTTTTAAATGCTTGATGTTCCAAGTTAAAAATCTTCACTTAATATGTATGTAAGGTTCCTAAGACAACATATAAGGAGGGATGGGAAGAAGGCTGCTATTTCAGGCATGGAATCTGCCTGGAGCACAGCACTGCAGCTTTTTCTGGCTTCTGCATAGCTATGTGTAATCACTTTCTGGGACCACATACGTTCAGATAGCATTCCAAGGTTCCATAGTTTATCCCACTGGTCAGCTCAGCTTCTCTGCTCTTTTACTTCCTGGGACAATAAATCTTGATGTCATGTGTTGCAATGCCTTTCTTTTCTGATTTACCTGTCTCTTCTAATCTAAGAGGTAACATTTAACCTCTATCTCTGTAATGGTGTCAAAACCCACCTTTTTACACTCAGCACAATAGGACACTTTAGTAGTGATACAATGAATCCTTTCTTGTTCATCTGTTGCCTTAGGTCTCTCTAAAGAATGATTTAATTTACTCTTCTGCCTCTTCAGCCAAATAGGTGCTTAGGTTAGCTTGTGAGTTTCATGGCACAATGAAGCAAAACAGATGATAGATTGAAAACTGAATGCATGGTCTATCTGTAGCTTCAGTACCATATGCACAAATTTAAAACTTCTCTTATGAATTTAAAACTACTATGCCACATAAACAGTGCCTTCTATTTGCATATTTATTTAATTTAGAACTGGATTTGAAGAGCAAGTTGTTCTAAGAACAGGGACATAATTTCAGAGGAAAGCACTGTTTTGCTACCATTCATTCTTTGGTCTTAACAAATAAAACATTTATGATCTTTGTGCAGTTGTGTCAGAACTATTCAATTAAGCCATGCCCTGTCAAGCAAGTGTGGGCTGTGTAGTATCATGAAATATTGCAAGCATGATACACTATGCTTCATGCCAGTGCCTGATATTTGTGTGACATAACTTCTCTATCAGAAAAAAAAAAAAAGAAAAAAGAAAATACCCTACTACAAAGTCTATGCCCTCTACTTAGCAGCCCAAGGTAGTG
Source organism: Cinclus cinclus (assembly GCF_963662255.1). Classification (NCBI taxonomy): domain Eukaryota; kingdom Metazoa; phylum Chordata; class Aves; order Passeriformes; family Cinclidae; genus Cinclus; species Cinclus cinclus. Next base: position 48,421,502 of record NC_085084.1, read on the forward strand.
ACTACCACTAAAGAGACACACAAGAATAAGTAAAAGAGTGGGTAGGATAAGGTTAACTGACCAAGGTCAACACATAAATCTGCACAAAAATAAGGTGAGCACAATGATTTGAGTAGGAACTCCCTATCTGGCTAGTCAGACACACTCAGACCTGGATGAGGCTGTTCCAGTTCACCTCATGAGCTTGTCCACTCTGAAAGCCAAATGTCCCAGCTCCTATAAACAGAGACCTGAGTTGTACATGCAAGAGAAATTTCTCCCTTTGATGGCTGAACAAACCTTCATCAACCCCTTAAAGGCTCCATGACACTTCAGGTATGAAAATTTGGTAGACAGAATAGGAAGAAAAGTTTTGTTAAATTAATTCTGTTTTACTAAAACACTAATAAATTGATGATGAGCCCACTTTGCTACTATTCATAATTTTGCAATTGTGTGGTGGAATTAATTAAAAAGTATAAAATCATAAATTTAAGTTTTTCTGTCATCTCATATTTTAAGCTAAAACTTATTTTCCAAATAGCTTGACAACTACATTTCCTTAAAGTATGGGGAACATTTTACGAAACTTTTTATTGTCTAAAGAAAGATTGTTAGCTGTCTGTATAATCCTGATAGGTTAATAATCAAAGGCTGTAAAAAAACACAAGCCTTCGAGGGCATTCCACATCTCAGGCAGACGAGTACTTGATAGATCTCATTCACAGTGTGTGATTTATTGAGGAGAGGTCAGATGGGCTATTTGTGCTTTGCTGGATCACATAATTATGCTGTGTGTTGGTCAATAAGGAAATGCTGTTTTGACAGATTTGTAGTCTGTTTATCCCAATTGTGGTATAACACAATTCACATTTGCAGATAGACAGAAACAAGAATAAGTGTAGGGCAATAAATAATAATTTTAAAATATCCCTTAGATTCAAATGGAATCTGAGTCTTCAGTCTGACTTCAACAAGGAAGGCATCTTGACTTCTACCAAGAAAGATACTTGTTCTCCACAAAACATTGAAAAGCTGTCTCCTCTGGTTAATTGATTTGAATGCCTCTTTTGCATTTTAGTTTAAGATAGCATTTTAGCAACCCACATTTCTACATCACTGGTGGTGAGACACCTGAGAGCACATACCCTCAAGGTATAACCCCAAGACTATTTGTGTCAGCGAGAATTTATCTGTTCAAACTCTGTGTCGTTATACTGGTTTTGGGTGTTCCATGAACGTGAAGAGTATTTTTATTATGTTGGAGAACGGAAGTTAGGTTTTCACAGCTTACGGTGACCGCACAGTATCAGGACTCACATTTGAGCGCTGCAGGGGGGGGGTGAGACATGCTTTATACTCTGTCTGTAGTTACCTGCGCCGTCCGCAACTCGCCGGGCTCGACGGGCACCCCGTGCTCCCGCACTCCGTGGGGCAGCGGGGCCGCTGCCGGCTCGGGACCGCCCCGCTCTCCCGGGGTGCGGACGGCCCGGCCCGGGACCTGCCCGGGCCCGGAGCCAACACCTGCGTTCCGCCTCCCGGCCGCGCCCGGCCCCGCGGGGCGCCGGGGCGGAGCAGGGCCCAGCCCGCCCCGCTGAGCCGCAGGTAGGGCAGCCGCCCACCCGGTCCCATCGCGTTCTGCCCGCGGTCGCAGTCTCCCGGCGCTGGCAGATGGATCCCGAGGCGGCGGGGGACGAGCTGTCCCGATTGCGCGCTCTCTTCCTGGCGTGCGACGCCAGCGGCTCGGGCCGCATCGAGCGGGAGGACTTCGCTGCTCTCTGCGCCGAGCTGCGAGTGCGGCCGGCCGAGGCCGAGGCCATCTTCCAGCGCCTCGACAGCGACCGCGACGGGGCCATCACCTTCCCGGAGTTCGCCCGCGGCTTCCGCGGCGCCACGCGGCCGCAGCCCGCTGGCAGCGAGCCGGGGGGCGAGGGCATGGAGGAGGAGGAGGCGTCAGCGGCTTGGGTCGCCGCGGGGCTGGAGCAACCCTGGAAGGACTTCGAGGTGCGGCTCGGGGACGAGGCGAGATACATCCCCAGGTAAGGTCCGGCCTCGCCAGCTCCGTCCCACCCCAAGCCCGACGGTGGGAGCGGGTCCGCTGCCCCGGGCTGGCGGGCTGAGCCGTGGGCACCGCGGCCCCGCCGCTGCCCAGCCTGCCCTGCCGTCCTGGGGGCGGGAGCGGCCCTCCCGGCGGGGCCGGCGCTGATGCAATCCCAGCTGGGAACGGCCCAGTCGCCTGACCCCTGGCCCCCTGCGCCTGCAGGTGTGCAGAGCCCTCCGCGCACCTGCTTCCCGGCTGCCGTGGTTTGCAGCGCTGTTCTTCCAGCGGGCAGCCGCTTCTGGTTTCCTCCGCTCTGTTCTGCTAGCCACCCACGTGGGAAAGTCGGGCTGCTACAGTGCACGGGATGTAAAAGTTCTGCCGGCTCCGCAGGAACTTCCTCCTCCTCGTGCTATTCCCCGACCGGCCCCCCAGCATTTTTCTTCCAGCTCTGTCGACCTTTTCCTGGTAAAGGCTTACCAGCAACATCGTTGCCTCCACGTTAACGGTGTTGGTAAATATGGCCCTGGGTCTGATGAGCTCACTGAAGATTGTGAGAGTTTTTGTCCCCGGTCTCAGTGAAATGATGATAGCTGATTGTAACTCGGTTTGAGATTTAAACCCGTTTACCACGGGTCTGTCAGTACGGGGCTGTTTCCAGTGTACAGAGACACATTTTGATGACTCTCACGAATCTGCCTGAAAACTGTGGTGCTCAAAATCATATGAAAATGTTGGCCATAGGAAGTATAAAGTTTAATTTAAAATTGTAGTTTATGATGGGAAACAAATAATCTGAGTTTCAGGATTTGGCAGCTAGTCAAGAGAATTAAAAAATGTCGTGTGTGAGAGTATATCTCTATGTTGTCTCGAATATATCTCTGTGGTGTCTCTATATAGTGCTCCTTAAATTCCTACCTATACCAATAGTTTGGTTCCAGCCCCATTAAAAATGTGTTTGGATTATGAGGTGAAAAGTTTCTTCAGAGAAGAAACTTATATGCAAATTTGGAGTAAATTTTCTTTTATTTTTGGACTAATACTCTTTAGTCTTATTGGACTGCCCCATTTCAGACAGATCAGTAAATTCGTACAGGTCTTTCATAATTTGTTCATGGTGCTTTCCTTGTTGTACACTTGCTTTCTACAGAAAGAGAGCAAGAACAAAAGGCTGTTTGAAAGCTTGCAGACATAGTTTATAACCTGAAGTCAGAAACTCAATAGGAGCTGAAAAAAAAAATCTGACTCATGAACAGTGGCAACTTGTGAAAGCATCTGTCTGCTCTCGGTAATAGTTCTGTTTCAGTAGCCTGGTTACTGTTTGCAGCAGCAGTTTCAGTATAGTCTAACTGATTGTCTAAAAGGATTGTAGTAAGGAAGGGGAACAGTTTTAATTGGCTCTACTATGCAGAAACATCTGGTAGTTTTGCTAAATTCATCATGACATAATGTAATGTGTTAGGATTCTTCTACATAAAAACTGGAAACAGCTAAGTTTTATTGGCTAAATACTATCAGGTAGGCAGTAATTTGATGTAAATGTTTCCTATTCAAGTTCAGATTTCATCCTTCATAGTTGGCCATGAACAAGGAATAATCTAACATCCTCTGACACTACAAGAGAAATCCTGTACTTTTGAATGCCCTCTGTAAATTACAGGCGAAAAATGTCCTGGGAAACAGATTTTTAAATTTCAGTGTTGAAGACTTAAGGCAGAAAGAACAATGGCTTGGGACTGTCAAAAGGACTAAGCCCAACCAGGCAACTTTTGTGCGATATTTGGCAAATTGGATAATCTTTTTGGAAAGTGAACTAAATTAATTAGAGCATGAATGGGTGGATTAATCTGAAGCTGAAAGTTTGTATCCCTATTTCAAGTTAAATCTGTTCCTGCATTATTCATACTCCATTGCTTTGCTTTTTAGTCTTTGGGTCTGTTTTATCTGTGTGCCTTGTACTTTCAGCCAAACTTGACTATTCATCAGACTCAGATTTCAGTGCTGCCTGATTGTGAGATTTTATGCCTCATACAATTCCAAAGTCTTTTAACGTGATTATGATAACCGTGTGCCCCCAGTCCTGTCATCTGGAGCTGTATCGAAAATGTGTTAACTGGGGGATGTGACAAAATGAGAAAAGCATGCTGTTCTTAATGTGAGCTACTTAAACTGTGAAAACAGGCGATACTCATGGGACACACCACTGTACTACAGCAAAGAAGAGAAGCTCTGCTGCATAAAAAAACTGTTCAAAACCTGTCATACTCTTGCTGTTATGAACTAGGATAGATTTTTGCCAAAGTCAGTATAGAGCACAGTATTAACTTTTGTCAGCAACTTAGATTTACTTCCATGAGATGATGACCCATGATGTCAGAAGTGGAGAGGTTTTCCTAAAAGTTGAAGCATGTTCGCGCTAGAGAGGGCATAAAGGTAAATACTGAGGAGAAACAAAGTCTGCCTTTTTTTTTTTTTTTTCATGGCCACAGTGGTGGAGAGGGGATCGCTTCTGTAAGAATGTTGTCTTGTTTTTTAATACATATCATGATGGGTGTCTTGGTTTGAAAGACAGGTGTCTGCCAGGGAGGGCAGAGCCTCCCTTTGGAATGGAGAATTCAAATCCGCTCCCTCCAAGTTATTATAATTTAGAAAATGAAAGAGGCTTTCAGGCAGAGGCCTGGGAATAGGAATAACAGTTCTTTACTAATATGTATAGCAAGACCAACAAACAACAATAATAACTACAGCATTAAAAGTAAACAGAACTAGGGACCTTGAGGGGCTTTGTTTTACTGAACCTGGGGCAGTCAGATTCCAGTGCGGAACTCCAAGAGCACCAGGCTGGAGCGGTGGAAAATCCCGGGCTGGTGGTAGCAGTCCAGATGAAACACTCTAGTTGAAGCAGTGATCTCGTAGAGAAGGTCTGGTGGCCTTTGCTCTCTGCGAAAGATCTAGTGGGTAAGGAAGGGCCCAAATCCCACATTATATCCAGGTGAGGATCCCTGGCTCCTCCCTCTACTCGGAGCATATCCCAATGGGATGCAGCAGGTCCTTGATTGCCCTTGAACAGAGATAGTTCCTGGGGGGAGTTATCCATGAGTCATGGCAAGGCATTGATGGGCCCATTAACAGCTCATGAAGGTGGTGATAGAATAGATTTTGGGCACATCCTGGGTTGTAACCTAGGATAATGGGTTTGAGAGATGTGCTCTGCTGGAAATGTGATGGATGCCTTTCTGTGAGCTAGAAGAATTTGTGAGTTACCTTATGTTTTATTGTTCTTCTGCTTTTTGCTTTAATCAAAACAGCATCTGTGCCAACTAACTTAAGCACTATAGCATTCACTTTCCTGGATTATTTTCCTGGTATCATCATGTGATCATTTGCCATAATGTCTTTGAGGTGCTCTCCTTTTCCACAGATTTCATTTTTCCCTGCCTGTCCCATAGTCTTTTCCATTGCTGCTCCACTGGCTCTAAATCACATCTCTGAGGGAACAGCATTTGTACTTTGGAAACATTAAAATCTTTCCTCTGAGAATCCGACCTTGTCTGGGCTGTCCCATCTGAGGGCTACTGATTTGATCATCTTCTTTTAATGCAGTCTGTTTCTGAAGGGATGGATACAGAAAAAGAAAAGATAGTATTAAAAACCCCATAGTGTTTCAAGTTGACAAATATTTTGAACTTTGCACTGTGTTAAAATTCTGTGTAGTCTGTTTTTCTTCAAGGCACTAAATCTAAAGAGTTAGGCACTCAGCAGTGACAAAGTTAGATCCTTTCCCATCTGTATCAGATTTCATTGTTCTTTCCTGCTGACTGTTATAGTGGCATATCCAATGTTTCTGCTTTTCAGAAAAAGGTACTTCTCACTCTCTTGGAAGCACACTTGAGGTGCTGGTCTCCAGTGTAAGGACAATTATCAGATGCTTAATGCTTGAGGTTTGTTTTGTTCTGACCACCCAGCTCAGAACACCTTATGCTTCATCTCTTCATGTCCATACCAGAACAGAACTTCTGCAAGTGATGAGAGTAATTTTACAAACTGTGCTACAGTAGAAAGAGATGATTAAAATAGTGTTCTAAAACCAAATATTGCCCTTAGGGTGAGACTGCAGGGCCTGTGTAACATAGCATATTCTTTCTGGCAACTGCATAAGGGAGCATACATAAGGTACTGAGCAACTGTGGACTTGTTATTAATTGAAAAATTCCATCATCTTCCTCTGAACTGCATTCAGAGTGTAGGTTATTAGGTAAATGGTTACTGTACAATCAGCAAACCAGAAATAATGCTATGAATTGATAAGTATTAATATTGTTGTGTGGATTAAAGGAAATTGTGATGCAGTATAATCTAAATATCTGATATACCCAAAATCTGTGTTGTGATCAGTCCCCCCATTGCCCTCCTGCTCCTTTTCTATTCAACCATGGTATTTTAAATCTATCATACTAGAAATTGCATTATAATCAGAGCAGTTTTATTTTCGTTATGCAGTTCTCACAGGAACTCTCTGAATACTGTCACTTTGCTTAAGTTAGCTCATGTGAAGCTGTGCAAATATTGACTAATTACTCTTACTAAGTACTAATTTTACAGATGGTTTATGCTATAAAACCTTTGAGATGAGGTAAGGTAAAGCCAAAGCAGTCCTTGGCCACAATGTTATGCTTTTTGTGGGTACTAGAGTTTGGTGTCTGCACTTTGCCGAAGCAGCAGAAATAAATGCATGTATGATGAGTAGTTTAACCATAATGCCAGATGAAGAAAATTACAGACTTTTATGCCATATATTAAAAAAAGCACTCTCTATGCATTAGTACTTGTGAATACCTTTAAGTTCCACACTAACACAGTTATGTTAAGTGTGGAACTTAAAGGTGTGCAGCTAAATATACCAAAAAATGGGTTTAGGATTTCAAGAAAAAACAGTTTTAAAGGGCAAGTCCAAGCATTTGAGATTAATTTTGCTGAAACACTTTGTCCAGCAAAAGGCCAGACTGTTTAGAGTTCAAGTCAGCTTGGTGAGATCCATTTGTAAAATCTTCTTTGATAATTAATTCTGAGTAACTAAAGAATTTGCAGAAAGAAAGAGCATGCATTCAAGAGGAAGTGAGGACAAGCATATTGGGAAATATTCATTGCAGCTAATCTGCCCTGCTGCAGCAGTGTCACTGATATTCACCAAAGCATGTGAAAACAGAGGAATGATGAAAAATATAAAATTTAAATTTGGAACAAATGTTCTTCAAATACTTACTGAATGTTGATACAGAGTCTATGTAATTGCTGCTACCTTCATCATGGATTCATGGATACTTGGAGTGACTAAATCACTAACAGTCTTCTCAATTAATCAAAGTGTATTACATCTTCCTGAAAGCATAAGTGATTAAGTAATCCTGCTAATTTTGTTGCATGCTTTTGATTTCTCATCTGTTTTATTGTTGTTTGTGGTGGTTTTGGTGAATTTTTTTTTTCTTCTTGATATAGTAGTTATGAGCCTACTTTTTAATTAGGACGTCCTGTATCATTGCTGTAGAAGCACTCATATAAGTATCATTGAGAGTTTCAGTGACCAGTTGTGATCTTTCCAGGCCCTTTACAGAATCACATATGGTTGTGGTGGTATGGATATTGCTTGACTTCTTAAGCCTAAGTATTGCTCCATAAAACTGTGTTACTGAAATATTTCGAATCCAGCTGTGTGGTAGATGGTCACTGGGCTATGAAGGAATATGAAATATAAAAGTTTTTTTAATCCCAGAGGGAGAATAAAACCTCACAATAACTACTTTGAGTTTCTGGCTACTGCATCATAAAGCAGTCTTAGCTGTGTGGTAGAAGGTCAGCATCACAGGAATACTGATTTCTAGCTTCAATTCAGGCATGTCTATTTCCAGATCACATAATATTCTGAGTTGGAAGAGACCAGCAAGGATCATCAATTGAATGACCCATACAGGTATTGGACCCACAACCAGGTGTTATTAGCACCATCCTCTAATTAACTGATCTCAGGTTTGCATATACTTTGAAAATAATTGCAAAATAGTTACAGCTGGAAGGAGCCTTTGGAGATCATCCAGTCCAACCTTCCTGCCTAGGCAGGGTCAGCTAAGAGCAGGAGTCTGGCCAGGTGTGTTTTGAATGTCTCCAGAGTGGGAGACTCCACAGTATATTTGGGCAGCCTCTTCCAGTGCTCTGCCAGCCTCAATGTAAAGAGGCTTTTCCTCATGCTGAGGTGGAACTTCCTGTGTTTTTGTTTATGGCCATTGTTCTTCATTCTGTCTCTGGGTACCACTGAAGAGTCTGACACCATCCCCTTGCACCCACCTTTGAGATATTTCTATGTGTTAATGAGATCCCCTCTCAGTATTCTCTTCTCCAAACTGAACAGGCCCAGCTCCTGCAGTCTCTCCTCATACGAGAGATGCTCCAGACCCCAAATTATCTTTGTGACCCTCTGCTGGGCCCTCTCCAGTAGCTCCTTGTCTGTCTTTTACTGAGGAGCCCAGAACTGGATACAGCATTCCAGATTCAGCCTCACCAGGGCCAAGTAGAGGCACAACTCCTTAAGCCTTCTGGCCATGATCTTCCCAGTGCATCCCAGGATACCCTTGGCCCTCCTGGCCACGAGGGCACTGCCAGCTCATGGACAGCTTGTGATCCACAAGAGTCCCAGGTCCTTCTCCACAGAGCTGCTCTCTAGGAGCGACCCCTGACCTGTGCGGGTACTTGGGGCTGTTCCTCCCCAGGTGCAGGACCCAACTCTGGCTCCTGCTGAACTCAACTTCTCTCTGTCCAACTCTCCAGCATATCAGGGTCCCATGGAATTGCAGCAGAACCTTCAGGTGGATCAGCCAACCCATCAGTTTAGTGCTACCAGCAAACTTGCTGAGGGCATGTTCTATCCCTTTCTCTGGGTCATTGAAAAGTTGAGCAAGACTGGTTCCAGGATTGATCCCAGAGAATGCCACTGACTGCAGACCTCCAGGTGGATTCTGGAAATGTCCTTAACAGTTTTTAAAGTGCAGATTATTACCTGAATAAGTATACAATTGAGGAGTTCTTTAGTGTTACATTATTTATAGAGTTTGTAGCATCTGATGAATCAGATAAATCTGTTCCTTATTGCTGACATTAGTGAACCTCAACATTGCTTTGTTAAGAGTACATTTTGAAAAAGAAATTGTGCGCATACATTGGAAGATATTTAACTTACTAAATGCAGGCATTAGCCTTTGTAAAGGAAATCCTTTGTGAGACAGAAACATATATGTACATGGAAATTTCTCAGGCATCAGTAAATCTTTATCTCTTTTTGCTGGTTTTATATTTCTCTATCTCAAAATGAATGTTAACATTTCAGCTGGAGACAAATTTTACAGAGTCCTGAAGTAGTTAAATTGTTTTAAAGGGAATTTGAGCTATAACAACAATTATGTACTGTTTTAATAATGTAAGTTAGACCTTCAGTGAAGAAATCACATACAAGAAGCAGAGGGCTACATTATTGATAATCAAAGCCGTGGAATTGCTTCAAGTGGGAAAAGTGTAGAGAATATACAGTGATTGTTGGTATCATGTGTTTGGTGAAGGTATTAAATAGCACTACTTCCACTGAAGATAGGAGAGCTTCAGCTGTCTAACAAGGAGGATTGTTTAATCAGAGTTCAGGCATTTGTTAGCAACTAAAAGAGGGCATGTATTTGTGATGCTAGATATGGCGTTAGACTTGAACTTGCAAAACATTATTTTTGGTTGTATTTCTGCTTCTGATAATGTGTATTTCCTCATTACTGGCCTGTTTTCTCCACTTTTATAGACTTGATCTTCTCTGTTCCTTTTTTCCCATTTGGCTTTGAAGTTGTTGAATACCTGTTCATGTTCTAGCATACAGTCTATGTCAATCACATTCACTTTCCTTAGGACAGGTAAATTCTGTTACAAAATATTTTCTGGTATATTGCCTAATGTAATCCAGAATTTGGAACCTAGGATGCAAAACAAAGGTTTGCATGACATACAAGTAGCATGAACTGAAATCAGTGCAATTTATAATAGTAGTAATATATAATATTACTTATAGTAATAATGTACTAATAATATACTAATATAATATTAATAGTAATAATATACTAATATAATATTACTAATATTATTAATAGTAATATATATAGTAGTAATAGACTTTGTAAAAGCCTTTTATTTTTTTAATCTTGCAATGGTTCTTCGCTCTAATAATTAGAACAGGGTGCAATCTATGCAAATGAGTCCAGATTAAATAGAAATCAGAATATTCTATTCCTGCATTGAGACAGCTTTGCACTATGAATTTTAGGAGAGCTTTTAACCACTAAAATACCTACAGAAATATTTTATTTCTTCTTTGAGATATAACTGTCATTTTTTACATGAGAGTCATATACATAATTAATTTCTTATAGCATTATTTCTTATAAATTTATTTGGGTATAGACCAAAAATAATTTGTCTGAAACTGAAGAGCTATATTCTTATTTTGCCTAAAGCCCACCTCCATCTCCTTTCCCTTTTAACTTAGGTAGCTGGCATTCATACGCATTTTCAATCCTTATGCAACCTCCTGGAATCTTAGGTTTCTTCATGGATTATGATTAACATTAGAGCTATCAAGAAACTTGATGTGCATTGTGGGTTACTCCAGTGGCATTCTCTTCATTACACTATGAATGGAAGTAAAAAAAAAAAATCATTAGTTTTTTTTTTTTTTTTTTGCAGTAGCTATATTAAAGCAGAGAAGTGGAAATGTAAACATAATTTAAAAGAATTTACATATACTGTACTGAGTGTTCAAAGCCTGTATCTAGCTTATTAAATTTTGAAAATAGGCAAAGAGGGGAATATCTTAATTTGTAGTAAGGTTTTTGAGCCTGTAATAGAACATTGTTCCAAGTAAAGTGCATTAAAATGTGCATGTCTCTCTTTTTTAGACAGGAGCAGGTCAGTGTTCTGTATCAGAACATACACATAGCAGAACCAAGATTAATCCAGCCATATGAGCATGTCATTAAGAACTTCATCCAAGAGATCAAACTTCAAAGCACAGAGATGGAAACTCTGGCCATAGCGGTAAAAAGGTATAGTGGATTGTGTTTCTGGTTCAGTCCTGTAGTTTCTTTTTATTTTTTTTTCTCTCTCCTCATGCTTCTTTTGATTAAATTTCTGAGAGTTAATGCCAAAATATGCCATGCAAACTATTTCCATAAACTGAGTTCTGAAGTTAACTTGTATGCATACTCTCATGTATAAACACATATAGCAGCCTGCAAATGATTATCTGTTAATACTTTTGATAAATTCTGGACCAAATTTTTGCAGATTCTACTGTTAGTTAATTGCCTTAAAAGATGTTGACTCCTCTTCCCTGGCTGCAATTTTGAGTTTTATCATGCATATCCACTGTACTTTCATTTTAGAAATCATACTTTTGCTCCATGAACTTCAAGGAGTGTATTTGCTGTTTTAAATACTTGGCACTGTCAGTCTCACATCATAACTGCCAAAACCAAACAGATTAGCTCAGGACAGAGATCTCATATGTATGGGTGATGGAAGTTGCTTTTGAAGTCTTTTTATAGGATAATGAGAGGCACCTTTTATCTTTGTAACTTAATTTTAAAAATGCAGATGTGATGTATTTCCTGCTAATCATCAGCTTGCAGCTACTTTTTATAATCTGATTTGCCAGTGTCTTCAAACTAATTTGGGATTTAGGTTCCCAGCCACACCAGTTTCAAAGTCTGGGCAATGTTGAACATGTTTCCATGTCTGTCTGTCTAATTTGTTTCAGCTGAGGTAGGCAGATGTGTTTCTTTCAAGCCAGAGTGCAACTCCTAAGAGAATATTTTCTACTAAATTTTAGAGCTCAGGACAAAGCAGCAGTTCAACTCAGTGAGTTGGAGGAAGAAATGGAGCTACGGATACAGGCTGCAGAGCATAAAGTTAAAAAGGAAGTGAGTATTTTATATTTACAGAATTTCATAATTACTAAACTCTCAGTGGTCTTAAGCAGGACTGATAACCACATATGGTCCTAATGGACTGACTCAAAGGGCAGTAGGCAGGGCCTGGATGAAAAAAGCTATCTGTGAGATAAAAAATGAATGATCTTAATGCTTTCCTAAAGATGAGTATCTGCTTAGGTGTAATAAACCAAGGGGAAAAAAAGTCTTTTCCTTTTGTGGGAGCGTGCTGGCCAAGAAGAGCATCTTTCTGGGACCAGTATTGGAAACAGACTGGAGAAAATATTTCAGCACTAAAGATTGTAATCTGTTCTCCTAGTAAAAGAATTTATGTAGGATTTAATGCTTGGATGATTTGGTGCTGCTTTGTCTATCTGCCTGGAGTAATGATCTTTCTTTCCTCCATTCTCCTGCAACTACATTTTAGAGACTTAAAAGAGGGTAACTGTAATAACAATATGTGAGGGCCTGGGCCTCTCAAACTTCACGGGAAATTCTGTTTTGATATGCTCAATTTTAGCTGTTGTTTCAATCTTTTTGCAGTCTATATGAAAAGGTGTAAAAATCATCTTCTCTTACCCAGGGAGAGATATATTAGAGCCACATGTGACTGCATAATTCAAAGGACCAAGACCAGCTCCCTGCTTCATTTTGAATTGTTACTTCATTCATCAACATAAGCTGAACTTTACACGGGCATAAGAATAACAGTTTGTGAAGGTGTTCCGATGTGGGCATTAGAAATAGTTAGAACATACACCATGAGCATAATTATTGCTTGGTAGGATAAACAATATACTGAACATCTATATGTATTTGCTATAGGTTCTTTCACCAGAGTATTTGCAGAGCCAGAAGCAGCAAAATGCTGTCTGCCAACTTGCTGATTTTAAGTAATTCACACTAATTGATATGTGAAGGTAAATGGTATTCTGATGGATTTACTTCAAATAGGTTTTTTTTTCCTGTACAAGAGAAAACAGTTCTACCACACCATAAAAGCCTATTGTGTTCCTAAAAACAAAAATATAATTGCATAAAAATGTTAAAGATATTGCCCCTGTAAAAAAAAAATAAATGTGTGTTTTAGTATGTTTAACTAGTAATGCACTTCTTAGTAGAGATAAATGTTCTCTTCTAGAGAAGCTAAGTTGTTAATGTTTAGAAACCAAATACATTTTCTCTGAAAAATGTCTGCTCTTAGAAAATGATACATCACTGAAAAAGCCCTGGATACTCTTTTTCACTGCTTTAAAAAGACAACTGGGATGTGTGTGTTTGCTTACTCTGAGAACATCAACAATTATGTACTAGTGTTATACAAAAGTCAATCTTCCGTGTGTTATCTACATCTAGTCTGTATTCTCAATCACTGTTTGCATCTAGCTATAGGTATGAAAGATGATCTGTTAACTTGTTTCTCACAAGACTTTTTAAATTTTCACTCTCCAGTGTTCCTTGTAGCTCTTAGCTCCACATACCGCACCTACTAAAACGCCCTGAGAGTAAATGTTAAGTTATTTACTTTGTGGGAATGTACTAAGCCATTAATCTTAATGTCTAATCAAGGCTATTGTTTGTCAGAGTGATCTCACTCATGCCACTGGGACACCTGCTTCTGCATGAGCCTATCCTGGATTTTGTTTCTTCAAGGGAAGCAAATAGTTACCAAACAATACTTAGGAGTCTATGCAGTTGGCAAGAGTAGGGGAAACCAGTTTAAACTGATTGCTTGGATTATTGTTTTAACACATGAGTACCAGTGTCACCTATGGGAAACTCTAATTCTGAATTCTAAGCAAAGTCCATGCCTGCCTCCTCCATGTGAAAACTCAGCTTGTCTCATTGGCTCAACCTGTCTCTGCTGCATTCTGATTTCTTGTGTTGTGAAACTGGAATCCCTGGAGAGTGATGAGTGACTGAAACATATCACACCATGTGCACTATTCTGATTGTGGTTGATACAGCCTCTTTCTAAAAAAATTCTATTTTGATGAAAATAAATTTCAGAATGCTGTACTTGGTTTGATACTCAAACTGAGTACTATATACAGATACTGGTATTTAGGCTGAGCACGTGTGCTGGTTTCAAACAGTGAGAAAATTAAACCCATTCCAATTGTCACTTTTTTACCCCCTCTGCTCCTTTGAGTAATAAAGGAAACTAGGAGACATTATAAAATAGAGCTCTAGTTTACTGGAAAGGTGCCATAATCACAACAATATTAATAATGTAGGGCAAAGAGAGAAGGTTTTACCCACAAAAGGACATTCACCATGAATATCCCGTGGGCAGTACAGTCTCTAAACACAGGCAAAATGGTGACCATCCTGATCCAGTTCGTCATTCTACAGGGAGGACATCAAAGGCAGCACACCTGGAGGCTCTCACAGGTCAATCTCCTTCCCCTGGACCTGAAGTAGGGGAAGCCAGGAACAACCCAAAACCTGGAAAGAGAGTTTGTCTTAATAAGGAGTTGTGCTGCCAAGATGCTGACTCCAGTGGTGGTGGCAGTACCAGTGCAGTGGTGGTGACAGCAGGACAGGTCTCTGGGCTCTCTCTCTGTGGTGATAGCAGCAGTTGCAGGACAGTGGCTCCAACAGTTCCAGCAGCTGCTGCAGTAGCTCTGTCCCAGTGCTCAACAGCAGTGCAGTCCTGACTCCAGTCCAGCACACACCCTGCCATGCACCCTGGTAAAACATGGCACTGTTTCCTTTTCCATTATGGCATTTTTCCTGCTGAGATCATCCTGGTGATGTAGGTGGTATTGAACAGACAGAGAGAAACCACCCCCTTGTCTCTGTTCCCGGGACAGAGGCGTTTGAACCTGGAGATGCTGTTGTCTGCTTGCCTTTTACTGACATGGCCTACGTTCCAACACTTGCAAGCAAAAAAATGTAAAAGAAAAGCAGAAGTAAAAAAAGTGACGTTGAGAATGTTAAGAACAGGAATCATGAATAAAAAACACTGAATGGACCTGTATCTTTGCTTTCATGCCACCCTTTTATTTCTGAGTGTTTTATAAGTGGGCTGCAGTTATAGAATCGGAATCTATGGATCTTAAGGAAGGGATAGAGTGGAAAGACACATTTGTCTAGGCGAAAAGTATGTGCTTTCCAAACTGCTGAATGAGTTTTTTAATAAACATTTGAAACCTGTCTCAACTTCTAATGAGATTAAAAATATTGCAGGAGAAGCAAAAAGCTGAAGAAGCGCTAAATGAGCTGAAGCGCCAGTATGACACCGAAGTTGGGGATCTTCAGGTGACAATAAAAAAGCTTAAAAAGGTGAGTTGAAGTCTGGTGAGTTTTTTAAAGTGTTTGAAGTGATTTTTGACCTTATGAAATGTTTCCCTCAGGATGGATAATCATAATTGCAAGTTTCTATTTAATTTGTATTAGTAAATGGCAACTGCAGATAATTTTTAGGTTGTGTTGTCATTCTGTGCTTTTTTAATTCATGCTGTGTAATTTGTTGAAATACTTAGGAAAGGGAGCAGCAACTATTGCCTCATTCTGTGGCTTAAGAATTTTTTAAGTCCATCAGGTTATTAACATTGCAGCTACCAATTATTGTATTTGGTCCTTTAGAAATAGTCCAATATATTGCCACTAAGTACTTGTGATTTATAGATAAGGATGGATTTACAACCCAGATACAGTAATTTACAGTAGTATAGTGCCTTTTAGAACCCAGCTGCAATCTGATCTTGTCATTTGATACCTAGTAGTAAAGTAAACTGAAGTCTCTGATCGGAATGATGTTTGGGATATTTTGCAATTTGGGTTTAATTTTCACCTTGGTTTTTTGCTGTAGATTTTACCAGAATTATAACAAGCAAAGTGAATATATTTTTGGGCTTTTGTATTTAATTGCGCTTAAAAGAACATTTGTAGAGATGGAAATTTTCACAGGAAACACGAGAGCTTCTTGTTCCAATACTGCATAGCGGAAGTAGTAATAATTTTTATATTTTTTTTAAGTTAGTGTTTCTATCTGTTTCTATCTTAATAGCTGTCTTCCATGTCACTAGTTACGAATATTTTTTACCTAAACAGTGCAAAATGCATATCAATTTTCTAGAAGGCCAGTAATTTTTGAAATAATGCTGTCTGCTAGTACATTCAGAAAAGCTCTTAAATTTTAAAAACTTTATTAACTGTAAAACCTTGTAAGCATTACTTATTGTGATTTCCATAAGGCTTTTTTAAAAATCGGAATAATCAAATACATTGATTGTGCATTTTTTTTTAATGTTTCAAGCTGGAGGAGCAATCCAAATATGTCAGTCACAGGGAAGATGTAGTTGAACTGAAAAAAAGAATACATGATATGTTGCTGGTAAGAGATCATTATCATTAATGTGTTAATTTATCCTCAGTTTTAGTGTCTGCAATACAAATTGCTATACTTGTGAGGATTTGGATTTTGATTTTTGTTGGTTTGTTTTTGTTTGGTTTTTTGGGTTTTTTTTTGCATTTACTGGTAACCTAGAAAGTAAACTTTTAAAGTCATGGGTAAGTGTATGTGGATCTTTTAAGTTGAAAAAGTACATGTTTAATTGCATACACATTCTATGTAGGACATTTAGAAGTGACTTGAGATGATGTGGTTCCATTTTTTTGTAACTAAATGGAAAAATAAAAATTAAGATGTTCTTTCATCTTAATTTACTGACTTCTCTGTTGATTTAGCATTCTTTAATTTTCTTTTGCACTTTATGCCAAATTGTATAGTGTTTCATTTTTATTTAACTTCGATGTTTTTTTATTCTATTGTTATAATATATCGACATTTTATGGAGGTGACTATGACAGCTAACATCTTATATCTTCCTTTTTTAAAGGAAAATCAGAGACTTAAGAAAGATCTTTTAGAAGCACAGACAAATATAGCTTTTCTACAGAGTGAATTAGATACCTTGAAAAGCGAGTATGCAGATCAGTCTTTGAACACTGAGAGGTAAGGTACTTCTGCATGATAATATTTTTACCTGGGAAAAAACAAAATCTATTTTCTGATGTAATTATTATGTATGCAGTTGGCAACTGTTATTTTCTAAATTTGCCGTAAAGGGTAGGTACATGTTTGACACCGTGTCATCATTGCTGTTCATTGTTCATTAACTTTCTTGTCAGGTGTCTAAAAGAAAAAGTTCTGGCTGTGATGCAAACCCTCACAATCTTGCAAAAATATCCATTGATTTTAGTGGGACTTTATTAGGAATAAAACAACAGTACAGCATCTGGCTTTTTTTTCTTCACGAGTATGAACATTACGGAGAATAGTTTTGGAAGCCTTCCATGTCTGTCTTAACCATTTGTTTTTCTAAATGAATGAAAGCTACTCCTGGTTACTCTTTTAAAGGAGCATAAAAGGCAGTTTCATTCTGCGGTTATCTTCAGGTAATATAAATTATATTTCAAGGGAAAAGCAGGCAGTCCCTGTGGTTATTTTAATCTTTCATTTTTCATTCACAGTCTTTGTTGAGTTATAACAGCAGAGATTAATGATGTCGCCAAGTGATCTTATTTTGCATAAAACTGCTTTCAGCATATTTCCGTGTAAATGTAAACTTTGGCAAAAGGAATGTGGTGAAAATATGGGAATATCCTGTTAAGTATTTTTAAGATCATTTATATTTGATGTTGGTTTTGTTTTGTTTTTTTTTTTTTTCCCCAGGGATTTAGAAATCATCCGAGAGTATACTGAAGACAGAGATAATCTGGAAAGACAAATTGAAATACTTCAGTAAGTTTTTAGTAATTCAATTTTTTACTATCAAACTTTGTCCTAACATATTTGGTATAAATGTTTTTGTATGCAAAAATCAGGTTGAAATTTGGAAAAAAGTGCCAAGTGAAAGTACTGAAATGGCCTAAATTATCAGAAATTGTGTTGTTTTCAACTGTCATAAATATTAATGGTGTTAACTCTACTTTGGTACTGATCCACTAACACTCCAGTTGCTTTCTTTCCATTTCTTTTCTTAACCCCACTAACTTTCGTTTCTTTCTAATAAGCTGAGTGTGATTTGAGTCTATCCACTCTCTCGTAAAAATTACTGCCTGGCTCCTATTTCTATTGGCTTTGCTTGTCCAGTAGCTCCCTGTCTTCTTGTTGTCTGGAAAGTACTAAGACTGCACAGTATTATGCAATAGGTGCACAAGAAGGGTCACAATGAATAGATTTGTTTATATCTTCATTTAATTTCCATATCCTAAAAAATTCTTTCTTTCAAGCAGATTAATTATATTTGTCTTCAGAATCACCTCAGCATTATTTAAAGGGTAGTAATTTTGTGCAGAAATGGCTGGACTGGTTGTTTTGTTGTGTGTTTTTTTCTGCCGTTCCTACAGTATCTTTTTTTCTACTCAGCTGACCAGACACCATGCTGTACAAGTGAAAATGGGCTTCCTGGGCTGCCACTGAAGCCTAAAATTCATAGTGATTTTTTCAGATAATTTGTTTGAGTATCTGTCAATGTGTTTCTAGTCCTCTAGTTCTGTTACTCTTTAGAGTTTAGCTAAAGGAAAAAAAGGGGTCTTTTAGAAGTATTTTTAAATTTTTTCTTTTTGAGAAGTTACATAGCTTTTCATATTTTCTTTAATTCTGCAAGTTAAACTGTGTTTCCTTGTTAGATCAGCTAATAGAAAATTACATGACAGCAATGATGGTTTAAGAAGCGCACTTGAAAACAGTTTCAGCAAGTACAACAGATCATTGGTATGTATTTATGATTTTGTTGCATTGTCATTGAAGGTGTAAGAATCAACACAGCAAATTTAAATTTGTACCTCAGTGGGTACTCAGAAAATTGAGTTTTATTCAGTGGACTCACTATGGGAATACTTCTGTGTAGTTTTGTTAGATTTTCCTTATGTTTTGTTAAATAATGGAAGTTTTTTTAGAGCATAGCTGCTTTCTTAGGTGCTTTGGAAAGTAACTTTCTTTTTAGTATGCGGTGATATTTAATGAGGTGAATAAATCAACAGTTGCTCTTGTGCTAAAGGGAATGTATTTGTGTTGTGTATGGGAGTGTCCTACCATTGACAACACATTTTCTCAGAAATCTGTCCTGTTTTACTGGCAGGGTCTTTACCTGACTTGAACTTTTGTCTGGGCATGTCACTGGGAAAATGAACAGCATGGACTACTGATAGAGACCTTAGTCAGACCCTTTTAGGCTCTCAAAATTGCATTGGAGTCTCTTGTAACAAATGTCACTTGGATATTCTCCAAACTATAGAGGGAAGGCTTGAAACTAAGAAAAAAACCTACTCTACACTGTCATTTTGCTATCCTATGAAATCTGTTAAAACTCTTAAAACTAATGATTTGGCATCATGAGGAGAGCAGATAGCTTTTTTAGAAGGATGGGACCAGAATAATGGGCCCACAAAACAATACTGGACAGAAAGGAGGAAAATAGGGGTGAGGTCACTGCCTGTTTGCAGTATTCCATACCAGTGAACCAGTGCTTTTTGCTGATACAAACTACCAGAGATGTGCTACAGATGCACCAATGGATACCATTCCCTATTGTCATGCCTAGAAATACAGACGAGCATATTACAGAGAAGACAGAAGAAGCTGTTTCCAATGAATAAACCTATGGTGGCACAGCAGAATGTACAAAATACTTTATCACATGCTATTAGTCTAGATCTTTCCTTCACTATCTCTCTCAAGAGGTAGGAGGTAGCTCTCCTGAAACCAGCTCAGCTAGTGGCAATTCCACCTTTTTTTAAGTAGTCAGCATGCTTTTCAAAGCAGGCAGCTTTTCAAAGCTTAGCATTTCAGAGTCTTCAGGGGTAGTCAGTGAAATCATCTTCCTTGAAATTCTTTTGTGATTGAACATGTCTAGTAGTATAATCAGTATAAAGCAGTGGTGGAGCCTAAATGCTATAGGTAATAGAGAGCTTCTGACCTTCAGTCATATATGAAGTATGGGGTTTAACTAAATGTAAGTAGCTAAATATATATGTATGTATGTAAAATATAAAGAAGCGTATAAATACATCCAGTACATCCAATTTGTAATTTTGATGTTGCACACTTTTTTCTTAACAAATCTAGATACTTCCTCTGTGTTCATCAAAGTTGTAATGCATTTATTATGTATCTATT
The DNA here is from genome assembly GCF_963662255.1 of Cinclus cinclus. Lineage (NCBI taxonomy): Eukaryota > Metazoa > Chordata > Aves > Passeriformes > Cinclidae > Cinclus > Cinclus cinclus. The sequence continues at coordinate 48,441,660 of NC_085084.1, forward strand.
GCAGCGGTTAGCAAATACCTCACCAGGAAGTACCATTTCCAGAAGCAGTCTTAAATGTAATGGTGAACATTCTCCTTTAAACCCACGGTATGACAGGTAAGCCAGGCTTGCTGTTATTTAAAAGTGGCTTGTCTTAGAAGAGCAGATTGCTGTTAAATAAGATAGAATAGTTCTGTCTGATTTAGAAGTAATGTGTGACCATATCACATAGTCCAAAATATATTTAAATCAATGGGAATTTTCCCAATTACTTCAGAAGGCTCAGGATAACCCTCTTCAGTGGAAACCATAAACTTCTGAAGAGTTCAGACAGACTCTTCTCTGGTCTTGGCCTCTTTTGATTCTAGTTTTATTCTCAGTTTCTTTGTCTCCAAGAAACTGTATAACTCTACTCAGGGCCTTTGTTAGCCTTACTCAATACCTGAACATAAAATCAAAAATGTTTTATTTCTCAGCCTGTATGCCTTTTTCCTATGTAATAATTGCTACAAATGTAGGCCTGATTCTTAAAAAGAATAAGCCACCTCATCTCACACTGACATGCAGGAATGCACTTGGATATTAATGGGATAAGAGTTCAAAACCAGTAAGTTATCTAAATGCAATTAGATGGTCAGAGATATTTATTTTTGTATGTACTGGATACAGATCATTGATCAGAAATTCCTCTCATCATTTCAGAGATTCACTGAAGACAGTGGGTGTTGGAGGCAGCCCTGTCAATCATGCTATGTTTTCACATTGGGTTCATTAAACAGTTAGGTCCATCAGCAAAAAATGTATGTCCTTACTCAATTGTTGGATTATTTTGTCTTCTTTTTATTCCAGTGGTATTACAAACCATAAAGAGATCTCCAATAGAGGCCTTAGTAGTCTGTATTTTATATTTTGCCACAAAGAAAAATATCTTGGATAGGAATTGTCCTGGTTTGAAAGACAGGTGTTTGCTAAGGAAAGCAGAAGCTTCCCTTTGGACTGAAAAATGTGATCCTTCCTTCCTACAGATTATTATGATTTTGAAATTAAAGGAGCTCTCAGACAAAGATATGGGGGTAGGAATAACAGTTCTTTACTAGTATATCTAACAAGACAAACAAGAACTATGAAATTACCCACAAACAGAACAGTAACACAGTCCTAGTCCCTTTCTGGCTGCAGGCACCTTTTCCCTGAGCTGCAGTTCCCGGTGCTGGGGGCGGGCGGGTCCCGCAGAGCTGCAGGAGGGCTGGGGGTGATGGCAGAGCTGTCCCAGGGGGAGAGAGAGATGGAGAGAGAGCTCTCCGCTCACAGTGTGGGTCCTGGTGCTCAGCAGAGTGCTGGATGGTGGCAGGTTACAGTGAGAAGGCAGCAGGGCAGGGTCTGACAGCAGTGAGGATGGGTCTTGGTGCTGGATGGAGCTGAGGCAGCGATCGTCCTTCTCGTCCAAACTCTGCGGGGGAAAATGGGCCGAGGCCCAGCCTTCCGCTTCCTCTTCTGGCTGTTTGAATCTCGCGGGGTTTCCCTCCCCTCTCTCCTCCCCCTTGTCACCAGGGCCCAGTCAGCAGGTATCTTAGCATGACAATGGGAAAAATTCCATAGAGGGAAAAGGGAAAGAACCAACCCCCAACAGGAATAAAATTGACTTCTGCTTCACATTTATAATATCCCCATTCATTGAGTAGTGTCATTCTTATTCTCTTGTCTCTGTGTGAGATATGTTTGCTGGCTGTAAAGTTTTGGTTGTCACAAGCTGTTTCCTTTTTATGAATGCAGATAAACACAATTCCCTAATGTTGGACCCTCTGCAAATTTTTAGAGACATCCACTCGAAGTTGCATATTAAATTCAGTAATTTTCTCAGGGGGCTTCTCTGGAGGCTTAGTTATGTTGTTCTCCATGAATATTTATTAATACCTGCCACATGGTGCAATCCTTGCATTTCTGCAAAAGTGAGAAATACAGGCTACTTCAGAGGAAAGTTTATGTGGTAGGAGTAAATCTTAATCCTAACATGTGTGACTTGATAGTATCAAAAGATAGAAAGAGGTGTGAGTGTCACAAAACCTGTTTGTTTTTAGTACTTTGTCTCCTGACATAAGATCAGCATTAAGAGTTTTGCATACTAACATGTTTTAAGCAATTTGTTCTAAAAAGCATGATTTTTTTTTCTTTTTTTTTTAATCACTAAGATTCATCTTGGTATAACTTGCTTTAAGCATATATTAAATTCCCAGCATTGAATTAATGGTTCAGTGAAGTTGAAAATTGCCTACTAATGTGCTTTATTTCATGGAATGCCTGACAAGCTTAACTTTGTTATAGCAGAGTTTCAATGATTTGATATAGGCTAGTAGAAGCATGAGTACAAAGACCATGTATGCTTTTATATTCTAAAGCAAAGAGGTCGTGCATTCATATGATTATTCATCAGCCTGAAGAGGTGTGGATTAGATGGCTCTGAATGTTGCTGCATGGGACCATGATGCCACTGTCCACCCCCATTTGGCCAGTTGCAGGGAGGAATTCGACTCAGTAACAACTTCATAATTTGGTGATTTTCCCCAGTGTACTCTCCTGTGTTGTGCCATCACGGGGGAGCCCCTCTGGGAGTAAGCTGTTATTACAAAGATTGATGCTGACCTTGTCTGGTTTAGCAGACAAGGTTCTGTGCATCACATCCATTCCCAACTGGGCTATCCCAGACCCTTTCTTCTCTGCTATGCCTTGGAGACCTTTACTGCCTCACTTTAGCTGATGAATGTCCCTGTCTTGCTGAAGGAGCATGATAATGATTGTAGATTGTAGCCATCGTAACCTTTTTTGGAAGACTTTTTTTTTTCAAAGATTCACTCTATTAACCTTCATTTTCTGTGGTTTTATTTATATAAGTAAAACCTTTTATTTTTCTGTAAGCCATTCTGGCATTGCAGCATTCATTAAAATATTTTTGTGTATTACAGTATCCAGAATGAAAAAAAAAAAAACCTTTGAAGGAAGGTTAAGGGAAAAGAGAGGAATTCTGTGTAAAGGTTTAGGTTTTGCATAGCCTACCAAACTGTAAGAAAAAATTTTAAATTACTTTTTCCACCATTACTGATGTCCTGAACTTGGCTACTACTTTTTCTATATTTATAGCTGTTTCTTACTGGCATGTGTGCCTCTGTGAGCAAGTGCATTCATATGAACAAGATACAGTATGTCAAGGTCATGTTATGAGTTAGAATAGATAGAAATCAGCTAAAACATTTTTTTTTCCTTTTTCTGATGTCTTCATAGTACATAACTTTCTGTATGGTTTTTTAGATAGGCTTTTTAAAATTAACAAATAATCAAAATTACTGAGATTTAGAAAGTCACCATCAGTAACATAGATTAAATAACTTCATCTGAGCATCCCAAGACATATGATTGAGAAAGAAATTCTTTATAAAGGGAAGACAGGGATTGACATATGTCTTAAACTTAACAACAGCATTTCTAGGAATTGGCTATTCCAAAAGAATCAGATTTTGTTGGAAAGAGCAATTATTTATTATTGGAATTTATTATATGGAATGATTTATTCTTCCCCTTCCAATATTTTCTTATTAGGTCATCTCATTCGTCTTGTGTTGATGAAGATTATGATTCTTTAGCCCTTTGCGATCCAATGCAAAGGACAAACTGTGAAGTTGACAGCTTACCTGAGAGCTGTTTTGACAGTGGTTTGTCTACCCTGAGAGATTCAAATGAGTATGATTCAGAAGTGGAATATAGGCATCAGAGGATTTTTCAAAGGTCACAGTATATGCAAGAAGGCTTTGGTGGTGATGCTTCTGATACAGATGTAAGTGCCAGATTTACTCCTTCTCTGAAGAAGGCCTTTGATTGGAGACAAAATTGTTTTCCTATCTTTAAAATAAAATGGATCTTTGTCCACAGGCCACTTAAAAGTAAATATTTGGGACGTACACATTTAAGTTAATTAGTGATATTTTTTTTGAGAATGTATGAATACTTAACCTTTTGTTTTTACATTTTTGATACATTTTGAGGTAATAACTTCATTTTTGAAGTTTATGTGATTTTTTGAAGGTTGTTAAACTGTATGCAGAAAGGAGCTCATTTTCTAAAGATAGAAGAAAGCAGAAGTGAAATAGGTTTCCATTCATTTTCTCTTACTGTGCTGTGTCAAAAAACACATATGAGATAGAATACTCTTAGTGCACACATTAATTTACAGGTTAAGTCTTGGAGAATTAAAAAAATGTAAGATGGTGTTTTTTACTATGTCAGTTTTATTGTTAGTAACATTCAAAGAGTTACTGAGTACTACATAGCCGAAACAGTATCAAGCACAGTAGAAATTTTTTTTTGTTTTGTTTTGTTTTGTTTTTTTTTAAGGTAAACCATTTTCTGTGCCTTTAATAGACATTAATATTGTGGAGACTTTGCTATTAATAATGTTGATTTCAGCTGTGCTCTACTTAATTTAGTTTGACTTGTAATAGCATACAGAGTAATGTATTTGGGGAAATTCTTAATGTTTGCAAAACAAGCTTTGAAATAAAGTATTGTCGCAGTTGTTTATTGTGACTATGTTTTAAGCTGGGATTTTCATATAGAAATTAATTTACTTTATTAGAATACTGAAAGAATGGATACTAAACAATAAAAATGTTGAAAGACAAAATGTGATAACAATAAAGAGCAGAAATGAATGAGAAGAGAATAATCACATTATTTTGATTAGAATTGCACAGAATTGTATCTGGTCATTTGTCTCTGTTTAATCCAAACTGTTAAAATGTTTTAATCAGTTTTAGCTGTTCCTTTCCAAAAAAAGCATAGTTTTCTCACCTGAGAACTAACTCATACTTTCAGGTTCCAGATATCAGGGATGAAGAAGCCTACAGTCCTGCTAACAGCCCTGGAGTTTTAGACTGGAAGCCCTCACGACCAGTTAGTCGAAGCAGCTCAGTTGCTTCAACGAGAAAACACTTATCTGCTCTCACCCCTCAGGTAACTGGTTCTTCAGGGGAAAAATGGAAAAGAATGATATGGAGGGTTTTGCTTTATGAGTTGTTATAGAGGGATTCTTTTCATTTTCAGTCAGATGCAACTGAATGCACTCCAAAATACCCCAGTTCAGAGAAGGCTTACAAGATTGTTCTTGCTGGAGATGCAGCAGTGGGAAAATCCAGTTTTCTTATGAGACTTTGCAAGAATGAATTTCAAGGCAATACCAGTGCAACTCTGGGTATAGTTGGTGTTCTTCTTAAAATATTGAAATGAAATTTCATTGCTATTTTGCAGGGAAGTGGGTGAACAGCTTGCCTTTGTCATTGCTTGCTAGGGTTTCCTGGATATACACATGCAGCTTCTCACGTGGGCTGTGGGATCTAATTGAGTACTAAAGCTTAGTAATAACAGCTGTTTGTAGTGTACAATGGAGTACTGATCTAATTTAGTTTTCCTTTACAAAGCTTCTTTCTGAACAATACAAAGCACCAGAGAAGGAATTGTCAGTGTAAGGAACTTTCAGTGTGTATATGAACTCTTCTGCATTTTTCACTGCTTTCTTGTTTTCTCGATACTTCCCTCTTTCCTTAATATTTCATACTATCCTTTGATGTCTTTCCTATTGTCTTTTGTTGTGATTTCTTCAAAGCATTATTGAAGCTTTGGTTTAAATATAGCTAGAAGGACTTCTGACTGACTACTTGTGTGTATTAGTATAGTTGTCAGCCAATAAACTTAAGTCTTAATAATTCCAAAGACTGAATTTTGTCTTTCAGTCGAGTCATACGTATATGTTTGTTTTATTTCCTCTTGTCAGGATTTTTTTTTTAATTTATCTTTTTCTCCCTAGGTATTTGAAACCAAGTTTTTCACAAAATATTTTTGCTTCTTTGATAGAAGTGTTTAGCAAAATAAAGCAAGAGATCTTATTTTTTGTTCAGAATGGAATTTGTATCAATTCTGGGAAAAGACAAATGCAGTCTGGGGATTATTGCAGTTCAGAACTATGTGCGTGACTGACTGAAATCTCATAACCTATTAAAAAAGAGATTAATTTTGGAAAAACTGTTCTATATAGCCCATACCATTTAATTTTCTGTCTTTTTTATAAGACTGTTGATGGGGTTTTTTAGACTATACACATGATTCTTTCCAGGTGTGGATTTTCAAATGAAAAGACTAATTGTTGATGGAGAACCTACAGTGCTACAGCTGTGGGACACAGCTGGGCAGGAAAGGTTAGTGATCCTCTGCACTTGCTTAATTTGAATTATTTTGTTTGTAAAAGTAGTTTGCCTTTTTTCATCTAGCTGAAAAAAAAACCCCATTAATTGTATGGTCCATATGTAAATATCTGTAAACAGATGCAATTTTTCTCTGCTGAGACCTCAAGACAGGTGGAATGCTTGTGTTAGCTTCGGTGATGCTTGAGGTAATCTTTTCTTACCACAGAGAGAAACAGTTGAGGTTCACCACAGGATTAATTAGTTAAATCCATGTGTCCTTCCTTGGATATAGTAAACAATGGAGTAGATGCATATGGTTTGTTCTGTTTTTAGTCTTTGGCTTTCTTTGTTCTTACATGCTTGTATTTTTAAGCAGGATTTTTCTTAGAGTTTCCCTTCCCTTCCCTTCCCTTCCCTTCCCTTCCCTTCCCTTCCCTTCCCTTCCCTTCCCTTCCCTTCCCTTCCCTTCCCTTCCCTTCCCTTCCCTTCCCTTCCCTTCCCTTCCCTTCCCTTCCCTTCCCTTCCCTTCCCTTCCCTTCCCTTCCCTTCCCTTCCCTTCCCTTCCCTTCCCTTCCCTTCCCTTCCCTTCCCTTCCCTTCCCTTCCCTTCCCTTCCCTTCCCTTCCCTTCCCTTCCCTTCCCTTCCCTTCCCTTGCCTTGCCTTGCCTTGCCTTGCCTTGCCTTGCCTTGCCTTGCCTTGCCTTGCCTTGCCTTGCCTTGCCTTGCCTTGCCTTGCCTTGCCTTGCCTTGCCTTGCCTTGCCTTGCCTTGCCTTGCCTTGCCTTGCCTTGCCTTGCCTTGCCTTGCCTTGCCTTGCCTTGCCTTGCCTTGCCTTGCCTTGCCTTGCCTTGCCTTGCCTTGCCTTGCCTTGCCTTGCCTTGCCTTGCCTTGCCTTGCCTTGCCTTGCCTTGCCTTCCCTTCCCTTGCCTTCCCTTGCCTTCCCTTCCCTTGCCTTGCCTTGCCTTGCCTTGCCTTCCCTTGCCTTCCCTTGCCTTCCCTTGCCTTCCCTTGCCTTCCCTTGCCTTGCCTTGCCTTCCCTTGCCTTCCCTTCCTCCCCCTCTCCTATTCCTTCCTTGAAAATCCTGGTCCTGATTTGCATTGTATTTAGTATATAAAAGCTTCTTTCCAGACTCTTTGGAACTTGGCCAAAAATATCTTTGCATGTTGCTGAATTTGTATCCAAGATTCTTCAAAATATTGTGTAAAGTTTTCTCAAAATCCCATGACATCTTTACTTGAGTGCCTTTCTTTTACCAACAACTTTTAAGGCTTATTATGAGGTTAATCTAGTGCCATGGAAATCAGTTTAGTATGTTCATTGACCAAGATTTCTGTTTGGCTGTATGTTGGTAGGGATCCAATCAGTCTCCTCTCATGTAATGAATTTGTGAAGAATATTTTAATATCCAGTGTAAATACCTAATTATTGTACTTGGTTGAGTAGTGTGTATAAAGCTCATGGCAAAGACGACAAATTGATCATGAAGTCCTGTAATAATTTTATTGTATTTCTGTCTTTTTCAAAGGAAGTAAAGTGAGCCAGTCAGTTTAGGAAGTTCCATGTAGCTGGATCATAGAATCATAGAACCATTAAGGTTGGAAAACACCTCCAGGCTCATGGGGTCCAACTGTTAAGCTAGTACTGCTGTGTTCACCACTAAAACATGTCCCCAGGTGCCATATCTACACATATCTGTTGAACACTTCCAGAAATGAAGGTTCTGCCACTTCCCCAGACAGCTCCTTCCAATGCCTGACCACCCTTTCAGAGAATAAATTTTTCCTATTATCTAATCTAAACGTCCCCTGGCACAGTTTGAGACTAGTCTGTCTGTAATAGATACACTGTAGATTGTTTTGAGATACAAAATATTGATCCTTGTTTAGGACAGAATCCCATTGGTCCTTAAGGAACATTTGTAGAGCTGCATCAGCAGTTTTCAAGAATTCATTGTATTATATGAAGAAATTTGTACTCAGTAGTGAAATTAAATAATGCTGTGTTCTTAATGATGTTGAACTGAACTGTTATTTGATAATGTGGCCTTATGCAAATATTTTCTTCTTTTTCGGAAAGATTTAGAAGTATTGCTAAATCATACTTCAGAAGAGCAGATGGTGTCTTACTACTATATGATGTAACATGTGAAAAAAGCTTTATTAATGTGAGAGAATGGGTGGATATGATAGAGGTAAGACCCTTACATGTATACAACTTAGAAGCTATGTTTCACTCCATTGTTAGCCTTATTATTTATAAAATTATATTAGATGTAAATTGTAATTATCCAGACTAGAGGCTGTCATAGAAATAAAAGCTACACGGAAGTCATAAATGTATCCTGACATACTCAGTTAGAATTTAATTGATACATCTCTTTGTGATAAAGTATGTTGTGTAATGACACTCTTCTCTTTCACTTCCTTTTGAGCTGGATGTGTCAGCACATTTCAGATAACTTCTTGTGGATGGCTTGAATATTCCTTGGAGTTTTTGTATTTTAAACCAATACATTTGATTCTGTAAATTAGCTATAATTCAAGTGATATTTTCAGTATTTCTTTTTACTTGTAATTCTTGTTTTTTAATTTGAATATGAATTTTCATTTAGTGCAAGGGTTTTTTCTCTTGTGCTGGGGATGCTTAATAGGAGGGAAAGTGGCAAGCAAAATACATAAATCATCTTATATGAAAGCATTTTCTTTTAGCTGTGGTATAGAAGTTGGTTACTTTTCCCTTAGTAATTTTGTCATACAGTATTTAGATGCAGTAACTAATTCCATTAGATTAACTTCACATATTAAACTTGTTTCTGGGAAACAAGGTTTACAGGAATGAAAGCCCATCTTTTCAGGCTGATAGTTTAGCTGACTGCTTATATTTTGAGTGGTTTATAAAAGGTTCTCAGCATAACTTTTGTAATTAGTCAATGTTTCCTACTAGTGTGCATGACTTTGTGGATATGAAATTGGTATGACAGGATGGTGTTAGCCACTTCTTCACTTTCTGAGTGTTCTAGCAGTAAGGATATAAAATTCCCTTTATAGGATGCGACTCATGAGAATATTCCAATTATGATGGTGGGAAACAAGGCAGATCTCCGTCAAGATGTTACAGAGCAAGGGCAAAAGTGTGTGCCTATAAACTATGGAGAAAAGCTGGCTATGGTAAGGTCCAAGTGTACCTCATTAGTATAAAACGGTTTTAGGAGTTTTAATCTGAAAACCATGTGGAAACTAGTAAACAAAAGTACTTTTCTGTTCATTTGTCCAAGTCAGGTAATGAGGATTCATGGATACTTTGTGTTAAACTATGGTGTTTTGATGGTGTTTGCTGGGTTAAATCACTTACCGGTGTCTGCTGAGCTGAACTTCATTTTTGGCTGTAAAAGACTTCCCAGTCTTTTCCGTAAAAAAAGTGGATGGACAGAAGACTGAGTTTTTCTTCTGCCGAATAGAAGTTGCCAGTTCAGATAGGAGGCACACGATTGACTGATTTGTGTCTGTCCAGATACTGTGTGGATAATTTTCATCTTCAAGAAACTCTTCTGTATTTCTGCCACGTGCAGAAAGAAAAAGGAATTCCATGCTATAAATAGAAGTGTGGACAAGTGTTTTTTTGCATGTATGTATATGGGGTAAAAGAGATGCACAAATCCTGTATTTCTAGAATAATAGCAAGAGTCTTAAGGGTCTTCAGTGGCTGAGCACTTGCACAATTGATTGGTTATACTGGGCTAGATAGTCTGTTACTTGTGGAATGATGTTTTTTGTTTAACCTACAATAGCTGGTTGCTGTAGTTACAGTAGCTAGCAAGTTAGATTAAGTGACCTGCCCTGGCAACTTTCTTACTAGATTGCAGTCTTCTGGACAAGAAGATTGAATTTTGTCATTAAGCTTATAGTATGGCTTTTACTCAGTTTAATAATTCAGAATGTATTGATTATAAACCAGAAATAATTAAAACAATTACTGTTTTAGTTCATAGTACTAAAGAGAATGTGTTGAACTATGAAGAGCACTAGAAGAAATGTTCTTTTAAATATACTGTCATTCTTTGTGTTATTCAGAAAGCAATTTGTAATTGAATGTACCCATTCACATGGGAACCATCTCAGATCAGTTAGCTTAACACTTTATTTTCACTCACAGACTTATAATGCGCTATTCTGTGAAACAAGTGCTAAAGATGGGTCTAATATTGTGGAAGCAGTTCTTCATCTTGCACGGTAAGTAACTGTGTTTTCATTTTCACCTGACCACATCTGAGTATATTTTACAAAAAGGACGCTGTGTATGAGTATACATAGAAAGATACACACACAGTTTTAAAATCATACCAATGTTAAAAAAAAGAAAAATACTCTCTTAAATCATTACAGGTAAGTGCAGGGTGGGATATAGTCTTGGTTTAATGAAGTAACATTTTTGCTTGAAAATGTTACAAAGCTCTCTCAATTAATATTTAAACCAGGACTCAGTTACAGAGCCTGCAGTTTTAATACCTCTTTGCTGAATGAATTGTAATTTTAATTCTACATGGATTCATTTTCTTAACTCTTTCATAATTTATTTTGAAATGTAATAATTCTATGTGTAATTATTTTTAATTATTTAATACATATTAATATATATTCAGTTTTATTACTGACCATTCTAATTACACATATTTTCTTTGATGTCTCCTTCTCTAAATTATTTACAAGATAGAAATTTTATTAATGTCCATTTAGCACCCTGGTGTTTCTGTGATAGTATGTGAGCAAAATATTACAATTCTACTACCTTTTCAAACCATTTTTTCTTGAAGTTTAATTTTGAAAGCCTAGTTGTGTGTAATCCATAATCAGTCATATGTGCACAGCTTTTAAGTCTGCATTTCTAAAAAACACCCAACAACTTGCATTTTTTCTATGAAAGTTAATTTATACTTGAAACTGGAGTTACTTGGTCTTATACTTAGAGCTATGAACATACTTTCTATGGTAAAATACAGAAGAAAAAAAAAGAAAAACTTCCCAGAAGAAAGCTGAAGAAAAATGAGAACATGGGGCAGTTACTAGATATTAAAAAAATTACATTTTTATCACCATGAATTGCATAGAAACATAAATATTATTTCCAAATTGGAAACCTGTGAGACATGTTGATTCTGTGCTTATTTACATTGTATTAGCCATACAGTAGATGGTACTGAACTCTGCAGCATATAGTGGGAAAAATAGAAGAGTGAACATGAATAGAAATATTTTCATTGAGCACATTTTTTTTGGTTTTGTTTTTTGTTTTTTACAGCGAGGTGCGAAAACGAAGTGGTAATCAAGATGATACAAGATCAATAACCAGCCTGTCTGGGACACCTGTCAAAAAGTCAGCACTCTCAAAAAACTGTTGCAATGTTTAAATGACAGATAATTTTCCTTTACTAAAGAACTTGTATATTTTAAAAAAACCCAAGCCAACAACCAAACTGAAATATTTCAGTAGTGTTTTATTTTTATTATGGATTTATACATTTGTATATCTAGAAGCTACACATAATGTTCAAAATCCAGATTCTATTAATTTAAATTTGTGAAATTGCTTTATCCCATTCCCTTTCTTAAGGAATATAATTCAGTGCAATGAGCTCAGAATAAATGCTACAGTAGTCACTGCGTACAATATTGTAATATATATTATTGTCTCTACCTACATGTTTCTTTATGGCGTGAGTATTTTGTATATACAGAACTTAATAATATCCAATATCAGTCACAGGTAAATAAAAAAATTACAGCTTCAGTTAATTTAATCTATTTCTGATCATGTCTGCTTATCTAGTTTTTGACAGCTTTAAATATATGTTGGTTAAACATTTCTTAGGAAAACTCCAAGCTATTAAGGGTTGCCTAAGTCCAAGTAATCCCTAGGTTTAGGGGAACCAGAATGGTCTTTGTCAGGAGAAGACAGTGGCAGGTTCATGGTGTTCTGTTGTAGTTCCTCAAAAGTTGGCTAGTTAAAATGTATTTCATTTTGAGTGTTGGGGTTTGACTAAGAACTGAGAAATAGATTTGGCATCTGATCCTACACAGCTCTTTAGCTGGACTAATACAGTTCAAAATTCCAGAGAGATTGAAACACCTATGATATGTAGTATTGCTGAAATGAGTTATGATCCATTATCTGTCTGCCTGTTTAGGCTAGATCATTATTGTTACTACAGAGAGCTAGGAGTTGTAATTTTTCTCTTGTTTTTTCAAGTATCTTCTATTCAGTCAGTAATTGAAGGATTGTAATAGTACATAGGAGTCTGATTTAATAGATATTTTTAATGCATTTTTTATAAGTTTTAAATCAACAGGTGAAAGAATTGCTGCACATGCACAAGCATTTGTATAGATTTTTCATTAGAAGAGATCCCTGGAATGAACAGCAATCACCTTAATGAGAATACCTTTACCTGATTTTAGACAAGATCTGAGAAACTCAGCAAGGGGTGGTAGCTTTAGGTGTCAGAATCTCTAAACACTGAGTTATTATTGCTTAAAATAGTTCCAAAGAGTTTTATAGTGTAGTAAAAAATTATGGGCATTTGTACAGTTAGCAGTCAAAATTCAGTTCTTAACTTTCACTGATTTTGATCAAAATAGGATAGGACTTGTTCAGAGCCAGCAAACTATTGTCTCCTCCATTAATAAAACATCTCCAGGCTGAAGCCTAGTTCAGTAAATCAAACTTGGATAAAGTTTTATCAACAGATAGAAAACCCGTATGACTAGCAGCTGTTTGCTGCATTTTATCAGCACTAGATGTGAACACTGTATGGCCTGTACTGGGTTGTCTCTTGTATAAAATGTGGGGATCTGAGAAACGGGATGGTTCATAATTGCAAAAAGAAAAAAAGGTTTCAACTAGGAAGAGTGTTTTCTTTAGGCATCCTTTCAAACCTGTAATCAGACCATCTAATCCTTGGGTAATTATCTGCAAATTTTAACAAGAGAGAGAAATCTAATGCCAGAATGAATAAGACATTTTATTTCACTTTATAACAGTTCTGGGTTAGGGTTAGGTTAGAAGACAAAACATATTTGGTGAGGGTTTTTTTAAGTATTGGGAGAATCTTCACATGCTGTCTAATTCCATGCAGGAGATTTCAGGGTTGTAGCAGCTTCCCACGCAGCAGTACAGGAGGCCTTACTGTAGTTCTGAGACTTATCTGAAGCAGGTGGCAGAGAATGCAGGACACTCAGGTGTGTCAGGAATATGCCTAATCACAGACATAATGTTTGCTGTTAACTCTGTATTGTTTAAAGTATATAAATACAGCTTCAGTTAACTTCTTCGAGGAGAAAAAACAAATTTAACTGACTGCATTGATGCAGTCAGCACTCTTCTGTGTTCTTTGTATGAACCCTTCCCTCTGTCCATATGAGTGAAATGGAAGTAAAATGAATTTGGGATGTGTTTGCAGTAGGGAGAACAGAGGAAGATGATACATGGCTCGGTTTGTGAAGTGTGAATCTTCAACATGTAGGTATTTGCATTTCCTCAGGATAGGATCATGATTATAAGCTGTTACTTACATTCCAAAATGTTTCTCCTTCAGTGTTACTAACTCAGAGAGCCTGGACTGGGATCAGGGTTCTGAGTGTGTGTCCTGAGCTCTGTGTTTGAGTAGCTCTGTGGTCTTGGTCTGCAGTAAATGAGATGTAATGTTTGCCTAAACATTATTGACAAACCTGCATGAGCAAAGTGCTTTAGCTGGATACAGAGAATCACATAAAGTGATTTATAGGAAGGATTTCTGGAAGTGGTTTTGTCCAACCTTCCAAGGACCCAAACAGAGATAGACTTCACCAGCCCTAAATTTGGTTATCTGTGGGTTTGGGTAGTCAGCCTATGAAAATGCCCCAAGACAGAGGTACTACCACCATCAGTCTAGGCAACATGTTCTCATATTTGTCCTCCTTTTCTGCATAAACATTTCTCTTCCTGTCCAACTTCAGTTCCCCAAATGACTACAAATTTATAACAGTTTTCCCCCAATATGTCCTCTACAATCTTGGTGACTTCCCTTTCAGTATCTGTAGATCTCCCTTGACCTTCTCTCCACCAGTGTAAGAACATCAGGAGTATCTCTTGCAAAGTATCTCTGGGCTTCACATTCCAGAATTAGCAGCATGTGTGCATGTGTAGTAGTTGCTTTCCAATCTAATATTTTTACTGTACAAAGGTTGCCATGTTTGTAGAGAGGCTGGTTGAAGGATGTGAGTTCAGGGACCTGCCTTCACATCTTCACACCAGTTTTCCCCTCTCTGCAGGCCACTGATGTTTTGGGTACTTTTGTTTTACATTTATTTTAATAACCAAAATCTGTCTTGCATTATTCAGCCAAATTATGTAGCCTGAATTAATTTATTATTTTATGGGTTTTTTTTTTGTGTCATGTAAAGCAACTTGAATTTGAAACAGTGTTGTTTTCTAAATAAGATTCAGGGTAGAAGGTTGTTAGCTGTTAACAAAGTTTTGCCTTGGAGTAAATTTATGGTCAGTATCTGGATGACTGAAAAAGCACTATTAAATGGGGATATAGCTATAGCTCAGTTGGAACTCATTTTAGAAATCCTGTGATGGTGAGATCTGTTATGTCTTGTTATGTTAAAGCAAAAGAAATTAGAAAAATATTTAAATCTAGAAATTAAAGCATGTACTTATACATGGGAATAATGAATGCATATTTTTTTCTGTTTTACTTTAAAAGGTCACCTTGTCTTCAACCTAAAAGGTAAAATGCAAACATCAGCTTTATGCTCTGACATGGTTGCACTATTGTCCTTCGAATGTTTTTATGGTTTTTTCAGGACATAAAAACTATTCATTTAATCGCACAAATTTATTTTTTTTAGTTAGTGGAAGTATTCCCTTAACACGTGTATTTATTTGAAAAGGAAAGGTCTTCTGTGTTTTTCCTCATGATCTGTAGGTAAACTATTTTTATTCAGTTGAAATGGAAACATTATTTTATCCTGTATTTTTGACCCTTTTTAATTGTAATTTATTACACATTTCTGAGGTAATAATTTCTGTGACATGCTTCAAATATGTTTTGAACACGTAAATTCTTCTAACTACTTTTTGCCTATTTAGCATATCTTAGTGGCTTAATAAGACAAACTTCTGCTTGTAAGTTCTGTTATGGCCTTACATAGCTTAAGTGTTTTTCTGTACAACTGTACAACTTTTGTATTGACTAGAAAATGCTCTGTTAGGAAAAAAATTTACAGTTATGAATCTTACAAGATGCTAAAACATAGTTTAAGGAAAATACCTATAGGCTACCCTCCATGGAACATTGTTTAGCTGTCCATACGTGCAGATCTCCAGATAAACTAATAGGTTCTATGCTAGTGCAGGCAATTGACATATATATAATTTTAAAGTGGTTTTCTATTTTTTCCCCTATCCACTACTATACAGTGGTAGGGGGTGGCATTTTAGGTAAAAATATTGCAGTCAAGGATCCCCAGTTCATAAACCAAGTGGAAACATATATTCACGTAGTCATGGTACTTCATTATGTTATAAAGAAACATATTTTCAGCATGTTCCTATGTTAGATAATTATAAAAATGGACCAGTATCTCATGTACAGTTCCAATGGCCTTTACCACTACCTCTGCCAGACTTAATACAGCATGTAATTCTCTCTAACCCTGTCGTGGGCTACTTATAGATTAGAGAAGCTTTTTGGATTACCAGTTATTTTATTATTTATCTTCCACTGTATTACTATCAGTCCTAATCCTTTCTTATTGGTATCCTTAGGACTAGTAATATCAATATTCATCATTATTAATTTTTTTAACTATCTCTTATTTTGAGAAAACTTCCTGTAAAAGAAAATCTGACTCAATATGTAAAATGTTACTGAGTTTGTACACAGAAGTCCTTTCTCTACAATTCTTCTCCTTGAGTTATGGCTTCAGATAGCTGGACTAATAGGAAATTGGTCATTAAGTGGCTAAGTAACAAATAAAGCCAAGCTGTGGAGGTTTCCCACTGAATATAAAAGGAAGTATACAAAATGTAAGTGTATTTTCATATTAATATGAGGAATACATTGTGCCCATTGCATGTTCACCTTTCAATACAAGTCTGTATATTCTGTAAGTAGGGTTCTAAATTGTGAAAAGTTTTCTAAAATTTTATGCTGTTTACAAATAAAACTGGATTTAGTGCAGCTTGTTCCTCCTCAAAACAACTGATCACTTCATTCACTATAAGTTTTTATGTTTAAAACTGACACCTTTCCTGTATTACAAATCACTGTATAATAAAATAGACTTCAGTAGCCGTTTTTGTTCAGTGTATTTTCTTTTTGTCAGTGCTTATGATCAGCAGTCCAGCATAACATCTGTGACCTGTTCACCAGCTTCTGCAGCCAGTTGCATGCAAGAGTGATGCAACCAACCATTGATATCTGGCTGCCTCCAGATTTTTAGCCTTCATGAACAGTCATCAGCTTTGAGCTGGGAGATGTCCCTTGCTGTGATTCTCAAATACATCTTGCTGTACCTCTTTACAGAGATGCTTCAGCCAGGCTGTCTCTAACCACTAAGATGTGATTTTGGTGAAGTAAGAAAGAAAAGAAGAAAAGCAGCCCAAAATAACCAGCCTCGTGCAAATACACTTTATATAGGACTCCAGGCATCAAGCAAATAATACTTAGAAGTATGTATATCAGAGACAAAGAATGCTCCAAAATGCAAATTTTAAAAGCTGTATCAGGTAAAATTGGCCAATTTAAATGTTACCATGAAATCACAGAAGTAAGTTAGAAAAGACCTTCAAGAATGAGTCCATTGTGTAAGACCAAGTCCTGTTCTTCTAAGCTCACATATGACTTCACTAGTGATTGGAGCTGGAGCTGAAGCATGAATGTATGCTGCTTTCCAAAGCAGAGCAATAAACCCTGGAAGGGGGTGAGGAGTGTGTCACAGTCAAAATGCCCTTTTCAAAACCCTATTTCCTTTCTTTTAGAACACAAAGATACTAAGACATCAAATTTAACTTTCATGTTCGTTTTCCTTCTAAGTGTTTTTCCATTTTATTTTTATAACCTATTCTTCACCAACCACAAAAGCAGTAGGAATTAAAATATGGTTTTGCTTTCTTTATTTAATTTGCACAGATTAAAAATTATTGTTGAAACTGAAACATTTAGCCATATTTAACACATGTTATCAACAGTTATATCAGAAACAGGTTTTATAATCTTATATTGGGAGCTATATCTTCTTATTGATATTGTAGTCAGCAGTGAATTCTTGTTCACAAGCTAGTGGTGTAGTCCAAGGAAAATTAGCAGCAACAAAAGCTGGTCTTACTGCAACAAAAAATATGCACCTGGTTGTTTTCTGTTTACATTTTCCTATTACTTTCTGCCAATAATCACAGATTTGCTAAGAACTTGCTGTTGTTTTCATTTTGAAAAAGGTTTTGTCAAAAATCTTAAAAATAGGAAGGAAATCAAAGACAATCAAGGATGTAGTCCTTAAAGGAATGGAAATACTTTACAAGTTGCTTATTTTTCTTGCTCCCCAGAACCAAATGAGAGCTTCCACAATTACAAAATTTGAAGTGTTTGCACCAGAATAAAAGATCAATGACAAAATGTAAGACACAGGAAAAAGAAGACAGGGACTATATTTAGTACACAATACTGACAGCCTTGTGATTGTTTCTTCCTGGAAGTAGCTTTCCACTTCAGTCTGTATCCATTCCTGTGGAGTGTTTCGTTTTTGTAGCTTTTAGGGAATTGTTCTTTTCATATAACAAACATATTTTTAGAGTAATAACTGTAATTGGAGTAGTTGGAGAAAATCTGCAGGCATTTTGCAGTAAATTTATTGAAGTTCTCTTTATCAGCTGAATAAGTCAAAGTGCCTGAGATTTCCAATGGTTCCACAAAACAAACTCACTTAAGATTTATATACTGAATAGAGGCACATACTAAGATAAAGAAGCGAGTTAACTGTGAAAGATGTCAAACTAAAACCAGGCCTGTGGGAGCAGATGGTACTGTATTAAACTGTGTGTGTAAGTGATGGAAACAAAAATGGAAGCTATTAATTGAGTGAAATGTTCCAGATTAATCTAAATCCAAAATCATGAATTATAGTAACAGTTTGTGAACTAGCTCATATTTTCCAAAATACTTCTGCTAGTGTTTATGCTAAAGTGAAGACATTGTTCTGGCATGATAAGAGCTGTAATATTTAACTTGGCCATACCTGAGTTCTGGGCCAACAGAATCCTAAGTGAACCATACACAGCCCTTGCCAATTCTTGCATTTCTTATTCATTGTACTGGATCAAACTGATGGAAATCTGTACCAAAGCTGTGTAGATAAATTCTACTAAGAAAGTTCTGCAAATGTGCAAGAATATATACACTTCTTCCACATTTATTTCCAAGTCATCAGAAGTGACCAAACATGAGTGATAACGTAAGGCTAAGCAGTGACTAGTAAACTTGCTTTGTATAGCAATGTTCTAATTCTGGAAAATCAGGTTTAGGGAGTATATACTTATACATACCTGTATACAGGTAAATATTAGAATATATGCTCTTTCTTCTTTTTGTTTTTATACAAACATGTACATGTATTAATTCTGTATGCATACATACATGTGAAACTATGACTACTGTCTTTCCCTCAAAAACATTAAAATCCTAGATCACAGGAGCCTTCCTGTAGTGGTTTTCATAAAAGATGATAGTGATATCTTGTCATGTTTTTCTCTCAGTGTATGTCTGTTCTATATCCAAGGCTGTGTCTTGCTAAACGTGCACTGGCAACTACTTTTGCTTTTGAAACCCAGAGAATTTTTAGTGCTTGGTGTATAGAATCACAGAATCATTGAGATTGGAAAAGATCCTGAAAATCCTCAGTCCAACCATTAGCCCAGCAGTGCCAACACGAAACCATGTCCACATGTGCCACATCTACTTGCCTTTTAAATCCTTCCAGGGCTGGTGACTGCACAGCCAGTCCCTGGCCAAAGCTACTGTAACAATTTTTGTATCCCATTTTGTTTTTACCTGAGACTGTGTATCAACATGCGAGTATAGAAGTGCCTCCGAAGAATTTTTCTCAAGATTTAGATAGATGATTTACATTGCAAGGTGGTTCTAAGGAACAAATAGTTTATTTTCTAAATAATTCATGTACCATTTGAACATTACAGTCATCACAGAATAGCTGTGCTTTTTGAAATGGAAAATGAATAATTGTAGCCTCAAAGTGCCACGATGGACATAAAATCTGTCTTTCCTATGTGGGGAA
This sequence comes from Cinclus cinclus, assembly GCF_963662255.1. Classification (NCBI taxonomy): domain Eukaryota; kingdom Metazoa; phylum Chordata; class Aves; order Passeriformes; family Cinclidae; genus Cinclus; species Cinclus cinclus. Next base: position 48,461,196 of record NC_085084.1, read on the forward strand.
GATGCACAGATTAAATTATATGCTTAATGGATAGTTTCTTTTCCTGCTAAAGAAAAAGAAAGTCTTGTGTATTTTTAATATTTTTTTCTTTTTTTTTCTTTCTTTTTTTTTTCCCCTCTTAGTTAATTTTTTTACAAATAATTAAGTACAAGGGTGGGTAGAAGTCATGCAGCCTGTGTGTAGTTGCTTTCCCAGAGAGCATGATGACAAATCAAAGTTTTAAGTGAGTTCAAAATAAATATGACACTTAAAAGTGAATGAAACAAATAGGTACTTTAGAGTGTGAAATATCTTTGGTGATCAGCTGCTGATAGGATTTTATTCAATACAAGTAGTAAAATTTTACTTCCAAAAAATACATTTGAAGCTAGATAGGGAGCCTTAAAACCCAACCAGTGAAGATGGACATGCCTATATAAGCTTGAATGAAAGATGTATAAGCAGGTTTAACCTTAATCTTTCTCTTTAAAGACATGTTCTAGAAACATTGTGTTAAGTCATAATATTTTGTTAAATTCCATCTTTTCTGTATACTTGCATCTTAAATTTGAGATTTAGGCAAGTGAGTACTTTATATATCAAGAATCTGAAATATTTTCTTTTGGAAGGAAAGTCATTTATTGAAAAAATACAAGCAAATATTTGAAGACCAGAAGTCTATCTGCAAAGTGCATGGAAAAAGACTTTCTGTTCTGCTCCCAAGTCCTGGAGTTTCCTCATTCTTATTTCCATATTTTATCTTATGCTTTGTCCTGTGTCTGTCTGTCTGTCCATCCCATACTCACTATCCTCTTTCCATGCTTTTCCACACCCTTCCGTTCATCTACCTGCAATTACTCATCTTTTCTGATTTTCTTTCACCCATAGCTATTTTCTTGCAGACATCCCTCCCTTCTGTTCAACAATGTAAGGGCTTTGTCTCCTGACACTCCCAGACCTGTGTCACAGAAAATTTTCTGAGATAATCGTGAGTTTCTTTGCCATATGAGGGGAAAGATGCACATTTATAATTTACACTGCTTTTGTTGAAATGTCTGATGATGCTTATTGTGAAAGTCTCCAATAGTGAAACACTACCACATTCATAAGAAGTTTCATAGCTAAATCATACCTGCTTGTTATTTAACTAGTTTTCATGTAATACAGATTTCTTGCTTTCAGCTTTTCTGAAATGCTTGTCATGCACAATTTTATTCCAACACAGAAGTGTTGCTGATTGTAATTCCATTGTACTACACATTGAATTTGCAGAAATATGTATTTATTTACATTCAAATAATTTGTTTAATCAAACAATATTTTAAGGCTAAGGTCAATTAAAATTTCAGCATAATTTAATTCTGTCATACTTTAATGATAAGCTGATCACTTACCTTGAGAGCAAAGAAACCTTTTGCAGCAAAGCTCTCTTCCCCAATTGCATGTCCTGTGCCATCACTGGAGGGCAGCAATGTCCAACATAAAACTATTTCATTCCTCAGGTTTGGCTCCTGTTACAAAAGCTGTCGCACAAACCCCCTACCTTAGAAACACATGCAGTCCAGATATGGGTTTGTATAACAGAAGATTCGCCCTATGTTAGTTAAATTCAGTTCTGTTCTCAGTAAAACAGCCTTTCTGAACAGTGTATCACTTGCTTGTGAAAACTCCCCCAAGGCTAAAGCTTCACATTCAAGAATCTTGCACCATTTTCCCACCCTCTTTCCCATCCCCAGCACATTGGGTTTTTGCTATAGATTGGTTTGGCTGTTCTATTGTTGGAGTCTGTGGTGGAGCAGATACTTCTGGGACTGTGGATGCCAGCTGCTGCCTTGCAAAAATGGTTGGATGAATTTCTTTAATTTGTCTTTTAGGTTACTATTATTATGAAAAAAATAAACATTGCTTAGGGTAATTTTCTGTAATGACAAGCATTTTATTATAGATTTGAATGTAGGGGAAAAAACCCCATTCTACCTTCTCTAATTGATGTTTCACAGAATGAGGGATGTGTGCTGCCTTTTGTTCCTAGACTATCTTGTGGGTTTAAGAGATTACTTCTTCTAAGAAACTCTTTATATGTGTATCTTGTTAGCCTATGTTAATTTTGAGTAAGGAAATAATAAAAATGTAATAAATAGAAGACATTCACTTTGAGACCATCCTGATCAAAGTTTTTGGTAGTATAGAGGCATGCATTAATTGAAAATAAACTCAATTCAACTAAAACAACTGTAAATGTTAAGAGTGACCAGTCCCAGGGTATTTATTTTTGCTCCATTTTGTGGATGCAGAAATGTTAGTTCTTTACCCTGTTGATCAGCCTAAAGTAATGAACAAATGTTTGCAGTTGGAAACAAGCTCCAAATTCTAGCTTTACTGTGTGCAATGGAAAACACTTGCAAACATAGAAAAAAATTACTCATTAAGTGGTGAACTCTGACCCTGGAACAAAAACACTGACCTGATGCTGCAGTAGCTTTTGCCTTTGCTGTGGAGGCTGTGGGCTAAGGTGAGAACTCGTCCACCACTGCTCCCACAGCCCCCACCCACGAGGTTCAGGCTAACTGCCTGTGGCTGTGAAGAGCTTGATGCCCCCATGGGATCATGGTATCCTTGAATTAAAAATTTCCATATGCTTTATAAACAAAAGAGAAAAGCCCAAATCACCTTTCTGTCCACCCATAAGATCCCAACCCTGTAAGGTGCTGGTTGGTACTGGTGGGATAAGGTAGGCTGAGGATCCTGGGAGGTGGAGAATGAGGGTGAAGCACGACTCTAGCCCTGGGGGCTCACCCAAAGCTCCCTCTCAGCAGAGGGGCTCCTGAGTGGGAGTGGGAGGGTGGAGCTGCAGGGTTATGCTGCCAGTTAATATAAAACATTGTCTCCTGGCCTGAGTGGTGTGGTGAGTTGCTGGATTCTGATATGTACTGCTGGGTGTATCCTGGGTGTATACCCACAGTGTCTTTTTTCCAGTCAAGCCTCTCCTATGCTGTATGTAGAGGCCCTTTCTATGGGAGAAGAGAGAGCAAATGTTACTCTGTTGCAGACTAGTGAGGCTGTGATGAGTGTGGAGAAGAAATCAGCGTAATGAATGAAATAATTTCATAATTAATGAAAGGGAATAGCTAAGAGGCCTGGGGAGAGATAATGCACGAGTGGAGGCCTTGAGAGAGTGCTGCTTATATGGACAGCCTGCAACAACACCTATTTTTGAGAGGGCTGTAGACTCTGAGCATGCTTTTTCTGCAGTACTAGGTGAATTGCATGAAGAAGAATAATATTTTGTGCTCAGCCAGCCAGTCTGTGGCATGCTGGGTGTTGGTGCTGCCTTGACCACACTCTGTGGGGGAGCAAGGGACAGCCCTTCTATGGGACTCTGCTGTACAGTTTTATGTATACTCCCATTGGTTTACGTAAGTTCTACGGAGTTGTTTTACAACAGAGAATTTCAAGATTGTTTCACATCCACTGTCTGGAAGAGGCTCAGATCTGACATCACTTAACTCTCTGAAGGATGTGTTGGTGGCTGCAGCTGCTGGGGATTGGGAGCTGGGGCATTCAGGCTTAAGTATCCAGTAGACCTCTCCAGTCACCCTGGGGAGCAAATGCTGAAACACCATACGAACATGGGCATAAAATTGACTGTGCAAAGGCAGGGTCTAATCCCAAATTAGATGGTAACTGAGTAGAAGTTGTATTAGAGATAACTTGGAGACCCCACGAGGAGTTTGTGAGATGGTGGGTGCTGAAGCTACTGTGAGGTGATGGTGTTTCCAGAGACAAAATTGGTTGTGACTTTTTACTTTTCCTTTCCCTGAACTTAAACCATGAGAAAAAAGGAATTTTTTTAAAAAAGTCTCATAGAAAGCTTTAATTTCCAGCTTTTTTTCCCTGTGTTTTTTGGGAGGAGCTGAGTGAGATAACATTTTTTTGAAGCAATCCAGGTGTACCTCTTGTGGAGATTTGATATCAAATGTTATATATATATGTGTGTGTGTGTGTGTGTGTGTGTGCGCGCCTATTAATATATATATATATATATATATATATATCTATACCCACACACCCTTTTTTCCAAAATGAGTTGCTTATGAGGTTTCAAAAGCCATGTTTCTATGATTGTTTTTGTGTTGCTTCAGTAACTCTGGAGCATTTATCCATGTAATAGCATGGTCTTCTGCTTCACTGGTTATATAGAACTCATGCCTCAATAACTTTGTTTGATAGGATTCAGATGAATGTTGCTTAGTATATTTTGTGTTTAAAAGCTTACTTTTAGCATATAAGAAAAGCAGGCATTTAAAAAGACATAACCAAGTTGACTTAATAGGCTAATTAAGTTTAAACATATATATTAAAATAGATGGCTGAACCACTTGTTTTTAATTGATGTAAATGTTTCTTTTTATTGTGGTACAATTGAAATGTGGACTATTGCCAAACATAGTTTTTGTAAAAGAAGAGATCTTAATTCCTGTATAAGTAGAAAATATCCTAATTGGAAGTGTATTTTATGAATTGATTACAAGAGTTGTTTTAGGGAGACAAATATTCATGTGACTTTTACAGAGTCTTCACAAGATGACAGTGGAACAGTTACTACAGGGCATTGTGATACTAACTTAAATTAGCCTACAAGAGCAGGCTTAACCCTTGTATTACCAGTACTCCAAAATTATTAAACTGACAGAGCAGAATGGGTTGTCCTAGCAGATGAGTGAAACTCCATCAGACAAAAGTCAATCAAGGAGTGGGAGATGCAGAAGGGTGGTCCCCATATTTCAACTAAGTCACTGGTCATTCTCCAGTTGCTTTCTTGCAGGTTCCTGGAGTTCAGCAGTTACTCTCAGTGTGTTCCAGTGATAGATAAAGGTTGATCTGGAACAAGTAAGGAAGTAGTTATTTTTGTTCCAACTGTGTCTTCTCATATATCACTGAAATTCCATCTCAAACTCTGGTGTTAGTAATTCCTCAAGTATGGCAAAGCAGAAGGGTTGTCTTTCAAGTGAGTTCCACACATAAGTCTAATAGCTTAAATTCCAAACCTAGAATTCAATCCAGACTTGAAACAACTGCACATGGGGAAAGAAGTATATGACAGGTATTTGGGCAACTATTTTGGAGTGCTGTAGTCAGTAGAATCTATTAGATAATGTCTAAAAGATTGTTAAATTCACTTACCCCCTCAAAACTTAGTAAATAAGTGTTTTTTGGTTTTTTTTAATGAGAGACTACGAATGCCTGGAAGGGTTTTTTCCTAACAAGCAAATGACCATCGATTAGAGAACTTCTTGGGAGAAACGTGACAAATCCTGGTTATTATACTGTCTCCAGAGTACTCTCCAGAGTCTACAAGATGTAGCTGTTTGCCACAAATGACAAGAAATCTACACCAGTGATTTGCTTTGCCTTTTTTAACTATCAAGAAATGTGTTACTCAGTGGATATGGAGTTGACTGGATGGCCACACTCAGAGAATTGCAGTCAATGGCTCAATGTCCAAGTGGAGACCAGTGATGACTGTTGTCCTCAGGGGTTGGTACTGGGACCAGTGCTGACCAGCTTTGTCAACAACATGGACAGTGGGATGGAGTCAATCCGAACAACACCAAGCTGTATGGTGTGGTTGACACACAGGAGGAAAAGGATGCTCTCCAGAGGGACTGAGAGAGGTTTGAGAGGTGGGCTTGTGGGAGTCTCATGAAGATTGACAAGGTCAAGTGTAAGGTCCTGCTGTGGGGTCAGGAAAATCCCAAGCACAAATACAGGCTTGATGAAAGTCTTGATGGAAGCTTGATACAGTCTTGATGAAAATGGCTTGGTGGTGCTGGTGGATGAGAGGCTGGACATGAGCTGGCATCCCAAAAAATCAGTTATGTCCTGGGCTGTATACAATGCAGTGTGACCATCAGGGCAAGGGAGGGGATTCTGTCCCACTGCTCTGCCATGGTGGGACTCCACCTGCCATGCTGCATCAGCTCTAAGGTCCCCATCACAGGAAGGACGTTGGAGCAAGTCCAGAGGAGAGCCATGGAGATGATCAGAGAGTCATGAGCACCTCTCGTGTGAAGATGGACTGGAAGAGTTGTGACCATTCAGTCAGGAAAACAAAGGACACCAGGTAGATCTTATAGCACCCTTTCAGTATCTAAAGGGGGGCTACAAGAGAGCTGGAGATGGACTTTTTTTACAAGGGCCTTAGATCAGATAAAGGAGTTTTCTACAATGTGGTGCAGAGACACTGGTTCAGGTTGTCAAGAGAATTTGTGGGTGGTCTGGAAGTGTTCAAGGCCAGGCTGGATGGAATTTTGGGCCACCCAATCTAGTGGAAAGTGTCCCTGTCCATGGAAGAGGGGTTGGAAGTAGATGAACTTTGAGGTCCTTCCAAACAAACCATTCTATGATTTTATTAAATATTGATGTCAGATGTTTGCTATTCCTTTCTTCTGCAGTAATCTTGGACCCCCTGTTTTCCATTCATGATTCAGGAACTCTTCCACGAGACATGCATTGAGCTATGAAAAATAAAATTTTGGCTATGTACTATGAGTAGGTACACTTCAAACCCTTGGAAAAGAGAACTTCTTGTTTGTTGTTTTTTCCACATAACTCTTCCTTTATTTAATCTTATGGATTTTTTTTAGTGTGTGCAAAAAGGTAAAGCTATTCTAGCACTTTGAAAATCATTGCAAGACAACTTTGACTGGGATGCTGAAAGTCTAAACTTCATTTATAATTTGTTTTTATCTGATCAGTTTTTTCAGTGTGTAGTTATCCCTCCCCCTCTTACTATTTACAGTTTTTTCTGAAACTACACTGGTAAATGAAGTATAGAGCAGGAACAGTTTTACTGATATTGCAAAACTGTTTATTTTGAGAAAGTCCTAGATATGTTCCTCCATCTAAGTGGTTTTTCCTGCTGTCTGGGTAAATGAGGTATTGGTGAGGCTGGGTCCATATCAGTCAAGCTCACCAAACAGCTGCTTAAGCTAAGGGTTTCTTAATTACAGCTTGATTACCTTCAATGAGAGATAGCTGAATGCCCAGCGGTGAGGAGGCAGAAGCATGTGGGTTGTGGAGCTGGTCTCTACTAAGTATTGGAAACATGTAAAATGTATAATGGCAGAACATACGGTCTAAAATAAATTGCCTGAAATAAATTATTCTGAATAGTAACCTCTCTTCAGTGGTGAATACTATTTGTCTAGAAGAAAATATGTTTTTTAAACCTTGCTTAGACTGCAAGTATATGTTGTGAGCCACTTACATTGCTGGAGCAGTGGTCTGGGTGTTGTAGTTTTAGTTAATCTTTTTCCTTCCACTGTTTCAGGGGAACTCAACAGGGCCAAAGAGCCTGTAATAATCATTGTTCACATCTCAGCCTTGGATTCATCTTGCACAAGAGAAATTCTTACATTTTATTGCTTAAGTTGTTAAGATAAGTAGCTAGAGATAGGGTGTTACTCGAATTACTAGAGTGTGTTACCTGGAAACCATAGGGATGTTGATACCTGAAATTCCTGTAGCCCCCCCCTGATTCTGGGGTAAGACTAAAACATTTTTTTAAAAACTCTAGCAGAAGATAGAACAACTAAGTGTAGGCTTAATCTTTCCATCCTAGATGTTACAGTTCTGTGTAATAGAAGACTTAGTTCTCTTTTGGTTTTACAAGAAGATATTGCAAGATGTGTATTATTATCTCTGATAAATAAATGTATTTTTTCATAAGAGTCCCACATCAATAAGTACAGAAGGCCAAGTTGCTGGCTGAAGGGATTTGGGAACGTCAAGGAATGCCAAAGCTTTTGAAGAGTTAAAATACAAATCTCATCCTGAGCTTGGACAAAGGAAGATTTCCAACTCTTATTTTCTTCAAATCTGTATGCTTGCATCAACAAAGAAAATGCAACTTTATGACAGTTTTCTTAAATTCTGCAGAATGTATGTTGTGAAGTGGCTGGTACTGTTAAACAAACCATCTGATACAAATAGGTAATTTAACTTTTTATTTTTTTGATAGTTTTTTCAGGGAAATGGCTGAGTAATACCTGATGATACATTGAAATAAATTTAATATAACCTTAAGCAGGGAGAAGCATGAAAAATTCATTCTTAACTAGTAAAATTTGCTGAAATTATAAGCAAGGGATAGAATTATAATAAGTATAATGCAATATTCCTCTTTCTTGCAAAACAAATAAGGTAGAACTGAAGTGAAAGTAGAATATGCATCAGAGTCATTACTTCTATACATGGTGAAAAATATATAAAATCATACTTGTATGTGATCTGTTACTGCATCAGTATCCAACATGGAAAATTCAAAATGATTTTACAAAATTACTTGATAGTTTTCTGTGATTCTTTTTTTGATTTGAATTGCTGTGAATGCAGATCTTATTATGTGGTAGGAAGGACTGATCTGTGCATTGATTTTTGATGGGTGTCTAAAGTCATGTAGTCTTTTTTCCTTCATCTTCCCTTTTCCCTTCCCTGTGTAATTCCTCAGACAGAACCTTTCCAATACAGATGAAGCATGTTTTTCACTTGTAGAACAGCAACACTCTGACTCTCTGAGACACAACTATCCACCAGGAAACAAAACAAGATCAACTGGACTGTCTCATTCCCCTAACAGAGAGAAGGTAGTAGGGCAGAAGGTCAAAAAACAAGAGTGAATTGAGACAATAGATAAGAGGGTCTGCATGTGGAAGGTCAGCCAATGAATGATCAGGATGGATGAAGACTCAACTCCATTGGAGGTGTTACCAGTGTCTGAAAGACCTACATCTTGCACAACAACCACTTCCTCAAATAAAAAAAAAAAAAGAAAAAAACAAACAAAAAAAGTCAGGATGTAGTTGCAAGCATGTGCCTTGGAATTGGAATGTAATTCAATATGCCGTGTGAACCTGGGGCCAGGGTTAAGGACATCACCAGGAGGCTTCCTTGTAAGGCCCTTGGGCTACTGCTTATTACTAGTCTGCCATGGGGGTAGCAGTGAAGTTGCAATGCATAGGTTTTGGTTGATCAGAAGAACCTTCAGGTTGTTCAGATGATTGGGATGGAATGATTATGTTAATGGACAAAGGAAGGGTTGTGAATGTCACCTGTCTGGGTTTATGTAAGGCCTTTGACATGGTTTCCCCACAACATCCTTCTCTCTGGATTGGAGAAATGATTGGATACGTGGAATGTTTGGTGGGTGGGAAATTGGTTGAATTAAGTTTGTTCCCTAGAGGGTAGTGGTTAATGGCTCTCTGTGCTTATTAACATCAGTGACAAGTGCTGTCCCTCAGACACCCATACTGGGAACAGTACCATTTAATGACTTAAATAATGACAGAGAAAGGGAGCAAGTGTACCTCCAGCAAGTTTGCAAATGACATCAGGCTGAGTTATGCCATCGGCACTCCTGATGGATGGGATATCATCCAGAAGGGCATGGTCAAGTTTGAGGAGTGGGACCATGGGAAACACGTGAGGTTCAACCAAGACCAAGGTGCTACACCTGTGTTTGGGCAACACTCTGTTTCAACACAAGCTGTGGGATGAACAGATTCTTCTGAGAAGGACTAGGGGATGCTGGTGGATGAGAGGCTGGGCATGACCCAGCGATGAGCACTTGCAGCCTAGAAGGCCAAACATGTCCTGTGCTGTATCCAAAGAATTGTAGGCAGCAGAGGTGGGAGGGGATTCTGCCCCTCTGCTCTGCTCTGGTGAGACCTCACCTGAAACAGTGGATCCTGCTCTGGGGACTACAGCACAGGAAGGACGTCAGCTTGTTGGAGCAAGTACAGAGGAGGGCCATGAATGCTAGTAATAGCACAAGGTGTCCAATTAAATTCTTAATGCCATATTCTCAGGAAGAACTTAAGATATATGCTATTGAAACTAAGGAAATACACCAGATAATTATCATGTTTCATGTCTACTGTACTGTGTTTATTTGATACAGAGGGTTTATTTTTGTTTGTTTTTGGATGCTGGTTTGGGTTTTATATATGTATATATATATATTATTATTATTTTTAAAAAAGCAGGGAGTATGGTGTTGTTTTAAATTTGTAACTGAAACACTGTTGCCAACACACTCATGTTTTGGCTGTTGCTGAATAGTTTTTGCCCAGCATCAATGTTTTTCCTTTTTCTCACTTTCCTCCCTCACCATCCCCTCTCAGGGACTAGACTGGACCTGGACAGGAAGCTGGCAGGAAAGCCAACCCTAAGAGACCAAAGGGATGTTTTAGGCTGTATAACATCACAGTCAGCAATGAAAGCAATAAAAGGATAGGAGGAGGGATTAGGAACATTTGTTGTTTTGGCTTGTGTTTCCCCAAGTAATAATTGTGTGTGCTAAGGCTCTGCTTTGCATGAGGTTGCTAAACATCTTCTAGCCCATGGGAAACAGTGAAACTGTTTTGCTTCCACATGTAATTTTTCTTCCTCTATTAAATTGTCTGTTTTAATCCATGAATATTCTTGTCTCCATTCTGTTTTCTCCTCTTTCCAAGGGATAAGGGAGTGACTGGCTGGATGTGTAGGTACTTGCCCTACCCACCACAGGACTTCTTTGTTGCACAATGGGGCTTAAGAGGTACAAGATAACATCAGATTGATTGTAGTTTGAATTTAAAGCTGTTATAACTGCTTAGGTGTTTGTTGGCAGGCTCTCATGCTTGCCATGAGGCTCATTTACTTTTACTGTATACTGGAGCCTGGGCTTGCTGATGGCTATTCTTGGTTTTTGCTGTTTGATGATCTTACTTTGCCATGCCTGATAACATTTTCATAATAATATACTCCCATGTGCATAGGCTGGTGTATGACCCTGGCAATGCTTCCATTCCTGCACTGCTATACCAGACATGAATGGAATCAACTATGAACTAGATCAAAAAATCCCTAAAGGGACTATGGCTCATGGAAAAAAACAGGCTGGAGCAGGCACACTCTCAGAGGAACAAGAAAAATTCATGCTGGCACAAGTGCAAAGTGTGGACATTGTTGCAAAGGTAACTCTATCACCTGGTCCAAAGCGAAAAGGGGTGAAGATTCTAATGAATATACAATTAACCTTAGCATTTATACATATTGTAACCGATGGCTTGGGTTGCATGTTGTAGGAAGTGATAAAGCAGGAATAACCCAAGTGAATGGAGGACAAGCCTCAGAAGGAATTGGGCAAGTGAACTGGTGACAGCCTGAGCTTTCTTCTCAACAGCACAACAAGCCTTGTATTCTATTCTGTATTCTATAGACGGAGCCCCATCTATGGGCTGAACAAACTCAATGGACTTTAATTATATTTCTCCTATTTTCTCTTCATCCTAAAGGAGAGATGGGTGAGTAAACAGCTGTCTGCATATTTGCGTATTGGCTGGGATTAACCATTACACTTTCCAGTTACTAGACACATTTAAGAAAACCTCTCCCCAGATGTGTGTCACTTCTCCCTTGCAAAACCCTAGAACCACTTTAGACAGCTAGAAAGAAATTAACTATTGGATGCTATTGGAAACAGAAACTTAACCAAAAAAGAACCTTTCATGTGATCAAGTAGAGTGTTTTTTTTGTTGTTGTTGTTGATAGAGAAATGCTCCTTCTTGATCTCCTTTTTGTTTTTAATTGAGTTATGTTACTTGGTTTTGGTATCTTTTCAGGAGAAAGACATGTTGAGTTAAAACTTAAAATAGTACTTAAGATTATAGTATGTAAGAAATCACTCAAATTCCTCACAGTTTATAAATGGACAGTGAATGGGATATTTATGCAGAGACTTCAGTTTTGGCTTGGGATGCTTTAATTTGTAATTAAACAAGGGGTAAAAGCACCATGAAAGAGGAATTTCTTATGTTTGCAAATCAGCTTTATGATGATTTTGGAAATGGAATTTAAAAAGAAGTGTTGAGAAACTTCCACTAAGAGTTGTACAATTTTATAGGTATTAAAACAAGGCTGACATCCTTTTCTATCCTGTAGAACAACAGTTCTATCCTGCTCAACACTGAACAACATGACTAACACCATTAAAATCAAGCTAGCTATAATACTAAGGACCATCAAAAATGGATGGAAAGTCAATGAAACTAAAATTAACTTATCTTTCTTTTCCATTTGTTTTGGTTCTGAATAAATAATTCTTCAATTTAGAGTATGTACAGTAAGGACTTCAGCCACTCTTGAACTATGCTTATAACTGACAAGGTATACAGAATATCTTCCACTCCAGGATAGGAAATTTTAGATAGAAAATGATAGAATACGATACTAAGTCTTTTTTCCTTGTAAGAATATGGCAATGTCATTTAATCCCAGTATCTGATTCTACTGACTGTCCTTTTATTTTTGTCACGAAAAAGAAATATACAAGGTCTAGCCAAACAATTGTATAAATATCAATTTGACATCAAATTTTCTAATATTTTTGTGGCCTTTTTGTCCCTGTTTACATCAAGAAAGAAAGTTTATTTTGTGGCAAAAGATGTCTGAAATCCAAGCTCTTTGACAGACAAAGCTCAGGCTCATGTGTACAATTATTTTCTGCTTAAGTATGAGAGCTGTGGAGCTGAGATGGTTTTCTTTTAGGTCTTTATTGATACATATTCTTGTTTTTAAAAGGAGATTGCTAATTGACAGAGATTTTAAGTGATTTTGTACTACTACATCAGGAAAAAGAATAAGCTGTATCAACTCATGCCAAGATAATTCTTATTTGTGGCTTTCTTGATCAAATCCCTTGGTTGAAGAGAGAGAGATTTAGCCTTTTGGATCAAATATAAGCATGTGTGTTGACCTGGATTTAGAAATATCTGATAACTAAGGCATAGAATATCACACCTTAAGTTCATTCAAACAATGGTGCCAGTATTCAATGGTTCAATTGCATTTAAAAGCAAAACTAACTAACTAATTAACTAAATAAATAAACAAACAAATAAATAAAGGAAAGCGGAAAGGACCTTCTAGGCATAAGGTAAGTTTTCTGATTCATGTTCTAGCAAATAGGGCAGTGTTGCAATCAGTGACAGCAGAACACATGCTGGGACAGTCATTGGAGCAGAAATTCCATGTTAGTGGATTATCTCTTTCAAATATGAAAGAAAAAATTAAGCAGTGTTAGAAAATAGTAATTTTTTCTAGGTGAAAAACTGATTGTATGTGAAAACACTGATTTACTTTCAAGTGTGAATCATATCTTTCATGTGGTAAATAATCCTACATTCCTTTGCAAAGATACAAATTTAATTGAGATCAGCTTGTGGCTGCTTCTCTCATTACTCTATTTTCTCTAAATACAGTGAAGAGTAACCTTTCAGAAAGTGTGTAATGTTGTGATATATGATGACAACTACAAGAAAATAACAGAATGAGTAACAAGTCAGGCCTTAATAGAGTAACAGATGATCTGTGATAATAACTTTGAAACATGGATTGTGTGCAACACCATCCCCTTGACAGATTCTAATGGTCAAAATCTTCACTGTCCTCTCTCTCTAATATCTATGTCTTTTCATATTTAACATGACAATATTTAATTGCTTTACTCTTATACGATTCATTAATATATTTGATTTGTACTGACACACTTGAAGGCTCTTTTAATACCATTTTTGTGTGCACAAAATCCACTGATATCTCACTAGACTGCCTTGTTTTTCACAATGGCTTTGTTGTGGCTTTCTGTGTTTGAACATAAAAGCTGTTACAGAGCTTCTGCATTTGAACTTCATGTCCCTAATAGCCAGTAAGTTGACAAGCCTGTCAGTTTAAAGAAATGCTGAAGGTAATACATCCTTCCACAACAAAGAGGGATCTTTCAGTATAAGAGACTACTTGAAAAAAAAGAAACTTAAATTGATTAATGATGGTACTTACTAATTGTACAGTAGTTTTCCTCTTTGAGATACTCCAGCCATTAATTAAATTTCAACACCTTGCAACCTTCCTGATTTGTTCCACCATTTGCTACTTCACACATTACTCCTATTTTCTACCATCCCCTAATTTTCCACTGCAGGTAATGCAACCTCACTCTGTTTTCCTTGCATCCACTTGGTGGTTATCTATAAGCACCATCTGGTTCTTCAGTACATGTTTTAATGCACACTCATCACTGAGCATAAACCAGTGAAAGCTATAGAATATTTAATATGCTCTATTTGACTGTGCATCAGATTCTAGCAAACTTACCATGAATAGTTCTGAAATATTTTCAGTTGGCTCTAGATTTAGCACTGCTGATTCACTGGGATGTTTTCATATATAAAAATTGGTGGTATATAAACAAATAGATGATAATAGCATGTCTTCAGCCTAGAGGTGCTCCAGTTCCCTTTGAGAACCCACTAAGTATAGCAATGGGCTTTCTTGCCCTTTTTTTGTAGGGATATTAGGTGTCCTTTAGGATCAGGATACATTTAATACAATTGACATCTGTGACAATTTGTAAGTTCTTGTTAATGCTTCATATCTACTTGAGGATCACTATCTCTGGTCATTTATAATGTTATGAACACTATCAAAAGTAAGCAGGTCATTTTCCCATTCTCCATTGACTTCACTTACAGCTGTTATTTCCAACACTAAGTAGTCTGGTTGCTTTTTGTCTTCATTACAAGTAGTTTATTACAGGTATATAAAACCATGCAGGGTATTCTGTGTACCTGGTATCCTCCCCATTCCCAAAACGCGCATGTTACAGAAGTGTTATCAAAACCAAAGATTTTTACTTAAGGTAACAAGCAATGAGTTAGTGTCACTTTATTAACTAGTGTCTTCAAAATGGGGAAAACTGATGGTTGTACTAGATGTTTGAATAAACATTTCTGACTTTGTCTTGGAGGCACATTGCTAATACACTGCATATAGAGAAGTTGTGTTGCTTTAAGTTTTCTGAGGCTGTTTCACATGGGTTTATTAGGACTGAATTCTCAAAAACTGCTTAACTTTGGTCTTGAATTCAGAGTTTTGCAATCCCCAATTATATTTACCTAATCCAGATTACGTTAGGTCCATTATCTTTCATCTACTTTGCAGTGTTGGTCTATAAAGTATTATTTACATTTATGACGTGAAAGGCTAATTGATTAGTTGTGTTTGAATTTTTTTCTTCCTTCCCAGCAGAGTGGGAAGGGTTTTGTGGTTTTGATTTTTTTTTCCTGTTTTCTTGTTAATCACATATTTAATTTATTTTTAGCAGCAGGTTTGCTTCAATGAACCTGTTGACTTGAAGTATATAAAGATAAAAGGCCAATCTTTTTGTATGCTTAAAAAATATAGGAAGTTCTGTTTATTTATAACTGAGTGGTTTTTTTAAATCTACAGACAAATGCTTTATAGCCCTATCATATCAGAAGAATTTCAGAAGAAAATCAAAACAAAGTCACAGGGGTTTTGCTCCTACCCAGAGAAGCGGAGGAGGTGAAAACATGTGAGGGAAAAAGTGTGGGAGGAGGTGCAAGAGCTGCTCCTGGCACCGGAGCCAAGATTCCTCTGGAGACCACAGTGAGACCATGGTGAAGCCGCTGTGCCCCTGCAGCCCAAGGGAATCCACGGGGGATGCAGAGATCCACCCACAGCCCATGGGAATCCATGGGGGATGCAGAGATCCACCCACAGCCTGTGGGGATCCACGGGGGATGCAGAAATCCACCCACAGCCCATGGGGATCCATGGGGGTTGCAGAGATCCACCCACAGCCCGTGGGGATCCACGGGGGATGCAGAAATCCACCCACAGCCCATGGGAATCCATGGGGGATGCAGAGATCCACCCACAGCCCGTGGGGATCCACGGGGGATGCAGAGATCCACCCACAGCCCGTGGGGATCCACGGGGGATGCAGAGATCCACCCACAGCCCATGGGAATCCATGGGGGATTCAGAGATCCACCCACAGCCCATGGGGATCCACAGGGGATGCAGAGATCCACCCACAGCCCATGGGGATCCACGGGGGATGCAGAGATCCACCCACAGACTGTGGGGATCCACAGGGGATTCAGAGATCCACCCACAGCCCATGGGGATCCACAGGGGATGCAGAGATCCACCCACAGCCCGTGGAGGAGGTGCCCACACCAGAGCAGGTGATGTCTGGAAGAGGCTGTGATCCAGTGGAGACCTGGAAGAGAGAGGGTCCTGCTTCCAGGCTGGAGCAGCCTGTCCTTGGAGGACTGCACCCCGTGGAAAGAAAGAGCCATGTCTCAGCAGTTTGGGAGGACTGTGTGCCCGTGGGAGGCACTCAGGTTGCAGCAGCTTTGGCAGAATTGCTGCTCATGAGAGTGGAGCCACGCTGGAGAAGTTCATGGAGAACTGTGTCCCATGGGAGGGACCCCACAGTCTCACAGGGGAAGGACTCCTCTCCCAGAGCAGCAGAAGAAAATCTCAGTGATGAGCTGACCAAAACCCCCATGCCCTGTCTCCCTACACTGTCAGTGGGAAGGAGGGAGGGGATGGGGGAAGAAAAGGTGTTTGAAGGGTTTATTTTACTTCTTACTATCCTCCTCTGATTCTGTTAGTAATAAATTCACTTTGCAACTTAGGGTTGAGCCTGTTTTGCCCTTGAAATATTTCTCCTGGTCCTTATCTTGCTCATGAAATATTCATTTTTTTTCTCCTCCTTTGCCCAGCTCTAGCATGGAAGGGTGAGGGAGCAACTCTCAGGGGTGCCTGGCATTGGGCCAGTGTCAAACCACAACAACATGTGATAGGCATACAGCTGAAGAATGCTTAGCATGGTCTAAATAGGCTCATTTAAACAACAAATATGAGGAATAGAAATATTCCTCATATACTCCTAGTGTAAATGATCAAGGCCATTCAGTCTTCCAACAAAAAGCCCTAGAAATGTAATGTTCTAGCATTTTATTTCCTGGGCCTGAAATACTGCCCAGTGATAATCACTATTGTTCTATCTAAAAAATAAAATTATGATTAAGCTACAATCAAGAATCTCTTAATTATAAAATTTTCTGGAAAGATTATGCAAGACTGTCCTAGAATTGATGGGGTAAAATACAGATTAGATTAGATTAAATTTCTGCCATAACCCTTTTTAACTGGGATAAACAGACTGAAAGGAAAAGATGGATGTTATTTTAGTAAACTGATAAGGTAATTACCCACAGGACTCTGCTTTTCTGATAGGTTTGCTGATGAGCAATATTCTTATTAAATTAAGTGCAAGAGAAGATTGGTTTGGTCTTTATAAAGAAACTTCTCATTAACATAAAACATTTTGTTTTCACTACAGGTTTAGAATTTTAAAACATGGGGGCTAATTAACATATCTATATTCTGTGGTGATTTTAAGAAAGATATGCCATGCTTAAACTCTGGCTTGTGTAAGTTAAGTGTAGTTGTTGTTCAGAAGAGTAACTATAGACTCCTCGGTGTCATAATTGCACCTGTTTGTAGCTCTATCAAACCCACAGGTAGTGTTAAAATGGGCAGGTTTTACTGAGGTTCTTTCTAAGAAAGTGACTAACATGAAAGAAAAAAATTGGTCCAGAAAATTGTTATGTAATGAGATAGAACTCCTGAAAATCTCAATTTTTAGAACAGCCTGTGAAGGAGAGAGGTATGAAGTAAGCCCTTTGTCAAGACAGAAACATTTGTTTAGTTGTTGGACCACTTCCACTTCAGGCTAACTGGCCTATAGCAAAAGAGGAGAGGAGAAGAAAAACTTCCTAGTATCGAAAGGAATCCAAGAAGGTCTTTATTGTCTTCAAGCTTTTTGACTTTCCAGAAGGGAGGGCTTAGAGGTACTATCTGAAGGCAATCTTGTCACTGCTCAATTGTCACTGCTCAATTCTTGTTTAACCAGATAATAGTTGTTGATCTAGTATCAATGTATAATTATCAAGTAATCTGTCAAATTCAAGGTCAATATCAGCAATGAAACATAACACTATCTCTAGATATTTATACAATTTCTACAACTTTCTCAACATGCTTCTTTAATCCTCAGAAACAGTAATTTTCCAAAGTCCTAACGGCATTTCCAGAGAATCTGTGGATCACTAGCGCACCCACATTCTTGAACAGGCAGGTACCTCTTTCCACCACCCCTTCTGGGAGAGGTGCAGGTGCTGCAGCTCAGTCTGTATCCATGTAACCTTCCACAACCTCCTGACCACACAATGGTGAGATACCCCCTACAAGGTCACAAAGGTCTGCTTGAGGTGGGTGGGAGGCCCTATCAACCCTCTGAGTAGTGCAGGCTACACCTCTGGAGTGAAGCTGCTTCATCAGGTCTAGACAAAGGTCACAACAGTGGTGAGATGTGTCAAATCCACTCTGAATGCCTGCTCTGTTAGCAAGGTCTTTCCCATTAAAATCTCAGCCTTCTCTTCAAGCTCATTCTTCTATCTTAAAAGACTTCTCATATTCCTCTGGTTATAGTGTTTAGTCTTGGCTGATGGTAGTCTCATGCAAACCTTGTTAAGTGCCTCACACTGTTATCAGGCTTTTGGCAAGTGCTTTGTGAAAATTATGTGTGGGCCATTCATATATGGTCTTCGGTAAAACAAATTCTTTTTCAGATAAGGATAGATGTGTGGATGTCATGGATTTTTTGATTTCCATTGCTCTTGAAAATGGTGATTCTGATTTCTTAGGTGAAAAACATTTAATATTACAGTATTTCTAAATGAATTTTGGGTTTGGTGATGTGATTAAATATGACTATGATGAAGGCAATAATAACAAGGTCAGTTGGTCTCTGATTCAACATCAATGATGCACAGTCTGTTGGAGGGACAGATATAGGATGAATTTTGTAAAGGTTCAGGTGATATTATTTGTTCATTATTTTCCACTGTCATGAACAAAGATAATGATTTATAGTTACTCAACTTGTTAACTCAGCTCTTCATTACCTGAAGAATGTCTGTGTACCCAGACCTCTATGCAGCAGCAAATTGGTATAGTCCAAAAAACGTGAATGGCAGCTACTCCAGAATCAATGCAAAAATCTAAATACAGAAAGTACTCTATTCAAAAAACCCCTAGTCTGAACTAGGGAATGTTTTATTAATTCATGATGAAGGAAGGCTGATGTTCAATTGTAATTTTTTACAGTGTTTTTCAAAATCTGTAGCTATGCAGTACACAATTTAGAAACATGATGTATGGAATTCTTGGTTACGGTTCAATGCATAGATGTACTCCTTGCTTTTCCAGGTAGTGTAGTATAACTCCTGATCCCGACTCCATCATTTTGGGGCTTCTGTAGCAGATGATTCTTGTGTAATTATTAGCATAAGAAAGACTATTGCTTTATCAACCCCTTGTCTTAGGATCAGAATTTAATTCATTAGAAACCGTTGCAGAAAGTGAAAGGTAAATACAACGGAATGAAATTAATTGCTTTTATTCACAAAGAGACTTCATTGATATATTACCATTCTTGAAAGTTGTTTTCAGAAATCAGTTTCAGTATTGAAAAGTACATATATTTTCTAATTATATTAGAGAACCAGGGTGGAACTGTCTTGGTTTGAAAGACAGGTATCTGCCAAGGAAGGCAGGAGCCTCCCTTGGAATGGAAAATATGACCCATTTTTCAAGTAATTATTATACTCTGATATTAAGGGCCTTTCAGGCAAAGGTTTGGGGAAAGGAGTAGCAGTTCTTTCCAATGTGTGTATGTACGAGCAAACGGACAATGCCAGTGCCAGCCCCAGCAGAGCAGAGCAGCAATCCCAGGGAAGTCTCTCCCCGCTCTCCAAGCCCTCTCCCCGCCGGTGCCAGCCCCGGCAGAGCAGAGCAGCAATCCCAGGGAAGTCTCTCCCCGCTCTCCAAGCCCTCTCCCCGCCGGTGCCAGCCCCAGCAGAGCAGAGCAGCAATCCCAGGGAAGTCTCTCCCCGCTCTCCAAGCCCTCTCCCCGCCGGTGCCAGCCCCAGCAGAGCAGAGCAGCAATCCCAGGGAAGTCTCTCCCCGCTCTCCAAGCCCTCTCCCCGCCGGTGCGGTTACGGCCGCAGCCGGCAGGGGGCGCTGCTGGCTCCCGGCGGGCAGGGCAGGGCGGTGGTTCCCCCGCGCCGGCAGGGGGCGCTGTGGCGCGGGGCCGCCCGCGGCTCCCTCACGCGGTCATGGCGGACGGGCTGGCAGAAATGGGCCCGAGCAGGAGCCTCGGAGCAGCGCCTGAAACGTCAGGGCGGGTTCACCCGGGGCAGCAAGAGGCAGCAGAAACTGCAGCTGTAGCTGGAACCGCGCCGTGCCACCGCAGGCAGGGGGTGCGGAGCTACAGTGTGGCAGCAACGCGGAGCTGTGGCAGAGGAACGGCGGGGTTGGGCAGTGGCAGCCCGGCTCCCGAACACAGCTGGGAGAGCTTCCCTTGGAGAGCAGAGGGTCTCGGGGTCCCGGGGTTTTCCTGACGGACCCGAGCAGGTGGTGAAGGCTCCTCTTTGTAGTGAGGTAGTGTGTTAATAAGATCCCAGTGTCATGGCAGCTCTTACGAGTGGAGCTCCGCTCGCGGTAGAAGGCGGCAGCAGGAGCCAGAACCACACAGTGGTGCTGAATTCTCCCCACAGCAGCTGCAGCCTGTCTCCCACTCCGAACCCAACAGTGCAGGGAGCTAGGAGCTGTGCCCAACCCCTTCCCCCAGCCCAAATGTCAAGGTATCTCTGCTGCTCCAAGAGAAATCCCTCAGACGAGAAGTGCAGCCAGGTGCCCATCTACCCTGAGCCCCGGCAAATTCTTTTGTCTCTCCTAAGTACCAATTGTTACGGTCTCTTAGTGACAGATGGGACAAAATTCCATGACAGAAAGAAACAAAAGGGAAAATTCTAAACCGCAACAAGAATTTATGTACGATAATTTGCTGTGATAACGTCTATGAAAGCTTTTAATGCACTTTGGCATAGAAGTTATTAACTCTGTTTTTTTTTTTTTTTGTTTTTAATAATATTAGATTGTATAGGAAACTTCCTGTTAAATGTCTTGTTAAATGCTCAGAAGACAAGCCTTATAGATATTATCTACCTATTGATATGTATTAGTTAAAAGATTCAACTAACTTCCTTGGCTAGAAGTAATGTGTAAATCTTAATCTGTAAATTATTACTGAAAACAGTTAGGCTGTGCTTTCACGTGCATCAGCTGTATTATCCTTGCCTATACAATATTTGATGTCATGCACAAATGCTGCTTGTAGACATACTAGTGGTTTAAATCATAGTTGACTAACGCTGTAAATGATGGATTTAGTGCATGTCCTCAGCATGCACTAAGGACATTAATATTCCTATGTGTTTTGAGAGTATAAATTTGAGGGATGACGAAAATATTAAAAAACCTCCAAAATTATATGGATAGTCCAATTTTAAAAAAATAATCATTACCCTTCAATGGCCTTACTCATTAAGATGAAACCATAAGCTAGACCATATAATCTGTGACTTGCTTCCTGTTGGGCTTCTGTGCTACATCCCAGAAGTCTTGTCATTCTGCCATATTTTTAGCAATACAACCTGGATCAGGCATGAGTTAGAAGCAAGAGTGTGGGATACTATAACAGCATGGGTCTTGCTTAGAGGTTCATAGTAAAAGTAGCCCTATTTACTGCACATGATTGCCCTGAGATCTGCATCTGCTCTCTTCCTTTCTGTCACTAGCAGTTAGTACTTCCTATTTCCATCCCTATGCTTCTCCGCCAAATTATTCAGTGCAAATGAAGTCTTGAAACTTATTTGATCTTAATATATCAGACATGCATGCCAAACTCTGAGGTATCTTGTCACACATATGTAGTCACACACTGTTTCTGGCAACCCACAGATATTTTACTTGCTGCTGAGTAGTGCTTACCCTAAGTCAAGGACTTTTCAATTTCCCATGCTCTGCCAGCCAGCAGGTGCACAAAAAGCCAGGTGGGAGCACTACCAGGACAGCTGACCCAAACTGGCCAAAGTGGGAGTGGAATGTCATGCCCAGTAGACAAACTGGGGGGGAACTGGCCAAAGGTACTAACTGCTGCTGAGGGCCATTCCTCAGCATCACTCAGCAGCTATTGAGCAGTTGTATTGGGCACCTCTTGTTTCTCTTGGGTTTTAGTCCTCTCTCTCTTTTACATTTAATTATTATTATTTTACTTTCTTTCAATTATTAAACTCCTCTTACTACAAGCCATGGGTTTTACCTTTTCATGGTTCTCCTGCCTATCCCTCCAGGGAGTGTGCATGACTGAGAGGCTGAAGGGTATTTAAGGGCAAGCAGGGGTTAAACCATTACATGCCCATACAGAAAATAAGTCTGAAAGTATGGTTTGAAAAGAGAAAAGCCAGAAAGAATTCTATAAAGTCCATGAAGATGTGTGTGCCTGTTTGATGATGTAGTGACAAGGAGACACTTCAGAATAGGCCGCCACATGGACGGGTGGCATGCTGTGATCCCCAGCTGATATGAGGACTGCTCATTAGAAGCAATGTAGGCATGACCAGTGGGAGTTGGCACTGCTTTGTAGCAAAAGTCTTTTTTTCTCCCTATGGGCTAAGTTTGCCTCCACCTCTGTATTATCATATTACCTCTAGCTTTGAAGGACTAGGCTTCTGCAAACATTTCAAAACTTTCTCTTAAGTATACGACAGGAAGTGTTTCAATACAACCTACAGGCCCAGCCGGCATTGGTTCTTTATACTCCTGAACACCTCTAGAAATATATCCCTTGGGCACTTTTGAAAGTTGGCTACTTTTCTGTGTGCACACAAACACACACTCAGACGCGCACACACATATATATATAACTATATATATTGTATGCAATAATCTCTAATGCTAATTGACAAAAGGTAGTTTCCTAAATTAATGTGTTGTATCTGAGCCTTGTTCCAGTGAAAATGTTCACTAGATGCTTCTCTGGCTAAAGATGTGGAGAACTAATAGGCAGACAGTACCAAATGGGCAGAGCTTCTCCTTAACATTGGAAAATGCTTTTTCCATGCTTTGATGGGGAAGGAAGGAGTAAAAGCAGCATCTGCTCCCAGATTGTGGAAAGAAAGTATTAAGCGAAGAGAAAAGATAACTTCTAACTAAACAAATTTTAGGTTAGTGTCTCATATGCATAATAGTGGTGTTCATATTTTATCCCTTGTACTAGATTTTATTTCAGAGTGAAAAGATGAATGAATTAATAGCTCAGCAGCTATGATAAAGTCACTTTTAACCAAAGTTGAAGTTAATTTGGAAATTCTTAGGGCACTTAATAAGAATAAAAATAATAAAAATAAATGAATAAATAAATATGATTGCTTCTGAGATGCTAAAAAGACACTGCAGTGGTAAAACAGATAATGAAAAAGATTTTGTGGGTGGTCAATATTTAAAAAAATTAATTTCTGTATACATTAGAGAACTGGATAGCTTTGACTGTGGAATTGTTTGGAATGCTTTGGAATATTTTGAGTTGAAAGTGGCCTTTAAAGGTCACCTACTCCAACCTCCCTGGCATGGGAGGGGACATATACCACTACACCAGGCCCCTCAGAGCCCCATCTGATCTGATTCTGAATATTTTCAGGGTTGAGGTACCCATCACCTCTTGGGCCACCTGCTTTGGTGGTTTATCACCATTACTGTAGATGAATTGAATTGCATTTTAATGTAGGTATAGGTAGATGAACTTTCCCCTCTATTTGATATGGCAAGTAGCACACCTTATCCTAACACAGAGTATCTGAACACATCTTAATATTCCATGTATTTATTCTCCTTTACAAAAATGTGTAGTGAGTAAGAAGGAATTCAGCAACAACTTAATATGGAAATGTGTATGTGTGTGCTGTATACATATCATTACATATATATAAACATATATATCTGGAGTGATACTGAAGGCTGTAATCTACTCAAGATGGCTAAATGAGGTTTGAGCTTCACACTAACAAAGAAGCCCATGTCCAAATTCTTTTAATATGCTAACATCTGAAACACAGTTTACTCTTAAACCATTAATTAACATGGGCAAGAGTCCTTCTCAACTCCTAAGCTGCACCTGGATGTTTTTTAGAAGAGCAATAGGGGTTATTAAAAACCTAGCATTTGAAATTCCCTGGTACTTTAATTTACTACTGTGCATGTTACCAAAGAAATGGTTGATTTGCTTAACTTGAGTGTACTCATAACTACATGGGAAGCATGTGACTGTGTACTTTATGCCATTTCCAAATGGCATGCAATTCATCCTTTGCATTAGTTAACAATCAGAATTTCTGGTACTAGAGCACTTTCCTTTGGTGTATATGAGTATACATTAAAAGAAAAAAAAGGGAAATCATTAGGAAATCCTTGCTGGCTGTAGTCTGTACCTTATTTTAGCTTGTTCAGCAGCACATGGGATAACATTTCTTCAGTCCAGCATAAGTCTTGCCATTAGCAAATTAAGAGGAAGAAATGGGTAGGTAATGAAGAATTTTTGGTTTGAAATATTCAGAAATGAAGTTCAGTATGACATGTAATAGCATTAGCTTGTCACAGATTTATGCAACATATTGATTAGCTAATTGCAATAAAAAGAAAAAATTGGGGTGCTGCAGACAGCCTGTGATATCTGAGCCAGAGACAGTGTGATCCATCACTGATTTGTGATATCCTGAGAAGGAGGACATGATAACATTAATAAATCCACTGCAAAGAAAAAACTCTCATATGCTGACACTAATTTTACCACGTTCTTTATGGAAATATATGCTGGAGAA
Source organism: Cinclus cinclus (assembly GCF_963662255.1). Taxonomy (NCBI): domain Eukaryota; kingdom Metazoa; phylum Chordata; class Aves; order Passeriformes; family Cinclidae; genus Cinclus; species Cinclus cinclus. The sequence continues at coordinate 48,485,876 of NC_085084.1, forward strand.
AAGAAAACGTTTTATAGAAGAAGACTGACTGTATGAACAAGGGGATGAATATCAGAAATGCTTCTGGACTGTAACTATAAGAAATTCTGTAATAATATTTACATTTGTCTGAATTTTTAGAAACATGAAACAGCAATGATTTGTTGGTACCCTGAGAAGAGTGAAACATTTCTTGACAATCCACTTGATTCTATAGATGACAGTTGTATATTTGTGGCAGAAAAAGTTCCTGATTTCCTGGAGTACTTTGTTAATTTTGATTACAAGACTCATTCTCCCGGTTTATGTTTTATTTCTGTGGTGCTTATATGGTACATTATGAAGAATGTATATGGGGTTCACGCTATAACCACATAACTGTATGAAGGCATTCAGGGATTGCCTTAAGTGGTTAATAGGCAATAGACTGAAACAGGGGTGGCTGGCCTTCCTGACCTTGCAGGCTACTCATCAGAAACTTCTATGCTGGAAAACTCTGAGATTCATGTCATGTCTTCGACTAATGAGGAAAAATGGAGCTTTCAGGGGAATTCAGAGGAAGGAGGTGCTAGAGGTGTACTAGAGTAGAACAAGCCAGGAATGGCCTTTCCAGGATTTACTTACTTGTTTCCTCTACAGCTGGGGATGTCTACTTCCTGTTCCATGGCTTCACTCCTAGCTGTGCTCATAGCCTCTATATAGGACCATCACTGCTAGAGAAAAAAGTGAGAGACAAAAGTTGACTGTAGTATAAGAGAACTTCCTGATTTCATACCTGAAACACCAGATAAAATTCCAGGCTTTTATGTATTTATGCTGTTCAGAACTTTACATAACAATCCGTATTTCAGAGGGGAAAATTTAAAGTTACCAGCTACTCTCACTTCTGATTTTTAAGTCTGACCATACAGTTGATGTGTCATATATTATAGTCATACCATACCATTCGTCCACTGGCATTGCGAAAAAATCCAAAACCTTCTAATGCAAGATCAGAAGCTGATCACTATTGTGGATATGAATGCAGGAGAAACCCTGATTTTTATTCTCCTTTGACCTATAGCAAAGGTAGTGACATTATTCATGATGTGAAAATACTGCCACTGTATTTCTGCTGCCAAAGTGCTCTTTCAACCCCAGCCTAACAGAAGACTAGTAGTCTTTGCCTAACCTGTATGTAAAAGCTGTATAACCTGCTGTGGCCATTTTACAACTCCTCTGGAAATAATTCTTAAAGATCCTGAAAAGCAATTTTAAATATGGTTTGTATAAGAATTTTTTATTGCCTCTAATATTTAAAATCTCTATCAGGAGACTAGACTATTTGTGTTTAAATCCCCTAGAAAAGCAATCCTGTCCTCATTATCCAAGCCACCAGTCCACAGACAAAGGGTAGAAACAAGAAACAAATTACCACATTGACACCCAGATCTTTCCTATTTTGTCTTGACAGCATTTCATTTATATGATGGTGTATTTTTCCCTTGCAGCTATTGCCTCCTGTTACTCTTTAAGGTAATTGAAGCTGGGCTCAAAAGACCTTAGAGGCTTGTATCTTCTCCTCACATTAGTGACACTTCAGTGATAAACTTGAACTTAAAGTTACTGAGGCGTAACTGAGGGTTCATTTGATAGCTAGTGGTTTTCAGCAGCACTGCAGGGCTTCAGAGGCTCAGCGTGAGCGAGATTGTTAATGTCCTGTGAGGGAAAACAATAACACATTTCATTAATGCATTCATGTGTGAAGCATCCATTAGTGCACTGGAGGTATTAATGACGTTATGCTTTAAACTGACATGTGGGCCATGACAGGAATTGCAAGGTCTGATGAGAACAGATGACAAGATAAGCAAATATTTGAATGGCTTCATTTGCCTGCAGGTCAAACCATGGTGCAGGGGAACTGAGAAAGCTAAAACCTGGGAGAGATTAGTGTTTTGCTAGCATGGACTGAACCACAAGAAAACTTAAGAAAGATTGTTTACTAAGCAAATAAAGAGGTCAGTAAGGACAATAAATATGTAAAAGGTACAAGCTTAATTAATCCTGAGTCTCAGTTTTGTAATTTGTGTTTAATTGCTAAAGCCATGGCACAATTCAAGGTATAGATACATAGAAAAATATTTTGATTTTTTATCCATTGAAATAGATATTCTTTTAGTTTTCAGTAATTCACCTCTTTCTGCCTGATATGAAGGTTTAAAATTTATAGCCAATTAAGATGCTGACTAAATCAACAGAACCATTGCACTCTGTGCTAGAACTGAGTTTAGCAGTGGGATTTTAATGAACTGGTTTGTCTGCAGGCAAGCAGAAGTTGTTAGAGTTGATAAGATTATTATTCTTCTCTCATTGTGATACACATGCTTTATTTGTCAGGTTTGAACTAGTCGTAAATTAACAGATAAAGGCCTGCTCCTCTGTTTTGGACCAGTGTTGGGTTGCTGCAGGAGGCTCACAGTGCAATGGATTTGACAGCTGCAACTCAGCCATTAAATGACAGCAGTGCATATCTCAATGCCATCCAGCATAATTTAACATGGACAATCTGACATGCTTGGCAGATCCTTGAAGAAGGGGGAGGAAAAGGCCACTCCTTTGCTACCTCTGATTCAGAATGATTTCGTACAGCCAGACTTTTCAGAAGCAGTAACACTCACTAGCTGGCTAATGCAATGAGGTTGCAGATTATGACTTTTGTGTAAGTGCTGCTGCGCAAAACCAAAGCAAAAAGCTTTTGCATTGCCAGTTCTCTAGGATCTATGAAGAAAAACCTGCATATTTTGTTTTTGTATCTTCAACACATCTTCATCTAACTTATTAATGAACACTTTTCCATGCCTTAATATCCCCTGATTTTCATCTTTTAGTACAATGTAGTGATTTCCTGTCCAGGTCTTTGTGCTTGTACATCAATTAGTCTTGAAATAATTTAAAAAACTAAGCAAGTATATCTGACAACTTTTTAACACTGAAATTCTGGGAAGTTTGTTCATAAGTTTTCATTACAACTGTTGTCACAAATATTACTCATTTGAGCTAAAATTTTCCATGAAATTTTTTTTGTGAAAGAAGTGAAAACCCAATCATTTCAATCAGCTGGAGTCCTCAGGAGGTGGGAAAAACATGATTTTTACTCTATAATCAGCAACATGGAAAGATATTGTCAAGGACAATGTATGTTTGCTTTTTAATAAGCTGCGCATTTATGTGTACAATTTGTTTCTCTGTGCTTGTCTTCAGTAACAAGCTAAGAAGGTGCATGCTGATGGACTGCACATAAACTTTTTGGCCATCCACCCTTCAAATTAACTTATGCTGTGTATTTTCCTCAAGGTGCATACTCCAGAAGGAATGGGAAATGGCTGACTGGTATACTAGATAGGAAAGGGAGTCAGAGCTGAGCTTCACTGAGCTGATATTTGTCTGTTCTTACTCAGGACTCCCATATCAGGATAGGTGAGTGGGAGCTGTGCAAGAATGACCCTACAGATTGATCCCTGCAAACCTCTTTTTCAGTGTTCTAAGCAACACTTTAGTTTGGGTTTTGTGTTCTGTGTGTCCTTACTCCTTTTGTTCCCAATTTTGCCTCTAAACATAAACAAATTTCTATTTAAGACAGACACTACTGTTTAGAAATTGTCTATTAAAGCAATCAAAAAAAGTCTTAACATATCTGCTTCTTAGGGTCCTCTGCATGTCATGGCCTAAACTTACCATGTACTTTACTTTTAAAGGATTTCCAGTCTGCTCTAAAAATGGAAATTATTTTGATAAACAGTTGAACTTTTGAATGTTTATTTGAACTGACAATCCAAGCCTTTACTGATTTCTGTTTCCAGTGCTTAACTAGTGTCTGTGATGGTGATGATGATGATGAAGGGTGGTGTATGATGTTGATGTCAAACTTTAAAGGATGAATGCAAGAGCCTCAGATAACAGAAGGCCTTTGGGCACAAATTATCCCATAGCAACAAAGTGGCACTGCAGTATTTTCTATAGAAAATTTGACCTTTTTGATGAAGACATGTCTAGAGATGAGTAACAAAATGCGAGGTCTGTCCTTTGTCTTTCCTGTTGAAAATGACTGACCAATATTTCTTCCCATAGCATGTCTTATCTAGCAGAAGATAAAGAACTGACATTGGAAAAATCTCAGTAGCCATAAGCTTATGTGGGAAGTAAATATGAGTTATTACAGGCATGCAGCCTATGCTCTACACTTTATGCATTGAGAGAACTGACTTACAGAACAAAAATCTGAGAATTTTTTTTGTGCATAACTGCAGTAAGACTGTTGGATGGATGCATGGTGTGTAATGTCAGATCAATGAGTACACCATCAGGGATATAAGTTTGTTCAAGACAATAATGGTGCAATATTTATCTTGTTTATGAAGTGGTATCCACATTGCATTCTATGTATCTCTTGTTATTGCTAGTGCTCCTCTGCTTAGAATGCCCTTTAAGCTGTAAAATCTGATTTAGGAGAAATAGTTACACAGTCAAAAGTGGTTATGGTAGAATGAGAAATTTGATTCTTGACATTCTGTTTGTGAGAAATTAGATAATAGTATGGCTTTCCTGCTTAATAATTTCAAAATCTTTGTCTTCATGAATATTCATCAAGTTATTGGGCTGTAAGAATATGTGACATATACTTTCTATCCTTTGCTTTTATCAAGTTTATCAATTCAGACTAAAATCTTGCCAGAATGCCTCTCAGTTTTTTTCCTTTGTGAGAAAGCTATGATTTCTTAGAGTGAGAGATGTATGTCACATTTGTTACTTAGAACTGAAGGTGCTAAATATGACCAACCATTCAGCTGGGTCCCCCAAGTCATTTGCTCTTTTTGGTCGAGTCCTTAAAACAAGAAGCATAAGGAAGCATAAGAAGCATAAGGATATATTCTCACAAATCCTTTACGTTTGTTACAAACTGAGAATTTCCAGCTTACACCAAAGGTCTGGCAAATGCTTTCTTTGTCTTTGCTATTTGTTTTAAAATAGAAGCTGTCACCTAAAATAGAAAGCCACTTTGACAACTCAGTGTTTATCTTTTCAGAGATAAACGTTTATCTTTGCAGTTCTCAAAACATGTGGCTTTTGAAATGCAAGGTTTGAAGGGCTTTGAAACTTTTTTAAAAGCTTGTGGAATAATTCTGTCCCATTACTTAAATAAATCTTTCTTTGCTTCCAACTCTTTCTCACATTCTTATTTAATATTTTGACTCCACAGCAGGCAACTCCATGCGTCTCTAGTTCAAATTATGAGGTCCATGAAGGAGAAATTCAGAAAAAAATGAGGCTTTTCCAGAGATCATGTTGGGAAGAATTGAATCAGACAACTGTGATCTGGCTGATAGTGATGAGAGAATGTCCTTGTCCTTCTTACAGTGATTTGACTACATGAAAGTTCATTCTCCCACACATCTTGAGAAATTGTGACTATGTGGTGTAAAAATTGATTTAGAATACTGGTCAGAGTGAGATGACAAATAAACTGTAACTGCAAACATGGGGCTCATCCACAAATAAGTTTTTACTGACTTTTTCTTCACTGTTCATATTTGAGTATCACATTTATTAGAACAGTCAAGTTTGTGTTTTCTTCGATTGTTAGAGTTTGTAAGCTACTGTGGGCATCTTCACAGGGAACTCTTGGAAAATGCTAAAGGAATTCCAGAAAGAACCTAACTTGAGTAGCAGGTGATCTGCAGCATAGATTTCTTCCAAATGGCTGAGCACCAGGAATCACTCTGTTTGAATATCTGATGCAAACTTTTATATAAACAACTGCTGAGTTACAATTAGTGACTAGAGAGAGTTTGTCTCAATTTGGCTACTTTGTATTTGACTGATTATCATACACAAATTCTGGTCTTTGTTGGCAAATAATTCAAGGAAAGCGGTCTTTCCTATTGCTGTAATGCCATATTCTAACCAATAGACAAAATTTGAAAGTCTTATAATAAATGAAAGCAGAATTAATATAAAAGTTTGGGCTGCTTTGGTTTAGTTTTTCTGTTTGTTTTAGTTTTTTGGATTTTTTTTTTTGCTTGCTATTGGTAGTTCTTACATAATACTAGACATTTAGAATACTATATACTTTTATACATATGTGAGTATGTAAAAAAATGCCTATGAGTATATAAAATGCCTCTAACTGTATAAAACTGAAGTGAATTTTCTGTATCCTGAAACAGTTTAAGAGATGCATTCAGAAGCTCATGTTAAATATCAGCTGAAGCAGCCAATGACATGCTCTTAACAAACCCTCAAATTAGCATGATTCTTCCTGCTAATTCACTTTGTGCTGCAGTGAAACATTAGAGAGGATAGAGTGGTAGAAATAGTGTCTATATAAGATGAGATTAGAAATACTTTTTATACCCCACAAGCAGCATATCTCTGAGATCCATATTTCAATGACTTCATTAGAAAATGCATAAATGATACATGAAGGTCAAACTTGATTTTAGGACCTTGCTCTGCCAGAGATTTTGGAAAATAGGCACAAAAGTAAGGAGAAGAATGAGGTAGCTAAGCAGCCTGGTAATTTTTGTCTGAGCCAGTTCAGTGAGAGAAAGTGTCTGAAATGTACTCCAACAAGAGAATGAAGATACAGAGTTTAAAACTGGTGAAAGGAGAAACATCTGAGGAAGAAGGCAATAGCCAAGCTAGGAGACAAATAACTGTTTAACAGACAGCATTTAAGAGCTTGCAGTTTTAAAAAAATTCTGGATTTTCTTGTACTACATGATGTGTCTTTCACACAAATTATTTGACAATAAAATGTCAGTGTTTCTGATTATTTTTCTCAGATATCTTCCAGGAAAACTTGTAATTTTGCAGTCTTCAGAATGATATAATTGCTTACCCTGCTATGCCATAGTATATTTTTACTGACAAACATAATGATAAATCAGTAATTTGTAGCATATTTCATTTAGACACTAATTGCTGTTCTAGCTCATTATTGATATTAATGATCCAGCAACTCTAACTGTTAAGGGATGAACAAGGCTGAAATCATGGTCCATAAGCTAGCTACACTTTCAATAGATTTGAATGAGAATTAGAATATGTATGCAAATTGGTGGGTAAAAAGGGTGGGAGTCTTTCAGCCTTGTTAAATCAATACATTTTATTAGAAATCAGTGTTAATTTGGATGGGTGTTTTCATTAGGAGCTGAGCAGTATCCTTGGCTTGGGCACCAGGTATCAGTCTTGGTGCTGGTAGAGAGAAGATAGCTTTGAAAAGATCCTGTGTGGCTGAATTAATGATTCTTTCCCAAAGAGTTCCTATGATGCCTATCAATGCATTGGGAAAAAAACAAACAAACAAAAAACCCCCTCCTTACATATTGGTAGCAGTACCATGAATGAACCATGATATTTATTCAGGTATGTTACAAAGTTACTGTGGTGTCCTGCACATTTGGTGCCCTGCGTTCAGCAGAAGAGGAAAAATATTTATTTCTGGACATGATGGTATCTCCATACAAGTAGTGTTGACATGTTTGATAGAGCATCCTATTTGAATCATTATTACTTCATGTACCTACATCTGTCAAAATCTAAATAAAATATAATTTCTTTCAATATAAAAAGAAACCTGAATGGTTTCCTCAAAAAGACAATACCCAATACAATTCTTTGGAAAGAAAGTGACTTTATTACAGATTAGTTGAGATACTACCTGACATCTTTGGTCAAATGCAAATATGCTGATTGGTAGCCAGGAAATATAATATTTTAGGAGACTACTGAACAGTAACTGTTAATTAACCAAGCCAAAGAATTTGTTTGCAGGTCAGTTGCTAATTGGTGGACACATTCAGAATTGCCTTCATCAACCATGCAAAAAAAGAATAAGTGTGTTCTTTTAAAATACAAAATAGATCAGAGATAGCATGATTTAATTAAGCTTTCCAATAAATGTAAGTTCATATTACAAAATGTAGGTTGGGAGTCTAATCAGAAATCGCTCCATATTTAAAAGTAATAACCACATATTCATTGACTCGAATTTGATAGTCTAACAAGGCCATTGGAAAAAAGATGGAACATCACTCAGATGTTTGAAATCTTATCTTATCCTTCCTCTGTGTCTCCTATATCTCAATAATTAAATTTCATCTTATATAGAAAAAATAACAGTTATTTAGTCACCCTGTTGTTTCTCAACCTGAGAACTTCCCTAAGACCTCTAGTCTTTTGTTTCAACACACTTGGATTCTGTTAGATGAGGATGGGTTTGTTTCTTCAAAGTAATAATGAAGTCATCTGAGTAGATAGCAACTGTCTTAAAAATGTTGTAAGGACGTACTTTTTTGCCATCATGAGTCATTGCTGCATGTATGTCTCTTGGGAAGAAGCACTTTAAAATCAAATTAAAAATCACTGATATTTCATCTAATTTTCCTGCTATTAGTACATATATTCTATTAGAAACCACATTTTATTAGTCTTAGTATGCATTGAATTTTGTTTTTTCAATCATTAATTGGAGGGAAAAAAAATACAAAATGGAAGTATTTAATATTAGAATTTTTCTTGTGAACTTCAATGGTTTAAATCAACTTGAACTGGAAACAGTATGAAGTTTTCTTGCATGAGACTTTTTTTTTTTAATAATCAATTTTTAAAAATGATCAATATTCTAGCCTGGTAAACATGCTATGAAATTTAATAAGAACCTTGATTATCTAATTTGTTGATGTCCTGTGGAGAAGCAGAATGTGAGATTTCATTCACATACTGACTGTGGACCTTCCTGAAAATAAGTGATATCAAAAACCCTTCAGAAGTCTTGGATGGAGTAAGAAGGGAGACCCTATATTTGTGGAGGTCTTTTAATGTCATCATCTTTATTCTGATTAGTGTTTATGCTGAAATACATTCAACACTAAAGTTTAAATCTTAAAACCTGGTGATGTTTGCACTGTAGAGAAACACAACTCCCTTGCCATGTCCGATACTGAAGTTTGACTCATCTCTTTCCTGATGATTGTGTATAATGTTCTAATAAAGTCAAGGATAAAAAACAACTTTGCATTGGAAAGGGGATTTGAAACTAAGGATATTTATCTAATGATATTAGTGAATTTTGGATTCAGTCTTGTACTCTACCACTGACTTTCTGTCTTTTTTACATAAGTCCATTTAACCAATTTCTCAGTAATATTTGTGTAATTCCTGTGGGAACACAGGTCTTCTGCCTTTTTAAATTTCATTATCCTGTCTAAGAAGTATACCTGAAGTGTCAACATACATGAAAAGATAAGTGTGAGGATGAGGATGTAGAGGTTTTGAAGATCATTGGCTACTTCATTAATAGGTGTCACATAATTACTCCTTAGAGGAGGAACAGGATTAACAGCAGCTGATGTACTGATATTTGAAGATTGAGCAATATGTGTTATTTCTAGTACTGCTGGAATGCAAAATTTGTGCAAAGTCTTTTTGCCTACCTCTAAAGAAGTGCTTCAAAACCTCTGTAGAGAGAACTAGTGATCCATCTTTGCATGTATCTAGTAAGTGATGTTTGTTGTTTGAATGTGTTGCTCTTTCCATATAACACCACTAAGGTCTGCTGCTTCAGCTTAGACCAGTTTCTTTCTGTTATTGTCCTCCTAACACTCATTTCAAACCAAAAGCCATGTAAAATGTAATGTGGTAAGTTTTCAAATGTTTTGGTAATATCTGGGATACCTCACAAAAATACACAAAGAATTATTGCCTTTTAGAGATCCCAGAGAACATTAAGAAGAATATTAAGGTATTCATATGAATATGGAAAGATTTAAGCTGATTTTCTGAGAAACAGAGTTCTATCAAAAAAAGCAAAAAGAATCCATTTTGAAAAAAAGCTGATGGTGACAGTAGAAATGGTACCTAGGTGTAATTTTTGGTTACAATGGCTGAAGCTGTCATGGCTACTTTGCTGCAACTTTAACTGTCCTAATCATACATTGGGATTAATGGTTGAGGACACAGGGCATTTGGTTGGGTTTTTTTATTTCTTTTTTGATAGGAAACTTAGTATATAAGCTTACCTGAGTAGATAGCTTAGGAACAGAGCTTTTTTCTAAGGAGTCATCTGAGAGATGAAATTACTTAACTGGCACCAAGAGATTAACTGTGGGAAAAGAGGAGGTAAATATGAGAAAATGAAACTGTGTACAAGCAAATAAGCATACATCAAGAATGAAGGGGAGTAAAAAAATACAGAAGAATGTAAATAACATGAGGTAAGGAGTATAAATAATTGTGCAATATATTATCTTTTTAATGACAGAAAAACATAGGGGTTTTATTTTGTTGTTGTTTTGTTCTGTGGTTTTGTGGGATTTTTTTTTTTTTTTTAAGGTCTATTGTATCCTACCACAATGGGAGAATGACTGGTGGAGAGATTCTTAAAACATTACAGATGAGAGGTGACAAGATTTGCCATTATTATAGATGTACAAGAAAAAGAAGTGAAGGAATCTGAGATGATCACCAGGTTTTGACCTGCGTATCTTTAATGTGAATGAAAATGTTGCAATCTCTTTTCATGTGTTTAAAAGTGCTTTACAGCCTATGGGCATTCTTGACCTAGTTACTGTGACTTACTTTCTCATTTTTGTGTTCTAACAAAAATGGTTACTGTCCAGTTCCTATATTTGCTCATCATGCTTAAGTACTCATATAACTAGGCAAATCTATATCAACTGACATCTAAAAGAAGTTAATTGAGCTGACTAAAACTGGAATTGATACTGGTTTTATAATAAACTGTTATTTGAACTGAATTCTACTTATTCCCCCAATCTTCTTTTGAGGCCTCTTGTTAGAACACTTTGTAGGCTCATACTAAGTTAATGACTGAGTGCTATGCTAATTCTTAAATAAGCAGTCAGTACACATTGATATTTTTTTTTGGTTAGACACAAGAAGGGATGCATTATCCAGACACTTGAGCTAGTAAGAAGTGCTGCCACGAACACAAGGACCTGAGAACATTCTTCTCCCTTGGGCTGTGCTGGTGGGGAGAGAGTGCACCTACAGAGAGGAGTATGAGCGAACATGGATGCAGAGTCAAGTAGAAAGACACACTGGGAGCAGGACAGCTGGGACAGGTCTGGTTAGAGTTTGGTAAGCTGGTGTGAAACACGGCAGTGATACAAGCTGTTGGCTGTGGTCACATTTCTCTCTGTCACAATGTAGACATGTATTCTGAGAATGCAAGGGAAGGCAAGAAGAGAGGTTTTTTCCCCCAACAATCTCCTGATAAGGTAAGGGGTTTTTTTTCCTGTTTAAAGAAAGTAATCACCTGATACTATTCAGATCTGCCAGAACTTACTTCTTGGGGAAAACACACCCATAAAAAAAGATGATAAGAAATTACTAAGTGTTCAAACCTGTAAGATTCTGAAGGGATTTCTTTCTTTCTTTCTTTCTTTCTTTTTTTTTTTAATAGTGACTTTTTTAAATGATTTTATACAGTGAAACTTGAAATTTCACAGAAAACACCAAAGACTTAATTATGCTAAGGTTTACAGTTATACTGATGAATCATCTATATAGACAGCGAGAGATTGATAAAAGTTGCAAAACCCAGATGCAAATTTAATTTTCTCTCTAGTCAGGAAGTGGGGAGGAGGAGCAGATCATCTGTGATGTGGATGTATTTATGGTGGAAGTATTGCCCTTTGGCTACAAAACCATAGATGAATGCATCCTTTCCAGCTTCAGTGAGTAGGCACTATGATGTGGGCAGATCCATATAGTGCTTTAAGAAAAGGACTTGGACCTATTCTCATCTGATTCTGTTTCACAAGATTCCAAGAGGTCCCTGACCACCTGGAACTCTACAAACAAATTGAAAATTGGTTTTGATTTGAACTTACTTGAGGGCTGAAAGCATAAAGGTAGTCAAAGCTCAAAATAACAATGGTAGAGGTAGGTAGAACCCGATGCAGTCACACAAAAGGATATTTCTCTGCCAGATAAAAGACTAATTTGCATAACTAATACATGCAGAGAGTAGTATTGACCTTTTTCTGTCCTGCCCTGTCCATATGAGCTGTGCAGGCTGTCTGTAGAAACTGTGCAGAATGGTGTTAGGGATATAGAGACAGTAGAAAGTAATTTACAGAAACTATTTCGGATGGCTGCTTTTCAATAGTAATTATTTATCTGCTAATTATTAAGAGAATACACACATATTTAACTTCCTACTATGCTGCTATGTTTCTTGGTTTTAAGCTCTATGGTCCCAAAATTAGCTTTACATTTTACAGAAATTAATAGATTAAGTGAATAGATGGGATTAATCTTTTCCTTAAAAGAATTCATAGATCCACTGTAAAAGGGTCCATTTCACATTCAGTAGCAAACCACTATAGAACATTTAACTTCTGAATTCAGTGGTGTTCATAGTGCTTCTTTTTGTGTGTATGGACTCTTCCTGGTGGAAGTTTCTTCTATTTTATAACCATAATAAACAATGCTCTAACAAGGTATGGAGTAATCAAATGTCTGAAATGGAGATTGGGCCAAACTATTGTGGTAAAATGTTAGTAGTTTCCAAGTCTAGATTTTTCTTTTTTCTGAAGGTGAGAGAACAGAGGAGGAAAAGGATAGAGGTCCAAGACTTCCATTTATCTTGTTTTTCTGTGTAAGTTAGAGTTCTTGAAGAGTTCAGGTGTAATCACAGCCTTCTGTTGCAACAGGAAGCACCATCTGCTGAGGCATTCTGTAAGCAATATAACGTCTCTCCAGAGACAGTTTAGCATTCAATTCACAGAGAAGGATGGCAGGGACTTGTAAACAAAAGAAGACAACTGAAGCAGTGAAGAATGGGCTGTGCTCTGAAGATTCAATATGTTTCTTTATAGCTGAAAAATCCTGTATTGCTATAAAAGCCTGGCAGAGCTCTCTGATGTATTAATTGTGGTGGGGATTTTTTTACTCTGCCTTGTTATTTGAAAGCCAAAAAGTAATGTCATAATACTGTTTATTGTTTTTGTTTATTTTTCACTGAAACCCTCAGGTTTGTATGAGTCTAGCCCACATTATGTTGCATGTAATTATTGTTCAAAGAAAGGGAGAGAAAGCTTTTAATTGCAGCTCAATAGTATTTACACAGGTAGAGTATGCTTGTGAAAATATTGTTATTGACTGTCAATGAATATAAAGTTATGATGTCACTTGGAATTAACAATAGTTGACAAATGGCTTACTAGTTGACAAATGGCTGTAAGTATAAACACTTTTTATATCCTATAAAATATTTTAAATCAGACCAGTAATGTGCTTATGGTATTGGAGAGATGGATTGAATGGAAACTATTTCCTGTTTTGAATTAAACTGAAGTATCAGAATTATAGACAACACAGCCATAAAAGTGTCATGAAGTATAATTCTTATTTGTCTTATATTTAAATGAAATGGATGACAAATACAAGGTACTGCAACATTAGAATGTAACATTAGAGTTCATAGGTTCTCCAGAATGGCTAAGTCTCCAGCTGGCTTAGTGTCTATTATAACAAACATATTAAAATAACAAAATCTTTCTTAGTCACTGTCTTGTGTATAACAGATATTCCGCTTTCAGGAAATGCGAACAGCTTCCGTTATATGGAAGATGCCCTAAATATTATCCATAAGGAAAACAGAGTTGGGACAATTGTCAGTCTGTGCTGAAAGAGACACATGTGAATTGAATGGCTTTTGTCTCTTTTTTTTACCTTACACATCCAGAGTACATTAGATTTAAATGATGAGAACTGGAGAGAGGACAAATAAAAGGAATATATTTGTTAATATCCTCTTCATGACAGTTATGTTGTATTAGGCAACATATTCATAGTTCTGGTTCAAAGTGTTGAACATTAAGGAGTTCAATATATACTTTCTTGTCTATGGGGATAATGTTGAGACTCTTTTGTCACTGGAATAAGTGCGAGTCTAATCAGCAGAAGTTGTATGTGATATAGGTGGCTTTTAATTATATTGTATATTTTAATTACGGCATAAAACGTATGGTTATTGGAATGAGCTTTTAAAAATTACACCCTTATTTTGAAGTGCTACAATTTACAAGTGCCTGAAAGTCCAAGAGGGTTATATGTTAGTCCTCTACTCATGGATGAAATTCACTAATGAGGTATTTGTATTTTGTTAAACCTAAAAGATAAGAGGTACCTTGATTTTGGCCACTAAGATTTGTGCTCTAACTAAGATGCAGAACTTTTCATAATTTTTAATTCATAATCTGTTTAGTCCTCAGGGTTGTAAAAGGGACCATGTGCCCTCACTTACAAAACAACAGCAGTGACTTTAACTAAAAAATGTTTGAAATGGAAACAAGGAGGGGAAATATTAAGTTTTAACTATTGGCAGAAATCAGCATACTGTGTTGGGGGCACAGAGGAAGTATAGATTAAAAAGTGTGATATGATGGACAATCATCTGATTCAGATAAATCTTGTAAGAAATTAGAAGAAAGTAAAGCATTCAAATTTGTCTCCCCTTCCCTCAGATCTATTGTATCAATTCAATCATTAGTGGGTTTCCATTCAAGACTGAAGCCAGTATTGATAGATCATCTTTTAGGAAAAAAACCACTTTGCTGTATATAGCTTTCTTAGACTAGCTGTAGCCTGATATGCAAAACAAGGGGCAAAATCCAAATGCTTCCAAATATTTTTAAAAGGGCTTATTTTCTAAGTCTAAATCTTAGACTTCCAAGACCCTTCAGGAATTGTTTAGCATTGTTTGGTACTAGTTCTCCTGCCATAAGCTAAAACTGTTAACTACAGTATCCTGGAGTCCTATTGTTTATAGCAGTAAAGCAGTAAACTGTTAAGAAAAAATGCCTTTGGGTACTTGTATATACCATTTATACCATTCTCTTAATTCTCTTCCTTGTTGGTTTAGAGATATCCATACAGAGACCTGCTTGTTCTGTATCTAGAAACTGTCCTGTTCATGGGTTTAGAAATTATACAGATTTAGGTTTTTAGGCCTCAGATTTATACTGTTCATTCTATTCTGCTCTCATTAATCTAGCAATGTGTCTGGCCTGCCATCTGGAATGACATACTGGTGTATCTTAAATAAGAGGAATTTCCTCTTTGCTGTATTTTCCACTATAGGGCTGTATAGTCAAGGACCTGACTAATTGCTTGTAAATCATCCTTTCCTTCTAGTTCCATGACTCTTGTTTCATAAGTTTGAATTTATTCCTATTGAAGAATGACTTCAATATGAAAAGGACACTTTGAACAAGGAGTCTAACCCAATATTATAATGAAAGAGTCACCTACCCTTGTTTTAAATAACACCTTACACTGCTACTGCTTAAGGAGACTTGAGACCATGATTGTGTTGTAAGTGTGTCTACTATGTGCATGTTGCTTTAGCAAGAATGAATATCTGCAGCCTGAGGCATTTTTTAAGTAATGAAATTAATTAAGTGAAGAGGATTTACAGGTGTAAATTTATGTCCTGCATCTGGAAGAGAGAGACAAGAGTTAGGTTTTAAAATCTCTAAAAAGCTGTAAACCAAACCAAAATAAAAGCACCAGAAGTAGCACTCCTTATTGGATGTGTCTTACCAATCACTGCTAAAGTATTCCCCGTTTTCCTACTTTCCATCATCTCTATGATCGGTTTTCTACTCATACACTACCCTAGTTTTCTCACTGTTAATGGGGGGGTGGAGCACAGAGCTATGTGGGCATGGCCAGCTTAGTATTCTATACCACACCAGTCAATCTTGGGAACATGGCTTCAGTGGGAAGGAAGAGCCACCACACAGTGGAAGCGGCACCATTTTGTTCCTCATTCCATTGGGAGAATGCACGTAAGTCCAAGTGAGAAACACAGATGGGCAGAACAGAGATGAGCTGAGCCCAGCCCAGGCCAACCAAATAATGCTGAACCCAGCAGTGTGCGTGCACCACAGGTGCCAAAAGGAGCTGTGATGGAGTGGAGTGATGTGGATAATCTGTCTTGGGGCTGTTTGTCCATAATTTTTTGCATTGGCTCAGGGAAGGGGAGTTTATCACTGCAGGGCTGTGGTAATGTCTGCCATTTTCTCCTTTGTTGCAGGAGCCATGTGGTGCCAGCATTGGTAATGTCCAACAACTTGTC
Source organism: Cinclus cinclus (assembly GCF_963662255.1). Lineage (NCBI taxonomy): Eukaryota > Metazoa > Chordata > Aves > Passeriformes > Cinclidae > Cinclus > Cinclus cinclus. Next base: position 48,502,008 of record NC_085084.1, read on the forward strand.
TTTGTCTCAGCAGACATGTGGAACTGGGTCAGGGTGGTAAGCACATTTTTGTCTCTCTTTTGTATACTTTTATTATTAATGTGTTGCTGTTTCTGTTCATTTCTTGTTGTTTGTTTTCAGCAAGTTGTTACCTCAGACCATAGTCTCCTGCCTATGTTCTTCTCTCACCAGAGGGAGGCTAATTTGGAGTTTAATTCTGAGCTGGTTTTAAACCACAACATTTAATTGGATTGCAAGAAAACTAGGACATACGCTAATAAAATGAGAGCATTTCAGACAAGTTTTATTAAGTTGTTCCTCTGAAACAGAGAGGAACTTAAAGGTGATCTTCAATGCAGTATATAGTAGCTCTTTTAACAAGGGCTACTCCTATGGATTGACATGTTTGTACTGGCCTACGGGGGATTTTTCAGGAAGTAATGAAGCCTCTCTAAGCAGTCAGAGGTTTCCTAACCTTGTGTATCAAGAGGGGCCTGAGAAAAATTTCTCTTGTAAGAAAGGGGTCAGACTACCCAAAATAAGTTCTGCTTATTGACCAGTACTGTGTTGTATATATCTGTAAAACCTCATCACTGAAAGAAAGGAAGCACAAAAGACTGAAGATCCTCCTGTGAGCAAATGTGACTTTAGATGTCCTCAGTGTTTTTTCTTGACTTTGGCATGTGAAAAATCTTTCATATTAGAGAATTGTCCAGCCCATAGTACTGTGCAAAACCACACAGCCATACCATTAATGGTGGAAGCAGAAATAATAAAGCATGTAAGCATAATAAACATTCCCGTAGATGAATTAATAAAAATATTAAAATATTAAATGGTGTCTGTGGCACTTGCAAATTTTCTCATCTGAAGGAAAGGAAGAAAAAGCCTTTTGAATCATAGGGCTGTTGCACATGTAAAGTCAATCATCACTTCTAGAACATCTCTTCTGTTTCTTTTATATTTTTAGCCTGCCTGTGAAGGTGGATCCCCTCAGACCCATGCCTTTTTTATCATGCTTATTTCATTAGTGTTAGTACTGAAAAATTGCAAAGCTTACTGTGAATGTTATCTTTTCTAACAGTTTTGCAACCAGAAGACCAGAAATATGACTTTGCAGATAGTGAACAGGAATCCCTAGAGTACTAACAATTTGAAGTGCATGTTAGTTTCTCTATTACTTGATCAATGCTGTCACTAATGCAAATCTATTCCCACAATGCATGGAGTGTCATTAATTTTATGTTGTTTACGTACTCTTGCCATAAGGTTAAGCAATTCCTACTATTAAGCTAGATGAAATTGCATTACCTTAATGAAATGCACTTTACTGATAAAGAAGAATGTCACTTTCACAAGTGGAAGCGCTGTTAGCAAATTTTTACGAGAGAATTCCCAAAATCATATCTTAATTGCTTGGACAGCTGTGTAGTTTACATAACGAGCAAACAATGCCAAGGTTTTTTATTTTCTTTGTCAGCTGTATTGGATGTTAGTATGCGTGGTGGACCTTTTTTAGGCCTTTTATTACTTGATTGCAAATCATTCTTCATTGCTGCCCAAATTTATGGAAGGACATTGCTCCCTGAGGTGCCATATCCTTTCAGGTCTGTAACTGAACATGACTGATGGCTCCAGTGTAACAGTTGCTTATTACGGCGCTCACTGAGCTATGATTGCTCCAATACTTTATGTTGGCAGATGTGTTTCCCTTGGAACAGCATCTCTGAGACAGAGGTCATTGATCAAACCCCCCTCTGGCTGTTCCATTATGTGCAAATTATTGCTAAAAGCAGAGAGACTGAGAAAGGGCGGGGGTGGGGGGTGGATGTGCATGTGTGTGTGCCTACAGTCTGCTCACTGCAGAATTGAGGGAAAGGAAAAAACTAACAAAATGAAGAAGAAAAAAAGCTGTCTAACTGGAAAAAATGTTTTTATAATGTGGTCAGATGGAAGTGAAAGAAAGAAAACAATTTTTTGGAGTAGGAACTATGGCATGAAATTATAGCATTTTCTTTTTTAACTGACAGTATTTTTGCCATTGCTGTATTGAGTGTGTGTATTTTTGGTGGTGGAATGAGTTAATAGATAAAGGACAGACACTTTTATTGACACTTGTTAAATAAGGAAGAGAACATTTATTTGTTGGAGAAGCCCTTGCTACATAGGAGTGGATAGTGACTGAGTTGTGCACCAGTTCAAAAAAATTAGAACAGAGGAAAGGTTGTTGAGTTAGGTAAAAGACTGTCTGAATGAGACTATGGACGCTCACTATCACAATCACTCTTTAACAGAATAAAGGGTGCCTTGATATGCCATGGCTGGTGTTGCACAGAAAAGAATAATACAAGGATTCTGTGAAGAACTTATACTATAGTGATGGGCTAGCAAAGCTTCATGAAATTTTAATATAAACTTCGACCAAAATATCTCCTCTCCCTCTCCCTCTCCCTCTCCCTCTCCCTCTCCCTCTCCCTCTCCCTCTCCCTCTCCCTCTCCCTCTCCCTCTCCCTCTCCCTCTCCCTCTCCCTCTCCTCTCTTTTCCAGTTTAGGAAGGATTACTGTTACTTTATCTATCACACAGTAAAAACCATTCTGATTGGCTTTCAGGTTTGTACTTCTCATAACAAACATAATTAATCTTTTGCCTCCCAGCTGTTTCCGTGTACCTTTCTCAAGTATACTTGCTTTTTATCCTTTTAGCAACAATAAAACAAGGCATTGGAAAAAAAATTCTATAAATTTCTGCTGAAGCAAAAACCAAGCCATTTTTGTTCTCTTGCTTCAACTTTTAACCCACTATCTTACCTATTCCTACTCTAGATGTCCAATTTCATTAAAACTTAGTAGTTTCGTTAAAAAGCTTGCTATAGCTGGTCTGGTTTAATTTCCAACTTCCCCATTTAAAGAAAAAATATTTGAGTGAAATCCTTAGCTTTTGTAAGTGGAGGTAAGCATACTCAAAAAATTCAAGGACTTGGACCTGCACAGCTAGATAATTGTAATGATTTTAAACTACTTAAATTTGAATTCCCATAGAAATGTTTAGGAACAGCATTTTCTATGAGGAGTTCTATTTTTCTTGACAAATGCTTTAACAGTGATTATGCTGGTTACCAAGCAATTACCATGTAAAGATTGTAAATTTTTTATCCACATACTTTGTGTTATATCTTCTTTATCTTTCTTTTCTACTATTATAATAACTTCTCTTCTTTGGCTAAAGAAATCAATCAAAACCAGTTCTTCTGAAGAAAAGAAAATAAATGTGTTCAATAGATAATTTCTGTTCTCTACTCTCCCTTGTCTTTATATCTGATAAAGTATACAATTTAAATTTTAACTGAAAATTATAATGATTTTAGCAGTCATTCATATTTTTAAATTGACAATCCAAAAGAAAATATATCTTTATGATATCTTTGTCATTTGTGTGTTGTAATGGAATTCAGAAACCTTCAAAAATCACTGACAATCTCATAGTTTAAAGGAAAAAAATGAAATTGTGATTTTGTTGCTGTTGTTGTTTTTATATTTTAACCTATGCAGACAGAAAATATTCTTTGCTCTTGTTTTGTTTGTATTTGATTAAATACTAAGATTAATTGCAGGATAGGATGACATATTCAAAACATTTGGCTTATAATAAAGTTTCATTTCCAAATGTGGCCCTTTCAACAGAAGAAAAAATGAATAAGATATTATTTGGGGAAAAAAAAGTCCAAGAGGAGATAGAAAATTGAAAATGCACTTCACTCATATTGCACTTGTTTTTGGTTATGGCTCTCACTCAGAATATGAAGACCAGGCTTGTATTCCACTATGCAGAAAAAATTTCTGAACCATCACACCAGTCCAGGTTGTTTTTCTCGGGAAGGCATGATCATCTGATTATTCAGGAATCTTTGCCTTTTTTCCTTCAAAGTTATCCTGCTGAAATGTACCTTGCCCTCATCACCAAATGTGATACAAAAAATGTTTAATTCCTGTAATAGCTGCTTGCTGGGGGGAGTAATGAAACTGATGTATCCTTTCTCTGAGTAAAAATGACTGAAAATCTGTCAGTTCTGAGACAAAATGTTTGGAGAGAAACTGCTGTAATTTAAAAGTTGTTTATTTAGAGACTGAATTGTGTTTCTTCTCTTTCTTTTCACCTCAAATAAAACAAAATTGCTGTCCCAGAAATGACATCAGATCTTTATGGTTATGTTTGTGGTCTGGTAACATGATGTAGCAGCACTGTTCTTATTAATAGCTCATACATTTCCTTGTGCTCATTGCACTGTTTGCTACCTATCAATACAAACACATGGACCATGATCCTGAAGTTATACTATGAAGCAACTTTCCCTACCTGAATGCGATTCCTCTTATATGACTTTAAGTAGTAAAGAAACAGATAGAAAATAATTTCCAGTCCTTTTTGATGTGGTATGGGCACTCACAACTGAAAACTGGGTGCATATAGGTTTTACATAGTATCTACTATTGGTCTTGTAATGGTAGATTAGGATCTTCTGTAGTTTGGGGGGAACAATGTATCTGGAATAACTGATAGATTTTAGGTCGACGATCAACATGGTTTTTTTGTCTAGATCATGATCTTGGCAATCTGTCTTTGAATCCTCAAAGACCCTTGTATTTACTCTCATGACATTAGCAAAATCATAGTGCCATTATTAAAAATTTTACACCTGAAGAATGAATTACATTTGTTCTTGATTGTGTTAATTTTAAACAGGGTGTGTAGGTGTAGAAGAAGGGATTATAGGCAATCTCGCCCCTGGTAAATCACTGTTGTACTAATTACCAAAGAAGAACAGCCTTGCCCTTAATGATTCACAGCTGTGAATAATAAGTGTGATAAAAGGGGTGGGTTGGGTGGTTAGGGGGACCCTTGAGGAAGAGGGCGTGGAGAAAGAGGACCTTGAGGAGGTAGAAGTGCCCTGAGGAAGAAGGGATGATCCAGAGAGATACAAGGAAGAGAGCTGCTGCAGTAAAAGATCTGCTATGGGGTCAGTCTGGATCCAATGGAGTCATAGCCTGCGCCTGCTATGGAGCCTGCAGTTGTAGCTGAGCTAGGTGAAAGCCTGTGGTCAGAGTCTGTGAACCAATGCTTGCAGTTATAGTCCAGCAGGAAATAGGCAGCAGTCAGAGTCTGTAGCTGAGCCCTACAGTTAGAGCTTGTAGTCAGAATCAGGATAGCAAAGCTGTAAAGAAGAATAAACCAGGACTCCTTTCATGTTGTTGAATGAGAGTCTGTCTTGGCTCATTTCTACCCGTAACAAGAGGTCTGCTGCAACAAAGGAAGGACCTCAGCAAAGCATATGGAACTTGCAAAGACAGCTTTTCCAAATTAAAAGACAAATACTGGACATTTGATATAAATCCAAAATATATAGGGCATGAACCTACTAAAAAACTCTCTAGTAACAGGAGTTTGAGAAAGGCCAAGGAAGTTAACTGCTTAAAACCTGATGCTTAGTCAAGGGCCTTGGTATTTCCTCATAGAAAATGCTTCAGGCAACAATCTATGAACTCAAGCCTCTTTTCATTCAGGAAAATGAGTTTAATTAGCTCTTGCTCAGTGTGATGAAATATAGGAAACAAATGGATGCACAATCAAAGTAAAATATTATGGATTGTTTTTTAGTTCTTCGCATCAAGTCATTCACCTGTGGCATTAAAAACAGAGACCAAAAACTCAACCTGTTGCTACAGCTACCAGTTCTCAAAAGTGCCATTTTAAAATCAAGGAATCTTTCTGGATAATGATGTCCTTTATAGCATATTCCTAATAATTTTTTTTACAGGTCTATTCTGGTTAAGAAAAAGTAGTTCCTTGAAAAGTCCTAGCACTAGTGAAGCAGTCGTAGATGGTATGTTAGCAACAGAGACTAAACAAACCCATTTAAAGCACTATAAAGATCCTGTGCCAAATAATTCAGCCAACAGATGATGAGCATGCCATATAGTATTTGCTCTTGTACTTAATGCATGGACTCTTAGAGTGCTTTTAGAAATGAAGGCGATATATATAACAGCACATTGTTCAACAAATTAGATTTCCTGTTACTAAGACCATAGTTACTAAAAGTCTTTTACAGTTATTCTGGAGCAGGAAAGGCTGAAAAAACTGTTATTCCAGGTCAGTGAATATCTTGTCTAAACCCTGCTGACTCTTTCTAGATTAGGAAAAAAAACTCTTAGCTTTTCCAAGTCAATAAAAATATTTCAAGTCTGAGAGTTTCCTTGAGATGTTGACAAGTCACTTAGAACCAGTTTAAACTGATACAGTCATGATCTAGTCATCACAATTTAACTATTCCAAGCTGTGCAATATCTTTTCAAGTTTATAAAGCTACAAATTGGGACTGGTAATCCAACAGCTCTCCTGACAGAGGAAAATAAAAAGGGTAAAAAAAAAAACAACAATAAACCCTCCCTCCCCCCCCCCCAAAAAAAAAACAAACCGAAAATAAAAAACCACAAAAAACACCAAACCCTCAAATGAAAACCTCCTTTAATAATTAAAAAGTGATAAACTTAGAATGTGTTTGTTGTCCAAATTTATTTTTTCTCTAATTTATAATCAGATTGGCATAATTCTTATATGGTCTCTGCAAACAAATGCATTGCTGGTGTATTCACAATATTCAAAGGTGGTGTTACTTTTAAGAAGTTTTTAAGATGTTGAAATTAGAAGGAACAGTTTTAAGCAGCTTTCATTACCTTAGCATTCAAAGACAGGACTGTTGTTTATGCTTATTTCAAAAGTTTTTCTCCCACAATGTACTATCATTATTAAAGGTTCATAATTATTAACATTGCAAGTTGCACAGCCTCATTTATTTGAATAGCTGGACTTAAACTCAAATGTATGAAGTGAGATTTCACTTCATAAGAGTTCACTCAAACATGATTTTTTCATTTCAGTACAACGTGAATTTTAACTGTACTGTAATGTATCCTTGTTTATTTGAGATTTTGTTTCTTTTGATTTGTGTATATTTTCTTGGGTGTTAATGAATAATCCACCTTTAAATTTTTGATAATCCACTTTCTCTACAGCTTACTTAAAAAAAATATTAAAAATTACTTACTTGTTTTTGGGTTTGTGTCTTCTGCTCTTTCTATGTAAGGAGCAGCAAAGTAAAAAGCAAACTGACAAACCTTTTGATTATTTCTGACATAAGTGCAAATGCTTGTTTATATTAATCTAAAATATTCTTGATGACAAATAAGGAAAAACAAACTGGAATCATAGACACTAGAAATTAAATTAATTCTGGGGAGCACTGATAATCTTAAAAGCTAAGGAAAACAAAACTATGTGCAAAAAGATGAAATTATACCAATGAGAAGAAACAATGTGCTGAGGTAGGTTAATATTTCTGGTACAATAAAGAGGAAATGGAGGGGGTGCACAGTCAAATAATACTGTGCACACTTAATGATTTTGGACTGCTTTGGGGGAGGATGCAGGTGTTCATCTCTGTTGAAAATAAGGCCATTTAAATAATAGAATATCTGCTAGATGGATGTGGAAATGTTAGAGAATATATGTATATGAGAAATTAAATTCTCTGTGCACACATTCTGAGCCAGAGGCAGCAATATTAGTAGTAGAAATTAGTTACTGCTGCTGATCTCAGCATCAAGTGGTTTGGTACATAAGAGAGATAAAGAATCCCAGTAAATACTATTGATAGGAATACTTCACAAAATGAGGTTTAACTAAAGTTTTAAATGTCCTAGATATAGGTAAAATCATTATGTTTAACTTCTGCATGGTAGGAATTGGTAAGTTAGAGGGGAAAATCATCTTGTTCCAAGAAGATGCTTCTTTTTATTTGGAGAATGACAACAGTGTGATGAAGTTGTTTAAGAGCAGAATTAATGGTGCAAAGACATGAAGGTCATTTTGTAAGGAACCCAAGATGTATCTCAGGAAAGAGATTAAAGTGATTAAATGGATGCTTCTCAAAAATTATTGCAAAATCATGATGTATATTGAAGTATGGCTTGTGTGAGTGTAATGTAAGTTATGTTTCATGTCTGCAGACCACTAAAACACCATTTGACCAAAAGTAGTGTGGTTAGGAGTTACAACTTACGTAGATCAAGGAATTCTGGAGCTAAATCATAACCTTTTGGCGTTATTCGAACAGATCAATGAGCGTAACAGTAGGAGAATTATGGGCTTTCGTGTGATCACTGGCAGAAACTGCCAATCACTGTCTTAGTAAGGATCAGTATTCTGATTTGGTATTTCATGAAAAGATGAGCAATCATTCCTTAAATAATCTGTATTTCTGATCTGTTGTGGTTGATGACTGCCATAACATAAATGTGCAAAGACAATACAATTACCAATCAGTGTGGAGCTTCAGCTGAAGTCTAATGAGATTTTCTAGACAGACAAACTTCAAAGTAACATTTAATAGCCAATTTTACCACTGATTCAGTAACAGGTGGTCTGGAACAAGGGCGGTTTCTTGAATTACCTTGGGTAAAAGCAGTGGAGAGTAAGTGAAATGAACTTCAAATATTATTTGTTGGAGTACAATAAAAGAAAAAAAGATCAGGATGGTTGGGTAATAAAAAAAAAAGTGTTTCTCTGTACAGTTTTCATTTACTTCAGAAAAAAATCTTGTTTTTACTTCCAAACATCACATGTTGCAAACTGATAAAATGACAATAACAATAAAAATTGTCTTGTGGCAGTTATTTGAAAAGAAATCCTGGTTTCTATAGGAAAAATGGGTTCTGGTGGAAAAACTTCCAGGAAAACTTCAGATAGTGATGATTTCAGTGTTAAAGTTCTAATCCCAGACAAGTAAGAAAGGAAAGAAGCAAAGACAACAGGAGATAAAATCCAAAAAAATTAATGGGATATATCAATATGACACTTCTAGTTGGTGTTTACCTTTCTTTTGAAGTCTGTCTTAAGATATTTTCTAAAATAACTAATATTGGTTGATTTTGAAAAAACCTAATAATTTAAAAAAATAGTAGTGTTCATAACAGAGCTCTATGATCTTCAAAGAAACTTGTAAAATTACTTTGCATCCTAATATAATGGAAGGAAGGATGGTAGGGAGTGAGAGGAGGGCAGAGGTGATTCTGTCTCTCCATCTGCTTAATTCTTTGCTGTCTATCTTTTCCATTTTTTTTACTTGTAGTTCTCCACACATTGCAGCACTTAATTGGAAAGTGTTGTACATATTTAGGAAAAAGGATTTTGACAGTGTTAAATAGTGGGTATGTGTAAATTTGTCACATCATAGGTAGCATCGTCTAAACGCTTGCTTAGCAATGTATTTTAAATTTGTGCAGGACATCCTTATCAGTTACAACAGTTAAAATTTTATTGGTACTTGTGCATTATTGGCTGCATGCCTTGCTATTTCAAGATGAGGAGCACACCCTTTCAAAGTAACTGTTAAATATATTATTTTTCCTGATAGTGGGCTATCATTGAATATGAATGAATAAGTTAATTTTCTTGAGAAAACCCAACAGAACAATAAAACTTCTGAACTTCCCATGTCTTTTCCAGAAGAACTAGTAAAATATTACTGACACATCTGTCAGTATTGAAGAGGAACAAAGGCTCAGTTATGTCAGTTACTTACTTTTATGATACACAAAACCAGGTCAAATATTTCTAAGATGGAAAGTTATTAATGATCATGTGGTGTTCAACACTGTTTCTGCTTTTGGTGTATGTGGAGAATGTGTGGAGTGTTGGAGGTTTCCTGACGTTATATTAACTGGCAAACAAAACCTTTGGGACTTCCAGGTGGTGGACTCACTGACTACTAGAGTGAGAAGTTTATTTCCTGCAAAAGCAATGTCTTTTTGAAAATTGATTTTGTTTTCAAATTAATTGTAAAGATACAATTAGCCACAGAATGAAACACAAATTTGTCTCGTTTGACACTGGCTACAAAACAAGTGCTGAGTAACACAGTCAGCTCTGTATACTAATTTGTAGGTCTGAAATAGAAGAGTGTTTTGCAAAAAATCTTCACATTGGATATTAGTGGGTAGCTTCTTTTTTCCTCTGCCTTCAGTCAGAGTTGGGATTGAAACATGAGAGAGAGGATTTTTGTGTTCGGACTTGGTTGTTTATTAATTCTTACCTATAGTACAGTGAGTTCTACAGCACTTTTAGCTAACAAGCCAAAAGTGAAAAAAATAATGTGTATATTGCTTGTTAAAAAGTGTTTTGAGGCCTAACTATCCAATTAAAAGCTAAGATCTATATTATTTGTACTTTTGACCCAAAGACCAAACACCTGTGACCTGCAGTGTGGTACTTTCTATCCAACCAAAATCTACTACCTAAAATCAAGAAAGAAGAAGTCAACACCCAAGAACCTTCATCTGGTCCCATACCTATTACTAAATTTTAAAATCCCAAATTCTAAACTCTTTACCATGTGGTATTACACACCTCCATTCAAATTACACACCAGTGATTCTAACTTCTTTACTCAAATTTGGAAGCCTTCTCCAAGCCCTCAAGTCAAAAGCAGTGTTCCCCTGGGAATCAGTACCTGATAGCACAGAAATTTCAAAATTCCCAGGCTTCAGGGTTCCAACAATTGGAGTCAGTAAGAGTATTTAACCTTTATTCAATCACTCTTATCCTTAAAATTGTAGAAGGAAAGAAGAAGGAACAGCAGGCCAGTAAGCTTCACCTCTGTGCTTGGGAAGATCATGTCACACACGCTCATGGGAACAATGTTAAGGCACATAGGAGACAAGGAGATGAACTGAGACAGCCAGCACAGAATCATTAAAAGCAAGTCCTGCCTTCCCGATCTAGTGGCCTTCTGTGGTGGTGTGGTGGCAGTGCCCAACAAGGACTGACTGGCTAATGTCATCTACCTTGAATTCTGTGAGGCCTTCCATATAGTATGCTTATCCCCAAATTTGAAAGATATGGATTTGAAGGGTGGACTGCTTGGTGGATAAAGAATTACCTGGATGAATGCAGCCAATTGTAGTCAATGGCTCTATGTTCAGCTGGAGGCTGGTGACAAGTAGGGTCCCTCATGGCTCTGTCTTGCGTCTGGTGCTCTTTAATATCTCTCTTTAGTATCTTAATATCTTCTTCAATGTTACAGACAGTGGGATTGTGTGCAGTAAGCAAGTTTGTAGATGACATGAAGTTGAGTGATGCAGTGGGTTCTCATGGGTCCAGATTCTCTATTTGGCATGCTGTATGTCACGCTGCATTTCTTGGTCATTCCTTTTCTATGAGGCGTGTAGAGAATGCGCTGTTTAGGAGAAAAATCATTAGGAATTTTGTTTTAGTACATCAGAAGTTTGTCATATGACTTTAGAGATCACAGAGTCACAGAATACTGGCAGAACTGGAAGCCTCCCTTCTGCCCATTGCTGATATTTTGCATAAAAATACAGACAAATAAGATATGCATTGGAGGTAATGAATCTTTTGGATATCTGACAGATCTTGGATATCTAACAATACATGTTATGTCTCTGTGTGCTTTTTAAAGCATCTTAACTTTGAGGAATATATCTACTGGTCATAAAGACAGATATTTTTGAGGTTTTGAATGTCTAAATGGAAATTAATTATGCTGAGTTTAAACTATCTGAATTAGAAGTTAAAACTTTTTATGAGTTTGCTTAAACTTATTGGTTATTGGAGATGAGAATAGCAGTTTTCTTTACTGTGAGTGTGAAGAAGATCCTTTAATTTTTCAAGTAGCAGCAGACTTAGTTGAGGAATATGTTTAATTCAGACAAAATGAATATGAGACTTCAGTAAAAGATTACATGTAAAGAATACACAGATTTTACTCAGAATTAGTTATTGCCTAAACTGGGAATCCAAAGTGAAGAGTCTGAAAGACTACCATGAAAATCATCCACTGCTTCTGAAACAAAGCCTGATTTTCTTTTGTTGTTAAATATTTTATTGCTTTTATGGTAAAGGAGATAATGTGAACAGTATACCTTGCTGTGTGATTATGGTCATTTCTTGGCAGTGCTTGATCAGAAGCCCTTATCCAACTTGGGAATCACTGTTTTCTGCCTGATACAGAGGTATAGAAACACAGAGATGCTGCATACATCCAGCTGGTTGATTAATTAGGCGTCTGGCTGTGTTTCTCAACTGATAGTGTGTATGATATTGAAGAAAGTAAACATATTTTTGCTGTGTCTGTGTTGATATATATTTGCTGCAAGCATCCCTTCTGTAGAAAATTTACATGAAAAATCCATCCTAGATAGTAAATCACTGTTATATTTCATATGTACCTGATAGAGAATACAATGCTTTAAACAACAGTGGAAGAAGACTTGTATTTTTTAAGGGAAGACTAGACATAGTATGGTGGAATTCTTGGAATGCTGTGGGGGGGATTAAAAGGCAAAAACCTGTCAAGACAAAGCTTAAGAAAGAAATAAAAATATCCTTGGCCTTATTTCTTCAATATGGCAAAATAGCATTGGAGACTATGTGGAGTTTTTTTTTGAATGCTGATATTGCTCTGTTAGTTTATCTACCCTGTATGCAAGTATGTATAAACATTGCTAGATCGCTGCAGCTGTTCTTGTATTAAAATACAATATGAAAGTCCATGCTGTATTTCACCTTAGAGATAACTATCACATAAATACTGTGTTACCAGCAATGCTGCTTTGCGTTTAAGAACTGTTATTGCCTCTGGATACAGGATATTTTCTTCTAGCAAGAAATCGTGAGAAAGGGTGGTAATGTTTGTTTGTGAAAGCTGTGGTGCAAAACCCAAAAACTTCAGAGATAGCCTTTTGTTTTCTCCTGGGCACCTGTTGCAGGGCTTTATCAGTACTTGTAAAGAGCTTTAGTAAGAATTGTGTATATCATGTGATGGCAGCAGAACACTTTCTTCTTCTCTCTTATTTGGTTACCTTGTATGAGACTTAAGTTTTTGAAGACTATAGTTGAGTTATGGCCAATATTTATTGGAATAAAATAGCGTGCATTAGTATTATTTTTAATATAAATTTAAATATTTTTACAAAAAAGAAATCCATCATATATATTATAATAGCCCAGCAGGGCACCAGCAATCCAGGAGATCCTTCAAATTTGTTGGTGGCAATATTTTCATACAAGTGATAGAGGAGTCAATGAGAAGAGGTGAAATGCTGGATCTTGCTCTCACCAGCAGGAGGAAGCTGGTGGAGAATGTGATGTTCCAAGGTAGCTGTGGCCATGAGATGCTGGAATTTTTGATTCTCAGTGCAGTGAGAAAGGCATTCACTAAACTTGCTGCTCTGGCCTTCAGGAGAGCATATTTTGGCCTCTTGAGTGGTCTACTATGTGGACTCCTGTGGCATAGAGCCCTGTAAGGCAGAGGGGCCCAAGAATACTCACTAATATTCACGGATCACCTCTTCCAAATTCAGGAGCCGTGCCTTCTAGCAAGGAAGAAATCAGAAAAATATTACAGCAGACATGCACAGATAAATAATGAACTGCTGCAAAAACTCAGAGGAGAAACAGAAGCTTACAAAGGTGGAAGAGAGGACAGGTGACCTGGGATGAGTACAGGGAAATTGTATGGGAAGCTAGGGATGAGGTTAGGAAAGCTAAAGCTGACTTAGAATTGAGTCTGGCCAGGGATGTCAGACAAAAGGAAGGACTTCTATAGGTATGTTGTTAACAAAAGAAAGATAAGGAGTAATGTGGGCACTCTCTGGAATGAAATAGGAGACTGATTATAGAAAAGGCTGAGACTGTCAACAAATTCTCTATTTTAAGTCTTCAATAGCAGGTGTTCTAGGCATACAACTCAAGTAGGGGAAAGAAAATGGAGGCACTGGGAGGATCTCAGAATGTTAAGAGATTGGAAGGGGTTTTAGAGATCAACTAACTCCAAACCCTTTGCCCATGGGTAGGGATACTTCCCACTGGACCAGATTGTCCAAGGACTTATTCAACCTGGTCTTGAACATAGACAGGGTTTAGGCATCTACAATGTCCCTGGGCAACCTGTTCCAGTGTCTCATCACCCTCACAGTAAAGTGCTTAATTTTCTATCCAATATAAATTTATTCTCTTTCAATTTGTAGCCATTATTCCTCATCCCATCACTGACAAATACACAACATAAGAAGGACATGGAAGTGCTGGAGCAAGTCCAGAGGAGTTTGTGAGATTGATAGTGGCCCTTGTCAGAGAAGATAAGCTGAGAAAGTTGGGGCTGTTGAGCTTGAAGAAGAGAAGGCTGAGTGGAGATCTCACAGCAGCCTTCCAGTATCTGAAGAGGGCTGATCAGGAAGATGAAGAGAAACCAACTGTAGTGATGGGACAAGGGGGAATGGCTTCAGACTGAAAGAGGGAAATTTAGGTTAGATGTCTGGAAGAAATTCTTTACAGCAGCTGTGGTGAGGAGCAGGTTGCCCTGAAAAGCTTTGCATACCCCAACCTTAGCAATGTTCAGTGCCATGCTGAACAGGGCTTTGAAGAACCTGGTCTAATGAGAGGTGTCCCTGCACGTGGCAGGACAGTTGAAACTTGATGATCTTTAAGGTCCCTTCCGATTCAAACCATTTTAAGATTCTATTCCTTTTTAAATGGATTTAATTTTGTGAGATGTTTAGTTAAATTTGCAACCCTTCTCTGGGTAACAGCAGAAGTGTAAAAGCCTGTGCTTAACACAAGTGTAAATACCACAAGAACCAAAAAAGCTTATACAATATGGTACTATCAAATATAATAATTTCAATAAAATAAAATTGTGTAAAAGGAAAAAGTGTACAACCATTCTATCAGCATTACTGGAAGATGTTTCCCCTTACTAGGGGAAAAAAATCACTGATTTTCAAATAGTGCTTGCTTATTCTGGGAGCATGGGCTAAAACAGAATTTCAATCAAGTTATGAAAATAAATAAAATCACTAACTGATTGAGAAATTGTTAATTTTATTGAAAAGTTTATGCAGACATTTTTTCTGAGGAGTTTTACTTAAACTGGGACATGGAAATGCTCTATCATTGGTACCATCAAATCAAGCTGTAGATCTTTTAAAAAGAAGTGTGACATTTGCAATCAGCAGCCTAACTTTAAATGTGGAAATATCTGGTACTCATTCAACACCAACTGTTCAGCAACATTTTGGTACCATTATAACATGTCTCTTGGAAAGATTTCTGAAACATAAGCTGTCTGTCAGGTGTGATATACTCAAGAAATACTCAGAGTACTGAGTTGAACAATAACTGGGTTTTAGTCAAATATTTCAAGAGAATAACTGCATTTAATGAGACTGAATAACTCTAAAGAATAAATTACTTACAAACCATCTGATAAGATAGACTTTGCCTAAAAGAAGCCTTCTATATAATTATATTTCACTTGAAACTACTGCTTGAAGCCTTCAAAATATTCAAGTTGTCTTTCTGGAAAATATTAACTGGGAAATACTAGCATATAGGAACTATTGGGTTGCTAGTACTAATAAAAAATGTTGAACTATGGTACGTGATTGAATCAAGCTTTGTTAGGTTATGTGATAAAAGTTCCTCTGCATGCCCACAAAGGAGAACAGAGAGACACCACCAATATTATTTGAGAGCCAAATAATATCCAACTCCAGCTACTGCTAGGCCCATTAGCAGTCAAAGAAAAGCCCATCTCCATCAGCTCAGAAAATCACAGAACATGTCATTGCTGATGGAGACACGAACTGCATATTCCAGGGATGCACCTACCTTGTCTGTATCATTCCAGAGCTGACCCAAGAGATCTTCAGCTTCCATGTCCTGGTGTGAAACCTGTCAAGATGAGTCATCTGGAGCAGATCACCTTTTGGACTAGGGCTGGTTCAGGGTGTGGGACACAATGTGACATGGGGGACAAAAGCATTTCAAGATTGCACCAGACTTGTTATGGTGTATTTAGGGGAGAAAGGTGAAAAAGGAGAGGGACCTGGATGACTGGGGGAGGAAGAAGTTTGAGAAAATACAGGTGGAAGGGGATAAATAAACCAGATCATATGTGACTGATCTGCTTGTCTGGCCTTCCCTGTGCCTGATCAGCATAGTCTGTCCTATTTTATTAATAAATTCTATCTTTTAATAACTTTGGAAGGCCATGTGTACATTATGCCAGTGTCTGGAATGTGGGTGTGTGAATGAGTGTGTGATGGCCAAGCTGTACCAGCTGGTGAGTAGGTGAAGGGACTTAGGAGAAGGTGATGAATTGGAACTATTAACAGCCAGGTCTGGGTGTAAAAGTGCCCATGTGTCTCTAAGGGTGAGAGCACATGAGAGTCTGCTGCAGACCTTATATCCAGATGCTGCCAACTAGTGAGAGTCTGATCCACATTGTAAATGAGACTGCTTACTACAAGTTGCTTGTACACAGCATAAAAATGAATAAGTATTACTAGGCATTCTTTACAATTTTAGCAGCTAATTTTAAATCAAGTGATAAATTGGATTTTTTTCCCCCACTGCATTACTGCATTTAATTCCTAAATTTTTACCAAAGTCCTTTATTTCCTTGATTCAGTCTTTGGGCATATTTGGTTTAGAATTTGTAAATACAAGATCATTGATTAACATTTAAATTAGGTTTAGATCTATAAACTTCAGAAAGATTGTTATCTGGTATAATCTTTCCAAATAAGCAGTTTTAAACTCAGTCCTTGTTTGGAGAAAGCAGTTTAGTGTCCAGTTGCACTGAATGCCCTTGAGGTAGTTAGTCCAAAACTGATAGTGCTTGTAAGGATTGTTGACTTGGGTTTTTAGGTCTAGTTCTACAGAAACAAAAAATTAATAAGTTTTTTTTTCTTGGGCGTTTTCTCATCTATCTCTTGCTGGTTTTATGCCTGGTGTTTCTGAAAAGCCCATTTATACTTACCCTTTCCTCTCAGCTCATAATAATTCTTTAACTGTTTCTTTTAGAGTGCTATCTTCTGGCTGGAGCATTCCTTGGTTTGTCCTCATTTTGAGGCTTCTCTGTTCCTCTCACTGCCAGCTATAATTTCTATCACCTCCTTCATTCTCATTTTTGGCATAATGTTCGTTCTTGTCTACTTAAGAATGTCTCTTATCAAAAAACCATTTTTGGTCTCCTGTGCAAATCAGGCAATTTCCATTTCAGGCACGATGGGGTAACAGGAGAAGGAATGTTGCATGTTTATAAGGCGCTGGGTTAAGAGATTTCTTGCTCTTCGTTCTAGTGTTCACCTCAAACTTGGTTTGGAATGGCAGGAAAAACCCTATTTTCATTCTGGTCTGAAAGACATGAAATATTATGTGGAGACATCATCTATAGAAGAATAGAATATGCTTAGTCATAATAAACTTTAATTTTAACAAAATGGGAGCTAAATTACACCAAGTCTTTACTGTATACTGGATTTTTTCCATAATTGTGACAGATATAAAGATATTCTTAGTGACAAAAAAGCAAAGTTCTCTAAAAGCAACTTCTAAGCATCTTCAAGATCCTTTCCCAAAGCTGATTTGCCATCAAATGAAAACGTCAGATGTTTGACTCTCACAGGATAGCTTCCGCAGTATTTTGGAGTGTTAGGCTTTTTACTTATATTGTTTCTGGTTTCTGTTATTGTAGTGATTTCAAACAGGCTTCTGTGGAAGACGAAATGAGTACTGAGACTCCTCAGTGAAACACTTAAGAAGGCATGTGAAGAAGCAGGTGATGTTGAACATACATCAACATGATGTTGGTTTTCCTTTTTTTAAATTTTTTTTTTTCCCCCCCAAGTGACCCACATCCAAAACTCCTCTTAGATGCAGACATTCAGAACGATGACTTAGAGAGTTCAGGAAGATTTGTTTGGTTTTGAAAGTAGTTTACTTATTTATTGAATAAATTGAATATTTGAAAGTCATTTACTTATTATGTAGAAGTACTACATGCTTCTACGCAAAACTGGTATTTCAAAGCAGAATCATAGGAAGATAGAATCATAGAACGACTTAGGTAGGAAGACATCTAAAGATCACCTAGCTCCAAACCTTTTGCCATGGGCGGGAGCACCTCTCACTAGACCCAGCTGCTCAGAGCTCTATCCACTTGCCTTGAGCACTTTCAGGATTCGGGCATCTACAACTTCTCTGGGCAAACTTTCAGTGCCTCACTACCATCATCACAGTAAGAACTTTTTCCCCTAGTATCTAAATTAAACCTACTCTCTCAGTTTGAAACTATTCCCCCATCTTTGCAACAAAAAGTGCAAATATAGAAAGTTTCAGGGATGCAACAAAGTTATATTGGTCATTAGGAAAAGCACTAGTTTTAACATATGGGGAGCCTAAAATTTATCAGGTTGTTTGTCAGCAGGAAGCTGTAAGCTACAATTTGATAGAAAGCAATATGGAAACGTTGCAGTTTGAATATGCTGTAATCTTAGGGTTTGTCCTAAATGGGTAAGGACCTCCCCATGACACAGGAAAAAGGAACACTGTTTTTCATAGGTTTTTTGAGAGCTGGAGTCAAGGCCAGATAGTTTTCCTGGAAAAATAAATATGCTAAAGAAGAGTCACCTTGAGTATTTGAAACATCTATGTTTCAATATAAAATTGAAAACTTGAAAAGTTCATTAATTGTATTCCAAGGCAGTTTCTAGTTCTGCGTGTGTCATCCTTAGCTTTACCAGGAAACCCACCTGATCCAGGGAAAATGCTGTAAAGGAATTAAACTATGGCAATGCCAATATTTGTTCCTAAAGGGATAATCTTAAGGTACTGCACCAGGATGCTTGCTGCTTTGCAGTTTAATTTTGTTGGCTGGGTTTGTTTTCTTTTTTTACTATCCCTCTGTACTTTTCCTCACCATCTGACAAAATATTCCCCAAAGAAATACAGCGCTGCCATACAATGCTCACAGACAAGCTTCTCTGTATGTGGAGGCAAAAGGTGTGATATTTTAAAGCCCAGCCTTTCAGGCCAAATCTGAGTCTTCTGATTATTGGAGCAGAATTCAATTTCTTTGTATCTGTTTCTTGAGTTGCACTAGGAGATAGGGTCTACCATAGTTCTTTGAAGTGATGTATCTTCCAATACTGCTCTCCTCATCCAAAAGGGAAAGTCAGATGAACAGTCTAAAATTTTATCTAAATTTGAAGATCTTATTCATGCTGTTTGCAGCATCACTAAAAAAATTTTCCTCTTGTTGCATTTGTCTGCTTTCTGATATAGAAATTGTATTTTTTATAAATTCCTTAGCATTTTTTAAATGAAGACACTAAGACTGAGTAAGTAATGGGAAGAAAAAGTACTTTTGTGGCCTAAAATTCCAATTTATTCGATCTGACAAGAATGTATGCTTCTGTTTACACTTTTTTTTTTGTTGCAAACATTTGCTCAGAAGAGACATCTGTTTATATTAATAATGAGGAATTACCGTTCTTCAGAAGAATATTCATATACATTCAATTATATTTATTTAGTAATATGATAGTCCTGATTAAATAATTTGCCTACTGCTTTACAAAGGTTTTCTTCAGTCAAATAACTGACAAGCAGAAACAATGCCATGTAACTCATGTGATTTAGGCATAGAGCACAAATGATGAATTAAAAATAGTCAAAGAGATACAGTAACCAAAGTGAATAGTTTGCAGCAGACCCTTGGGCAGATATGTTAACATGAAGTATTTATGGTGAAATAATGAATACGCTCAGAAAATAGACTGTTCACAGATCATCTAACTGTATAGAAAGACCCTGAGTTCTTTGAGTAATTTTTTTGTCATGTGTATTTTATCATGGAAAAAGAAATATAGGGGATCCAAAGGAAATATAATCACATTAATCTAGACAGTCTGGGGGGAGAAAATCCCTGAAATGATCATTGGATTAAATGATGTAACCCTTATATCTTACTTTTCCCAGAGGCTCTGCTGTAGTCAAGCTGTAAAAAACACACAAATTCTGATATCTTTGGCATATGAGGAATTCTTTCTGCTGGTTGTTTATAGCTGTCTATAAGTGTAGGTTATTCCTGAAATATCTTGGTACAATTTCAGTATAAATATATAGTAATGATAGATTTCCATATCCAGAAATAATCAATTTTAGCAGGCCTTTTTTATTAATGTTCAGTGTGATATGAATATTAAGCAATAGACAGCCAATCAGTAAAAATAGCAAGTCTTTAAAAAATTTATTCTATCCCAGGGTATAGATGTGAATGAATTTAAATAAAAGACAACAAATTTTACTTTTCACTCTTCAATTAATCACCTACCCTCTAAAAACCATAATTAGGCACTAGAAAAGACCATATTTATAAGGGCTGATGGTTTGAAGTAAAAAATGAGAAATTAATGATTGTTGTTCTGTTGGAGGCAGATTCTAGACAAATAGAATACATTTAGAATTTTAGACAAATAAAATACAATTCTGAACAATAATTATAGGAAGTAGAACCTCAGAATGATGCACATTTTATGTTTGTTGCCTGACCTTTTTCCACAAGTAATTCTTATGTCTTGTTTGTTTGATGGATTCTTAATTTTTTTATTTGTTTTTATGCATTTGGTGCATATTCCTGCTCAAACTGAACTAAAACTAAAATTTATTCTATTCTTAATATCAGAAATTTTGTCCCTAATTTTTTTGGCAGGGTTACATTTATTTCCTACCATGAATTTTCAGCCAACTTTACATGTGTTAAAATATCTTTTTCCCACATGAGGGCATCAGAGTTATTCTAACACAATATGTGGAAGACACAGTTTTATGCTATTTAGTTTCATATTTTCAGAACATTGTACACATAGAAATCCTTCACAATTATCTTCTGTTTTACTCCTAAAGAAGTATTTAGTTATTTCTAGATGACTTCTCTTCTACTGCAAAATGGTGTGAACAGTGGGATCTCCTTGGGTCAAATT
This sequence comes from Cinclus cinclus, assembly GCF_963662255.1. Lineage (NCBI taxonomy): Eukaryota > Metazoa > Chordata > Aves > Passeriformes > Cinclidae > Cinclus > Cinclus cinclus. The sequence goes on from NC_085084.1 coordinate 48,522,891, forward strand.
CTGTTGACAGAACTCATGGGTTTATAATAATTAGGCTGTAAGCTACTGTTTGATTTACATGATATCCATAATGTAAAATATGTGTATATATATATATATATGTGTGTATATATATATATATGTATATATATATATATCCATAATGTAAAATATGTGTATATATATATGTATATATATATATATGTGTATCCATATATATATCCCTAATATACAGTAATAACAATGGGTTTTGCCCAGAATATGGATCTCATAAAATAATTACATAACCAAGTGTCTGAAACTTACTGTTTAAGTCTCACAACCAATGGAAGCGATTGACAGGGAAAGGATCCTAACCCATATAATATTCTTTTCACAATATTATTCCCATCAGCTGTCTCACTGAGCATGTGGAAAGTCAGTTACATCTGGGAAAAGAGTAAAAGAGAGGGAAATAGTTCTGTTTCCAGAGTGTTTTGTTAAAACTGTTATAGATACTAATAGCAGTGACACAAATACTAACACTTTGTAAATGCTCAAAAATAATTGCAAAGGGTCAGACGCAGTGAGAGTGTGATAATCTATCTCATATTATCCTATTCAGTTCAGCATGTTTTTTAATTGATCCAGTTTGGTGTTGTTATCAGTGTGCCTCTACATGAACTCTAGACAAAATTAATTTTTTTCCAGACATGCACCCTAGTCAATGTTAATATTTAGGACCACGTTTTAATTCTGTGATTATTCTATATAAAAGTTTAGAAGTGTCTTATATCACTTTAAAAATAATATAGCTTACTGCCCATTTACAAACAGGTAAATATGATCCAGAAGATCCCTTCCCTTCAAGGAACTTTGATGTCTTTCTGGAGCAATTTGGTGCATTATTTATTCTTTCTGTTATTCTTTTGCTTCTTAAAATTATTTATGAAACTGTGACTAAACAATAATGCAGATTACTACCTGGGAAGCCCATTGTAACTGTAATGTAAAGAATCCATTTCATAATACTTGGATCCAGAAAATAACTGGAGCAGAAGGTTTGCCCAGATTAAGTTTGGCTCTGAACATGTTTAGATCTCAAAGCTGAGCTCCTTTCTAATGTAGGTTGACAGAAGATTTATAAAATTGTATTTGGAGTAAGGTTACCCTATCATTAATTAATTGTGTTTTTCTATAGAAGCAAATAATTAAATTTCTGCTTAAAATTTAGAAGTGTTAACTTTTTGGCTCTGTAAATAGATAAAAGTTAAAAAATATATTTAATTGTATAAGGATATAATATAAGGAACATATATGTATGTTCATTTCTTCTACTGGTTTTAGGCTTGTAATTTATAGAGAATCACGATTTTGCTAGAAAACTTACGCTCACTGGAAGGTAATATTTTAACAAACCCAAACCAAAAATCCAAACCCACCAACCAACCTCAAAACCTAACACCACCACCTACCCCCCCCCCCCCCCCCAAAATATTTTATTTGGAAGTGATGAATGAAGATACTAAGAACTGAGAAGTAGTTTGACACAACTTTTTATTACCAAAGATTTCCTTTGTTTTCTTCCCCAAACCCTTCATAGCTCTAAGAATTCCAGCCCACTGTATAGGCTGTATTTGCAAGAGTCCTCTGGCCTCTGTGATGTATAGGGAGTATTTTTTAGGATAGAAAATTATGAATAAAAATTCACTCACAAGAAATTGTTGAGTGGATTCCAAGTGTATTCTCTCTGCCATAAGCAAGCAGAGTTTGCTGTATTTTTTTTTTTTTTTACTGATTCTGCAATAAGAATCAAGATGTAATCCCTGACGCAGTGTAGAATGGAATCTTAGCAAAATCGGCAGCTCTTGCTGCCACACTTACAAATCCCCTCAGGTTCCTACTAAGGCAGACGCCTATTGATTTCTTTGTTTTCCACCTTCACAAGTCATAGATTTTCCTGTCTATCTCTAAGGAAAGAATATAGTCAAACTAATTATATACTTAATTTGAAAAACCAAAAGGGCAACAGGTAGTGAAAAATGTGTTAGATGAGTAGAAACCTGCTTACATACTTTTAATTTTTTTTCAACCTTATTAAAAGTATGCTAACTAAGAGTTAATCATCCTTTTACTCAGCTTAGTCAAGTTTAAATTATATAACTAGAAGACTGAATAAACAAACTTTGCCCTTTTACTTGTTGAAGACAAGAATGGGTTGTCCCTATTTCAAATTTCCTTTATTTAATTTTCAGAAAGAAGACTGGGATTTGGAGCTAATGAAAAGCTTAAAACACAGACTGAGTAGGGTCTTATTTTTAGACTGTTAGAACTTACAGACCTGCTAAAATTGCCTCCTCTCAGAGTTTTCAGGCTTTGGAAAAAATAATCAATCTGCTAACGACATTTGCTGCAGTAGTCATGTACTGTCCACCTAATGTAAAAAAACTCATCATAAGAAAATAGGATGAGGATAGACAGCTGTGTCTATAATGTGCATTGTTTTACTCTGTGCCTAAAACAGTAATAATAAAAAGGATATAATGAAGACAAATGGAAGAAAAGTATCAGAGGGACAAAAATGGCAAGTGAAAGACAAGTGTTAAACTCGGATGGCCTACTTTTACACCAAAGATCATAACACTATGAGAACGGGCAAACCCAAAAAAAACCCACCTCCTGTACTTTGGAATACCCTGAAGAGGTTATTTAGCATGGCGTAAATATCAGGTGAAACTTACTACAGAGCAAATTCACAACTGGATTTTAGTTTTAGTTTTTGTTTTTCATTTTGCAATCAATAGCTGTGTTTGAAAACTGTGAAAATGCAGAAGATGTACAGTGTAACATCTAGAGAGAAGCCAAGATGGGCTACACAAAAGTTCCTTACAAATAATTCCAAAAAGGATAAAAATGCTTATATTTTAATCGTTGAGATAAAGAATTTCTCTATTCTTATTTTTGAAAGATTTCTGATTTTGCCATTTTCTTGTACTTGTCTGTATTCCAGTGTAGCTGTCCTGATAAGTCTTTGAGAGTGCAATAAGGACAAAAAAATATTTTAGTATGTGTTAGCACAGGAACAGACAGATAAAACACTTCCTCTGTTTCTGAATTATGTTTGCAGTCTTTACTTCAACACCTCTAAAATATTTGAGACTTCAAAAGTGATGTGTGGGTTGTAAAAGGGATAAACTAAAATACAGTGAATGCTGTCACTCAAAATATCTGGTTATGATTAGACTGAGACGTGGGACTCTGAAAATACTGATTTTGCTCAGTGGGTTCTTGTTCATAGTGTACCATTTAAGAGTTGAGTTTGCTGGGTATGTAGGGCTACAGTAGCTGAATGAAATTCCATTCTAACCACATATATTAGGAGAGCTTTGCAATTTCTAAGACTAACAAAGTGTGTTCCAGAAACCTCAGCAATAGAAAAAAAAAAAGGAAAAAAATATAAAAAATTAAAAATGTGCTTTTCTGTGCTATGAGGGGAAAATATCCTCATGTCAACTTGCTGCTATTTTGTAAAACTAACCTTGTATCTTAGACCTATTCTTCTGTGCATTTTGCAGCCACCATCCTACATAATTGTAGGAAATTTCCTCTCATCCCAGGACAAAGTATTTAAATTGTAATTATCTCTAGAACTGACCAGTTTAAAATGATATTCAGTGTTTATACATTTTATTTTGCTTTCCAGACTTCAAAGTTTAGAGAGTTAATATCTATTTAGGACTGCTTTTCCTTAAACTCCTAACCCACAAATAAATTGTGCAACGTATTTTTGCAAATACTGTGTCTTAATTGCTCAGGTGCAGAATGCTGAGGCCAAATGTGTTGCTACAACTATTTTATATTCACATTCCAAACTTGGATAATATACTTTGATTGCTTGCCAGTTAAAGAAGACTAAATTTTGCTACAGCTTGGTTCTCTACACAGTGGTCAAGTTCCATTGACTTGACTACTGCAGGAACATCAGGTTATCCTGTATTCTCTGTCTGATCATCCCGTGTTAAGCCTGAGAGGGTAAAAAAAAAAAAAAAAGAAGACAGCTGGTCTGTGCAAATCTAAAAATGCTTTTCTTTTTTTCTAAAGCTCAAAGTCCAACAGTTTGCTTGTGCCAAGTCTGGCAAGGTACAATTTGTCTCTCGTCTTGCTTCTATACATATGACTTCAGAAAGAAGTGATTCTTTCCTGTGAGACTCAAAATCACATGTTAAACAGCACTTGTTTCAGGAGGCCAGAGTGTAGAGCAAGGAACATGTGCAAGGAACAGGAAGGTGTTACTTTTGAGGTTGTTCTCAGCAGACCCAAGAAACCTCAGGAAATTCTTGAATTTGGGGTAACCATGAACCAGTTTCCTGATGATCCTTACGTAAGAGGTATTGCACAAATCTGTGATATTTTTGACATGTGCCTTTGTCTATCCTTCCAAATTGAGACAAGATCCCTAGCAGGATGCCTCAGAGAGCCTTTTTTAGTCCTCCTTGTTCTTGAATTTCTGCTCTGAAAATCAAAGTTTCATAGCCCAAATATGTTCAGTTAAATCTATTAATTCTCATTTTAACTGTTTTCCTCATAAATTTGGGTATCCTTTTTCCTATCTAAAGCTCAGCATGAAGGAAGATTGATTCTTTGGGACTTGATTGTTTTGAAGTAATGTGCCACACCTTTGCATCTGCTCACAATGTGTCCAAATTACAATTACTTCCAAAAATTTTCCTTCTAGAACTGTGTGATTAAGGCCTGATGTATCATTTTTTTCACTTGTGTAAATAATTACCTGAAAAGACTCTCCCAATTTTTTTTTAATTAACTGCATGAGAGTTCTTGTATTGCTGTTCCTTTCTTGCTGTTTTTCTCTCTCCATCTCCTTTGCCATTCTCTCTCTTTGTGCTTGAGTAAATGAACCCAGGAACGTGAAGTATAAATTACAACAAAATTCAGTGATATAAACAAACCACAAAGTCACTTGTACAATCTTTTTCTGGCATTTTGTGAAGGAGTTATGTATAGTGTGTGATATATACACTCTCATGTGAGGTAGCTATCAAATAAACAGCATTTATAGGAAATCCTTAATTGAGATCCTGTACTGTGACTGGCTTCTTTGCTGTCTCTGAGCTGTAGAATGTAGAAGGGCAGTTTATGCTGAAATATACCAGTCTGCTCATTTTACTTGGATCCTGCACCCTATTGTCACTGCCATTCTTAGGAAGTAACTAAATTTAACAGTGATTGGGAAACTCTGCCTTCTTTTACCTCAAATGATAATAATGTTTTCTCTATTTTATTACAGTCTCTTAAGATTGTGACTGATTTGCATATTCTCTGACACTTAATTAACGATGTCACTTTCCCAGTGCCTTGAAAACAGTTTTCATTTTTTTCCTCGGCAGGCCTCCAACAATTACCTCCCACATTTTCTGCTGCAGTCCTTTTTATTACTTTAATGACAAATAATTGGACAGATTCTGAGTAATGAGGGTGAGAGCCAAAGGACTGTTGCATAGGAGACGGCTGCTTGTTACAAGACACTTTTAGTGGTCTCTAAATCAGATAGACAAGTAGAGTAATGATCATCTTGCAGTAATGAGACACAATTAAGAATCGCTGCAGCAAATGACAGAGCAGTCCATTGAACAATAACCTCCCTCTTCCTTTTTTTCCAAAGAAGATCGAAGCTTAATTATAGCATCGCCATTTGCAATGCTATAGTTAGTCGTGTCAGCATTTCCATTATAAACCTGCTACTTTCAAGGGTTTATAACTCCCATGGAAAAAAATCTGCTTTGAGCTGGGAATTTCCTTGCAAAGACTTTCAGTTTGCTGTTTAGTTTTTATTATTTATTTATTAAACAAAATGGACAAGTTCCATGTCTGTTCTAAATGCGTAGAGCTTCATTGGTGTGACTGAAGCTGGAATAATTTGCATTTCCTGAGGATTCTTTTCACGTGCTCTATGACTCCACATATACCAATGCACAGAAACCTGTTGCAGAAACTGAGGAGCAGCAAGTGCTGCTTTTGAGAGCAGCACTTTTTGAGCTTTCTTAACATCTCAGACATCAACAGAATAACATAGTACTGTGGTAGAATAACATACTGTGGCAAGCAAGTCTGGGAAATTTCTGAGGTATATTGAAGATAATTTCTTGTCACAACTACTCAATGAGCTGGCTAGGAAAGAAGCTCTCCTAGATTCATTATATGTGAATAGAAAAGCACTCTTGGCATGTATAAGGTTAAGGGGCTGGCTGTCTTGGCCACAGTACTCACAAAATACCTGAGTTTAGAATTTTTGGTGTAACGATAAAAAAGTTCAGTAGAGTTCCTAGCCAGAATTCTAAGAGAGCAAACCTTATGTTACTCAGGGAGCTAGTTAACAGTGTCCCCAGCTTTTGAGGGTTGTGGGGTCCAAGAGTACAGGTCAGTCTTTAAGAACCACTTCTTAAAAGCACTGGAGCTAGCAATCCCACTGTGCAAATGGGGCAGAAGATTAGCTTGGGTGAACAGGAAACTCCTCATGAAGGAAAAAATATTGTATGATCTCTGCAAGTGAGGTCAGCTTTGCAGGACAGAGTGATGGCTCCTACTTGCAGGGAGCAAACATGCAAGAACAAAGTTCAGCTAGACCTGAAACTGCCCAGTGCAGTTTCAGACAAGAAGAAAGGCTTCAAGTAGATCAATAGCAGCAGATGACTAAGGAAAATACTTGACCAATGCTTGTTGAAGTTGGTCATTTAGCAAGTGAGGATGAAGGAAAAATGAAGGCATTAAATTATTGTTTTCTTCAGTCTTTAATATTAAAAGTAGAACCTGGACTGCTCATTCCTCTGAGTCAGAGGACTTTTTAAGCAGTGACATTCCATCTGTGAACATTGAAATTGTAAGGAATAAGTTAGATCAGTTGAATGCCCATAACTCTATGGGGTCTGGCATGATTAATCTGAGAGTACTGTAGGAGTCCGTAGATGTTAAGTCAGGAACATCTCTCAAAGATCTTGGGATTCTGGGTAGGTCACTACTGACTGGAAGCTAGCTGATATAACTGCAGTTTATAAGGGTATTAAGAAAATCCCAGGAAACTACAGACCTGTTAGTTTAACCTCAGTAAGTGGAAATTTTATGGGGAAGGTCATACTGGGTACTACTGAAACTCATTTAGAGATTAATGTGTTCATCCATACACAGCACAGGTTCAACAAAGTCCTCTTTAATTAATTCTTTACCCATCTATGATAAGGTCACCTACACAGTGGATGAAGGAGAGGTGATGATGTAGTTTTTCTGGAGTTTAGGAAGGCCTTTAATACTGTCCCTCACAGTTTTCTTCTGGATAAGTTATACAGTTGTGAGATGAGCACACACTGTACTCTGTGAAGAACAGGCTGAAGGCCAGGACTTCAGGGGTTATAGTGCATGGGGCTAAAACTGGCTGGTGAGAAGTCACTAGCCAAGTTCCTGTGTTTAATTCGTGGGTCAGTTCTGTTCAATAATTTCATAAATTGTCTGGATGAAGAAACTGAATACACATTATGAAGCTTTCTGATGATACCAAACTGATACATAATGTTGTCTCTCTTGAGGGACAAGAGCTCTGTAGAGGGATCTGGATAGATCGGAACCTTGGGAAATCAGTGGTGTGAAATTTAACAAGAACAAATAAAGATTCTGCCCCTGGGATGCAGTAAAGCTGGGCACAAGTATAAACAGGGGGAGGAGTGTGCAGAGCAGCCCTGCCAAAGGGATCTGGGGGTGCTGGTTGGCAGCAGCTCAGGGTGAGTCAGCAGTGTGTGCCCGGACAGCCAGGAGGGCAAACCCCATCCCAGGGAGCATCAGACACAGCATCACCAGCCCTGATTGGGATCATCCTGCTGGATTCAGCCGTGGTGCGGCCTCACCCTGAGTCCTGTGTGCAGTGCTGGGCCCCACAGTCTGACAAGGGTGGGAAGGTCCTGGAATGGTCCAGAGGAGGACAACAGAGCTGGTGGAAGGGCTGGAAGGCACATCCCTGTGGGGAGCGGCTGAGGGCTCTGGGTTTGTCTGGTTTGGAGAGAAGGCAGCTCAGGGGTGATCTCACTGCTCTGTAGAGCTTTCCCAATACCTTTCCCAGATGGTTTTTGGAGGTTGCCATGGATGAAATGTACACCAGTTCTCTAGAAAACCTGTTGCTATGCTCAGCTGACCTCTCAGTAAAAGCATATCTCATTGTGTTGAGAAATCACCAACTGTATTTCAGTTTGTGTCCTTTTCTTTGAATTCTGTCACTGTGTGCTACTGGAAAGAGCCTGTCTCTGTCTTCTTTATACCTTCCCTTCAGTTATTTGGAAACCTTAATGAGATCCCATCCTGAATGTCTGCCAGTCTAGACAGGCCCTGCTTTACCAGTCTTTCCTCTTATGGGTGATGCTCCTGTTTCTTCATGATATTCATGGCCCTTTTTTGGACTCTATAAGTTCCCTGTCCCTTTTGTAGTACTGAGCTCATGACTCCAGAAATGGCCTCACCAGAGATGAGGAGAGGGGTAGGATTTTCTCCATTGACCTGTTGGCAAGAATTATGCAGCCTAACCCAGCACATCCCTGGTGTTCTTTGCTGCGTAGGCAAGTTTACTCTAGTTCAGCTTGCTGTCTGCAGTTTTCTGCCACCATACACTGCAGAGGGTTGCTCCTCCCTACCAGCAGGACTTTATACTTTGTTAAATTTAAAGGAGTTTTCTGTCAGTCCATTTGTCCAGTCTGATGAGGTCTTTCTGGATGGTAGAATTCATGGCCCTCTGGCACATCATCTGCTACTCAAAGTTTTGTGTTATTGGCAAACTTGCTGAGTGTACCTTCTGTCCAGTCATCCAGACCTTTAATGTAGATGTGAAACAGAATTGGAAGCAATACTGATACAGTAGTACTCTACTGGTTTCCATCAAGACTTCATGCCACTGATCACCAACCCTTGGACATATTTGTTCAGCCAGTTTTCTGTCTCAAAGCAACATCAGCCAGCTTCTCTAGTTCTTATGAGTACCACATGGGTCTTGGGACTCCTGAAAATTGGTTTTGTTAGTGAAGTCTAACATAAAGAAAGTATTCAGTACCTCAGCCTTTTTCCACGCATTGTGTCACCAGGTGTTGAGGGTTAGTTCTTTCTTTTTTTTTTTTTCTTTCCTTTTTTTCCCTCTGTGGAATTTTCCCCATTGTCATGCTAAGATACCTGTTGACTGGGCCCTGGTGACAAGGGGGAGGGGACGGGAGGGAAGAGTGAAACCCCGCGAGATTCAAACAGCCAGAAGAGGAAGCGGAAGGCTGGGTCTCGGCCCATTTTGCCCGTGGAGTTCGGACGAGAAGGACGATCGCTGCCTCTCCTCCATCCCAGCGTCGGGAAACCACCATCGGACCCTGCCCGGCTGTCTTCTCACTGTAACCTGCCACCATCCAGCACTCTACTGATCACCGGGACCCACACCGTGAGCGGAGAGCTCTCTCCATCTCTCTCTCCCCCTGGGACAGCGCTGCCATCACCCCCAGCCCTCCTGCAGCTCTGCGGGACCTGCCCACCCCCAGCACCGGGAACTGCAGCTCAGGGAAAAGGTGCCTGCAGCCAAAAAACACTGGGACTGAGTTACTGTTCTGTTTGTGGGTAATTTCATAGCTGTTGTTGTTCTTGTTTGTCTTGTTAAATATACTAGTAAAGAACTGTTATTCCTACCCCCATATCTTTGCCTGAGAGCTCTCTTAATTCCAAAATTATAATAATCGGAAGAATCACATTTTCTTTCAGTCCAAGGGGAAGCTTCTGCTTTCCTTGGCAAACACCTGTCCTTCAAACCAGGACACCAGGTCACCTGGTCAGAATTGGCCCAATGTCCTCCTAATCTTCCTTTGTTTCCTATATACTTACATAAGCCCTTCTCTTTTTGTCTTTGACATCCTAAAAACTTCAATTCCATTTGGGCTTGAGCTTTCCTAACTTCATCTCTACTTCTCCTAGGTTACTTTTTGTTCCTTCCATCCTCTCTATGCTTCCTTTTTGTGTCTGAGTTTGGCCAGGGCATGATTGGTTCATGTGTGCATCCTGGCATGTTTTCCAGACTTCATTCATTCCTTGTTGTAATTCCTGCTCTTGACCCTAGAGAAGGTGAGCTTTGAATATTAACCTGCTTTCTTGCGATTCTCTTAACTGCATGATTGTATTATTATCTTATCCCAGGGAACTCTTCCAAGAGGATCTTCAAAGAGATCAAAATCTTTTCTAATGAAGTACAGGGTTTCAGTCTTACTTTTCCGTCTTTCCCCTGCCTTAGGGATACTAAACTCTGCTGTCTCATGATCTCCATAGTCAAGGCTGTCTTTGACCTTCACAATCCCAATGAACTTCTCTTCCCTGATGAAAATGAAGTGCAACAGAACACTTCTCCTCCTCTGCTCTTCTACCACTTGGAGCAGGAAGTGATAATGAATTTTCTTCAGGAATTGTCTAGACTGATACTGTCTTGCTGTGTCAACGATGGGGCAGTGGTTGAAGTGCCTTAGGAGGACTATGTCCTGTGAATGTGAGACTACTACTGTCCGCAGAAGGCCTGATTCACTTCCTGGTGAGCAAACCTATAGCAGACACCCACTATAATGTCACTTCTGCCTATACTGTCTTTAATACTAAACAAGAAACTCTCATTTGGTAACTCATTCATCCTTCAGCAGAGCTACATGCTCTGTAGTTGGTCTGCTACATAAAACACAAATAAATCATCCTTTTCTTTCAACCCTGTCCTTCTTAAAAAGCCTATATCACTCAATTTCAAGTCTCCAGTGATGGGAAAGACCCCATGGTCTCTGTTAGACTGTAGCTCTACAAATGCACACAGTCTTTATTTGTTGTATCTATTCACAACACCATATGCATTAGTATATTGACACTTCTGAGAGGCATCCCAGGAAGTTAAATGTCTGGAGAGAGTTTGGAAGATTTTTCTGTATTGGTGCCTTGTAGGAACTTCCATGGCTACATGCAAAAAGCCCTAGTTTTGTTGATTTTTGATCCTTTGCTGTCACATCATCCTGTGAACTTTGCTTAGGAATTGGTTGTTCCCTCACAGGATTGCTGATTACTCTCTCCCTCGCTGCCATTCTTAGTTTAAAGCCATCTTTATGACATCCATAATTGCACTGGTAACAATAGTTTTCGACAGCTGATCAGAGAACCCAAGGCCCTGTTACCAGCACCAGTTCTGTAAATAGTTGTTGGTTTGTCCTACAACTGCCCATCCTCTCAGGACAGTCAAGCATATACATGTGCTAATAACATTGCTAAATAAATTGTACTTCTTCAAAATACTAGTTAACAACAGAAATTTTCCTTTGTTTTCCTGTGAATGAATTCTATTTGGATGCTGTGGAAGATACCTTAATTGGAAATTCCCATAAGAGGTGGGACTGGAAGACACAATTTTTTAATATGTTTAATCATATTACTGTAGATAGTTCTGGTTCTTCTTGCCTTTTTTGTGCTCTGTTGAGATTTCTGCATATATTTAAAAATGGCAATATACATGTCCAATGCAAGTCATAAAATCATGGAATCACAGAATTATAGAATGGCCTGGGCTGGAAGGGATATTTAAGCTCATTTAGTTCCAACAACACACCCCTGCCATGCACAGGGACGTCTTCCATGATACCAGGTTGCTCAGAGCTCCATCCGGTCTGGCCTTAAACACTTCCAATGATGGGGCAAGTTGTCTGGGCAACCTGCTCCAGTGCCTCTCTACCCTCACAGTAAAAAATCATACACTAAATTTTTTAAACATAGGTCAGCTCTTTTAGGTGAAGGGGAAATGACATAAAGGGTTTTTCCTTTTTTTCCCCAATGGTAGCTTGGTAGGCAATAGGAAATATTTCTTCTTTATTTTGCAATCTGTAAGAAAAATGGTTGCCTGTGATGCACTTCCATGGCTCCTTTAACAGCTAAAATGTCAAACTTGAATCATTCTAAGTGTGACATGATGCAAATGTTGTTGGAAAGAAGCTATGGGCTATGTTTTGTCTGTGTGGACTGTGTTCATTGACTTTAAATGCACCATTGTCAAAAATGAGTTTGCCTCAGTAGCTATGCAATGTTAGCTCTTCAACAGTTAGTGAATAGATTGATTTGATTGATAAACTCTGAAAATGGAGGGGACTTACTCGACATATACTGACCCATTTACAGGTAAAATAAAACAGACTTCATCTTTAACTACCATCATGTAGGGAAAAAGGTGATTAGAGTAAAAAAAAGTAAAACCCTGCCACAACTTTGAGATATTTGAGAGATTTCTACAAAATCTAGAGCATTAGAAACATAACTAAGACTATGCTGAGCAGACAGTCCTTAAAACTTTTTCTATCCCCACCATGACTTTTTCACAGGCAGTACATGCCTTTATGTATGCACGAATGCATAAAAATTAGCTAGAATTTGTCAAAAAACAGTTAGAATTTTCATAGCAGGTAAGCCCTTCTTTCTCACTGTAATGCTTCAATGCCTTTCTCAGTTTTACTGCTAAGATCTATTCAACCTGCCTCTCAGATTCCTTAGTCTACTAGCAGAGTCTGTGGGAGTGAAGCAAGTTAGAGATCACGTAACTCAAATACAGCTATACAGCCCATGGGGTGAGTTGTGGAGCACCTAAGGATGATGAAGAAGCCAGTAGATGTCAGATAAAAAGAAAGAAGAAGAAGAAAAAAAAGAACAACAAGAATAAAAAGAAGGAAAAAGAAAGAAGGAAAAGAAAAAGCAAACCTTTGAAGAGGTGGCTGAAAGAAGGTAAATGTTTATACCACATTTAAGAAAGGCAAGAGGTTGGATCCAGACAGTTACAAGCAGCCTTCAAAGGCTGAGGCACAAATCCTCTGAGAAATAGCTCCTGAACACTTCAAGAGAGTAATTTTCATATGCCAGCATGGTTTTCTTTAAAAAAAACACAAAACAAAAACAAAAACAAAACAAAAAAAAAGCTGAACAACCTGAGTGCTTCCTATGGTGAACTGGTGGTACTGTGAGCAAGGCAGTGAGTGTTAGATGTTTTAATTTCCAAGTCTTTTGACATTCTCCCAGTTTCACTATCACCAGCTTGGTGAGACAGAAGCTGGTCAAGTGAATAATAATTGATTAGAAAATTGGTTGGACTGTTGAAATCAAAGAGTTTATACCAGTGGCACAAGTCTATCTGGCAGCCAGTAACTAAGGGCATCTCTCAAGGATCTATACAGAGAACAAAACTTTTAAATGTCTTCATTAATGGCTTGGATGGTAAGATGAAATTAAACCTCAGCAAGTTTGTGGACAAAACCAAATTAGCTTTAATGGTCAGCACACTGGTGGACAAGGCCCCTAGTCAGAGAAATTCAGACAGACTGGAGAGATGGACTGGTTAGCCTCTCATATAGTTTAGCATGACTGCAAATCCTGCATCTGCAATGGAGTAAACTCATGAAACAATGTAGACTGAAGTCCAAGGAACAGTTCCACAGAAAAGGACCTTAGAGTCCTAGTGGACAATAAACTGAACATGAGTCAGAGAATCCTCAGCTTGAATCCTCACTTGAATCCTCACTTGAATCCTCAGCTGTACTGGACAACATCAGCTAACAGGTCTGGAGAAGTGATCCTTTTTTTATGTCACTTGTGAGGTTAAATATACAACACTCTCTCAAGTTTTGGCGTCACCACTACAAGAAGAATATTGATGCAGTTAAACAAGTCCAGTGAAGGCAACAAGGACCAGGGAGCTTGAGCAGAAATCGCAGGGGGAGAGAACTGTCTGTTCAGCTTCAAAAAGAGAAGGCAAAGGGGAGACCTTGTTGCTGTCGTGTAACTACATAATATAAGGAGAGAGAGAAGGTGGAGCAGAAGAAACAGACACAGTTTGGATTGAGGAAAATTAATATTTTTTTAAGTCAAGGAGATGGTTTTTGGTTTTCTTGTTGATTTGAGTTTTTCATAAAGACTATCAAATCTTTGAATAAGTGAACAAAGACAGTATGAAATATCTGTCCTTGGTTGTGTTCAAGACTCCACTAGGCACATCCCAGAACAGCCTGATCTAATTAGATCTGCTTTGAGCCAGAGCTTTGTCTAATGACCTCTGGAGGTTCCTTCCAGACTAAATTACCCTGTAATTCTATGGATATAATTGAAATTCATATTTTCCATTGCTCAGCTTTGCAAAAATTGAACTCTCTGATAAAAATTCCAAACCAATATATATTTCTGTTGTGTACAGAAGAAAACACTCATTATATTAAAGAACCTACAGCTGATAATTTAGGAAATTAGAAGATGCAGTGCTGAGTATAGGCTTTTTAAATGACCAGAAGGATTTAATGTACAGTCCTAGCACTAAGTTTATCTACCTTACATAATTTCTGTTCCTTGCAATTTTCCTATTTTTTTTATCTAAACAGCACAGACCTGCTGCCAAAGTGTTGAGTAGATATGTCATACACTTACTAAAAATTTGAGACTGAAATGTTTTATATTAATTACCAAACCATTTTCTCTAGAACTCTTCTCAAAAATTTTCTCTGTCATGTGTATATGTGAGTTACCACATGCATCTTCTAAAGAGCTGCAATTATCCCCGTTTCATAACTTCTTGATATTTTTGAATTTGGAGTATAATAAGACAATATACTTTATTCAGCAGATTTGTTTTAATCTAATTACATAGGTGAATAAAAATTGCTGCATGCTGTTGCATCTAATGTAAGTTATCTATTATTCACACCACATTTACTTTTAATATTCATGCAGATTCCCTTTGACATAACCTACTGTGTCACAGTTAATCCAATAAAGATAAAATATAGCTCAGCAAAACACCAGTCGATTCCAGCATTCTGGTAATTATAAAAGACTATTTCACACTGGTTCCTTCAATCAATGCATTTCCCCTTGTATGTGATAGTGTTACTCTTTGAAGCTTTCAATCCTCCCAGTGGATTCAGGGAAACATTCAGGCACTTTTTTAGTCTCTGGGTCTCCGAGGCAGTTCAAAGAGCACAACAAGCCATCACTGGTTTATCCTCAAAGGCTGACACTGTCTGTTTGATGTATAATGACTTAAAAAGTCATCTCTAGCAAAGCATGTATTTGCTACCAGTCTATTGAATCAGCCATTTATCAGCTAATCTGTATGCAGCCAGCACGCCTGCAAACAGATCCAAGGATAGAACACAGTCTCCTGCTGGACCTACTATTGATTTGATTTCCCTCTCTAATTTCATAGTGGTTTTGCCTTCTAGTTATTGAAGCAACTTTTTATTTTATGAAATACGCATGCATTCTGATAATTGTGAGTTTGTGTGCAAGACCTGAGAGGTAGGATTTTGGAGTGATGCAGTACCAGTGGGACTTGCCGTTTGCTGGATCCTTTGCGGTCATGAGATTCTTCCAGCTCTCATGAGACCCACAGGTGGTGCTGTGTATGTTTTGTTTTTTTAATTTTAACTGTTGAACAGCCAAGGCTGAGGCAGAAACGTCCAAAAATGTGTGATTTTATACTTAAATCAACAGTAGTCTATCTTTATTTTGTTGTTCATTAATTGAAAATAACAGGATTTTGTCACTTGATGAGGGGGTATGAGTAATTTTTATGTATTCAGTATTTTACTGTGTAGTAGAATCTGGAAGAAAAAAGCTAGTACCAGTTAAAATATTGGGCATGTTTTTTGTAGGAGTATTTCCGTGTAGCTCTTGCTAGAGCTAGAGAAGGACACTCAAAATTTGTACCATCACACAAAATCAAACTTATCAACAATCATTTTATCTGTCTTGGTATCTTTTTGGATTAGTGGCTGTTGGCCTCTTAAGACTTGTGGTGATGATGGTGGCTCTGTCCTTCACCACAGAGTCTAATGTTCCTTGCAGGTACAAGGAAGAGGAACAGCTGTGGACTCTGCTTATCACCAACCAGCAGTCTGATTAAACAGTTTCCTTGTAGCTTTTTCTGCAATTCTTTTTCTTTTTAAAGAGTATGTCTGAACCCCATTGAACTGTATTATGGTGACTACCATGACCATATTTCCCTGCAGCCTTGTCCTGAAGCATAGACAGTAACGCAGAGTGTATATGATGGACAGAGCAGATAAGAAGAATGGTGTGGTGTAATCATACATGCATTCAGTTTAGTGTGTTTTGAAAATATTCATGACTGCCAGGTCATTAATAACTTTCCACTTATACAAAGATTGAGTCAGATGTAAGTGATGTCTTTATCTCAGTTGCTGCACTTCTGGTGATGCCAGTAGGACATTTCTGAATTTTTTAAGCCTGTTTGGATTTTCATGGTATATATACTTTACAACTCTTAATGTGTTATAGAAATGAGACTTGGTCTGACTTTGTTATATGACATGCTTTTCCATGAAACATCTGGGATTTTGAATGACATTAAAAAGTATGGTAAGGAGTGCAAACATTAGCTTCTTTCCTTTCTTGCTTTTAACACCACATGGTTCCCTCCTGACAATTTTCTTCATATGAATTGAAAATCTTTGCTCTTAAGGAATCAGCCTTGCCAAATCTGTTACTGCTTCTACTAGGAATCCATCTGGTGCTCTTAATCCTTTTGCCTACAAGACTGCCTGAGAGCATGGCTCTGAAGTATGCTAGTATTTGCACACGAGGCGAGGAAATTCTATCTGGAACAACAAAAAACACTTCTGGACAGTGCTAGTGCTAAAGAACTTCATCAAAAAGCAAATACCTAAAAGTTGATGTCAATAAGACATCATGCACTGCATGCTTCATCGTGAATGCCAAACTGGTGCATTTGACAAAGAAAGTGAACAGGTTTGAGCTTTTTTTGTTAGGTTTTTTGTTTGGGTTTTTTCGCTTGCTTATTTTTATCTGATATGTCTTTTTCTTATCAGTTTCTGGGTTTGATAGCTTTCATTTTTGCTTTCTATTTTTACTGTATTTCCACTTATTTATTTGACAAACATCAGAGATGAAGATAGAAACCTGCTCAGGAATATTCATGAGATTATTCACACGATTCAGAAACCAGCCATTTAGGCAACTGAGGCTACTAAGATGGCTTTTGTAATACTTAGAAAAATTCAAGCTTTGCTGCTTAGGAGGATCGAACCACCAATATCATTGCAAATACCTAAGACATTTACAAATGTTCCATATGGACTGCTTTGGATTAGAGATGAGGAATTACAGTAAAAAACTGAGATTTCTGAACTAGCAGTCTGGGGTTATAGATGGTAGAACTGGATGTTTATACTAGTTCCTATCATCTGTGAGGCTGTAGGGAGATTTGCCATGTAAAATAATATACATAGAATAGATTTTAAATCTTTTACGTATCTAGTTAAGAACATACTCCAGCCTTAAAAAATTCACTGTATCTAGTCTTCCTCAGGAAAGAAAAACCTAAGAACTGCAAATAAGCTCTTCCCTGAGATTAGCTCAGCTGGTTAGAGAATGGTGCTAATGATGCCTATCTTGTGGCTTCTGTTCCCACACTCACTTAAGAGTTGGGCTTGGTGACCCTTGTGGGTCCCTTCCAACTCAGCACATTCTCAGAATCTGTGATTCCTCCTCTGTCTCCTACCCCATTTACTGTCCTTCACTGAGGGACAAGCAAATGACAATTTCATTACCTGCTGATACTTTTCTCAAGTCTGATGCAGAGTTACTGCTCTGGGCTACTGCTTGTAGCTCGTGTACTACAGGGTGTATACATCAATCTAGTAGATGTACCTTAGAAGGCTGGTGTGGCGTGAGAGGGTAAAGTGCATGTGTAGAAAAGCAGGAGACAACTGGGAGTTAAATAAACAGGGTAGCTTGAAGTGTGCTGATTGAAGTGGCTGGATGTTAGGGATTGGATCTTAGAATGGGTAGGTATACTTGCATAAGCAGCAAAAAACTCCCAAAACCAGACAGGTGAAAAAATTCCATACTTCTTGTTTTTCATATAGCTTGGGTACAGCCAACACATGCAATAGATGTCTTTTAAAGAATCCTTTCTACCCTTTTTGTATAATTTAAGTTTACTTTGTGAATATTAAGATTTGAATCAAATAATATCTTCCTTATATTTTTTCTGTTCCACTGTTTCTAGTTACTTAAAACAGAAACATATTTTCATGCATACTAATTAGGTCTTCAACTTGTTCTACCTAGTACAATAAATACTTATGGACATTTAGTTTATGCAAGTTTTGTTTCTTCCCTTGCTCCTAAATTTACATAACTTCTAAATTAAATTTAAAATAAGATGGCAGAAAATCTTTTCTAGTCCCTCCTTCCTACTGGTGTAAATATAAAAGTGCACATCCTAACTTTACAAAGATTTTTATCAGCTCCTGAAGTTTTTGAAAAGCTGGTTGCTGACCAGAAACTAGGTCAGGCAACTGTTCTTCTATAAAGATTCACTTTTGATGTATGTCAGCAGCAGCCTTTCTGTGTCAGGAATCCTGCAGTTTGAGATCTTTACAATTTGAGCTTCATGCCAGAGATATTTATTTTTCTTTATTGAAATTCTTCCATTTCACTTCACTTTTGTGATTGATGTGTCTCATACGTGCCATGAGGTCATTCTCCGTTGTTTATTTATTTAAATATATTTTCAGATGGATTCTCCTTAAGTTGAGAACTATGTTTACGATGACTTTTGCCAAGTTAACACCTGAGATATGTTATGTGTTACAAGAGGGGGACTGTTGCCAGTGGGAGTGGAAGCTTGAGACAAAGTTTATCAGAGGACCCCTCCTGCTGAGTTAGGAGATGCTGAAAGGACCCCCTTGCTTTCTAAACTCCTCAGAGCTCTTGGGTGCAGCTGGATACAATCTTAGCCTCAGAATTTCTATGGTTTAAGAAATTATAGAGGTGTGATTGAACATTTGTACAACTTTGTCCTGTAGAATTATTAATGGAAAATCAGATCTATTTCTGTAAAAATACTTAAAATTAAATTTAAAATTAAAAATTAATTATTATGATAAATGATTAGCCAAAAGTATCTTGATCAGAATTATTTATTATACATTATAGAAGTTAAAATTGCTAGGATAGGATAGGATAGTGCACCACATCAAAGCCATCATATTAAAGCAATTGTATTAAAACTAGCAAAAGAAAACAATTATTAAATAGAGATTGATGTAACTCACCCGTAACAACAATTATGAGCAAGATCTATTTCACTCAGCCTTGAGGAGTAACACTGGAGGGTATGCCCACCAAAAGGAGAAATCTTTATACAGGCTCCAAGAATGGATATGTTAGAAGTACCAAACTGTACAAAAGTGGAATTTTACTTTTATGGTATAAAATGATTGACTGTCAGTCATATGTCTCCTGGTCAGCATAGCATTTTTCTACAAAGGTTTACCATATGTGTCACATCTTTTTCTCACTAACAGGGTGTTAGCTTTGGGGTTGATGGGCCAGACTGATTTTAGCACAATTCAATATCAAACTCAGCATGACAGCCCCCTCTCTGTCCATCACTTAAAGCCGTGCAAACAGGGCATTGCCTGAGTTGCTTGACCACATTCCAGGGCAGAACATCCTGCTACAGCATCACTAAACATTAATACGACCAGGCAACAAGTGATGACAAGCAGCCATAAAATTAAATTCAAACTGGTAACCATATGACAACCATGAGCATTTTTGAGAACCTAATTTGTGAAGAAACCATTTCTTTCAAGCTTTCTATTACTAAGAAGGAAGGAAATATTTTTTTGTTTTGTTGGCTGCTTAAACTGAATGTCTTAGCAAGTACAGAATGAAATATGTAAAATTAATTTGATCAGATACCCCTTAGTATGGATATGAATCATGAACCAATGAAAGAAACTGTCTCTAAGTTATCTTGGGGTAAATTTAATAATAGAATCCCCTTGATTTTAAGAATAATATGTGCATACCTCATACACAAACACAAAGAAATTATTTCTGAATAACTCCATCCAATCTCTCTCTCATTCCCTGCAGGAAGATGGGTGAGAAAATAGGAAGAGCAAAACCTAAAAAAACCCACAACAAATTGTGAGTCAAGATAAAGACAGTTTATGAAGTGGAGCAAAGCTGCATGTGCAAGCAAAGCAAAATAAGGAATTTACTCTCTACTTTCCATGGGCAGGCAGGTGTTTAGCTGCCTCCTGGAAAGCAAAATCTCGGTACACTTAATAATTATTTGGGAAGAAAAATGCTGTAACCCAGAGGGCCTATTTCACTCTTTCTCTTTTTCTTGAGTTTTTACCGCTGAGCACAACATTGTATGGCATGGGATATCCCTGTCATCTGCTGAGTTCATCTCTCTCAGATGTGTCCTCACCCACTTTCTTGTGCAGCTCCAGCCTAATCCCTTCAGGCAAGAGCTTGGTGCTGTGAAAAAACTATTCAGCTGTACCTAAAACACTGGTATGTTATCAGCTCCAGCTGGGAAAAAATGCTGAAATTATAGTTATAGTAATATTGTGTGCTGAAAACATAGCAGAATCTAGCAATTTTGGATAGAGTTGGGTAAAATATTGCATGAACTAAATGATGTACTGGGAATTAAGCATACAAACTCACTTTGATGGGAGGCAGGGTTTTTGTCGTGTGGCTTCCATGTGCTCTGTCAATTAAGGTTGAAAGGAAAGGAAGGAGAATGAAATTTCATGTATCAAAGACTGTAAAAACAATACAGGGGGAAGGTCAGAAACTAGCTGACTAGCTGATTCTGCATCTTAATAGCAAAGTCATGAAAATCTTGTTCACTTGAAATAATGGCAAGCACTTAAGTGTGCTAACAGTAGAGGAGAGCTAACTTGCACCATGTATTGTAGCTTCTTAGTAAGGTTAATAAACTACATTAACCATTCACTCATCTGTATCTCATAATTAATCACTCCTTGAAAATTACATTGTATAATAAATGGGGAGAGACATGATTCATTAAAACTTCTAATTAATTCTATTTAATACTATTTCATAGTTCATTGGTAAGTGCTGAGAGAAGGATTATGCTATAGGATACTTGATGCATTACTGACAAAAAATTACTGCAAACATAATGCAGCAAGACTATTTGCCAATGTAAATACCAATTGTTTAATAGTGTTGGATCTATAATTTGTGTCAGTTAACATTTTCAGTTAGTTTGGATTTCCATGGACCTATGACCCAGATGTAGAAATGAATCACTGGCTCAAAACTTTATCCTCTTCAGAGCAATTATACTTCCTCCTTCCGTGTCAAATCCTCTAGGAAAAGAAGTTTAAGAAGAGCATTTTACTCATGGTGCGACCAATCTCTTTATCGTATCATGAACATTCCAATATAACATTTTCAACAAAATAATAACAATTTGGTAGTTAATATGAAGAGGTGAAAAATGCTCTATTTAAATGCTCCAAAAGGTCAAAATAGTGATGAAGCACAGCTGTGAAATCAATTTTTTGTAGGAGCTCAATTCTGCTTATATGTCTCCTTTTCACTTATTTCAAGAATATGAAATTCCATCATAGAATAGCAGTAGGGTTTCACCATGCCTTTGATCTGTTGTCTTTAAGAAACATGTTGCTGTTACCATTTAAGAAAAGTGGGCCCTTGTCATCAGTTCTGACCTCAAGAGGAAAGTGGCAGTGTCCTTTTGCCCATGAGACCTCCAGTTATACTACCACTGGGTGGAAATATAGATGACAGAAGGTTTCCTAAAGATTTTCTGAGCAAGTTCAAACATGTAGATAGAATTTACAATAAAAAAAGAAGAAAAATGTGTGTAAGGGTTGCTGCATGAAAACTTTCCATCCCAGCTTACCTGGCAGTACCTTTTTAATCTCAGCTGGTCCTGTAGCAAAAGCTGTCTAGCTTTACTCTTGGGAGTAAACATGTAGATTTAGCCTTTATGCAAAGGGCCTTTGGCAAACTTCTCTTCAGTAATTTTACATCCTTTGCCATAGTTTTTAAAGACATATCTCCATTTCCTTTATCTTTTATCAGTTTCAGGAGACTGAAGCAATTGCAAAATTCAAAGCACTTAATTTAGTTGTCTTAAAATGTTGAAGTAGTTAATTTTCTAATTAAGGCTTTATTTCACAATTGCCACAAAGTTTAACTTTTGTGGTAAAACTTCTATGTAAAATGTTTTCTATTAAAACTTCCATCTACACAGTACCACGAAAGTGGTATATGGCAAATGGCAAAATGTTAAGAAAAAAATTGTGCTTAATTTGAACAAACTGTCTGTCTAACAAAAAGTCAGACTGGTAAAAAAAAAAAATCCCAGTAGACTGGAGAATAAATTAAATTGTGTTTGAGACATTAAACTATTTTTCTTCAGAAAATAAACAAAAATAAACCTAACCAAATAAACCAAAAACCCCAAAACCAACAAGTAAAAAACTTCTCCCAGGCCCCACCAAGTCTTCTGGCTACCAGCCATCAATTCTGCATCTTACAAGAGCCTCCATCTTAAGTTGATCTAGTGGCAAACTAACTACCAGCTACCTAAGTCTTCCACTCTTTCAGCAAATAGATTGGCTTGTGCAGCGCAGGCTTGAGACCATGCTTACTGTAATTATTATGTGCCTACTAAGTACTTTGAGTGTAGATCAATGAAAACTGCTGAGGAAATTTTAGAAATTAAGCATATCAGCCCAAATGGTTTATAATTGCAATGATTTATTGCTAAGGAGTTATTTATATAGCATATTTATGATGTATTTTACGTTATTGATTTTTTGATCTCCAGAAATGTAAATATTTTAGACTTTAAAAAATGTTGACAAGCTTTTTCTCCTTTTGTAGAGATAATTATGCACAGCAGGACTGTAGTAGACCTGGAAGTCTGAAAACTCTCCTCTTTGAAGGACTCTGTTGGCTGATACAATTGCAAAAATGGAAGGGTTCCCAGCCAACACTGCCAGTAATTAAAAGAACATGCTCTTTAAAAATGTAACTTTGGTTTCTACACTAGAATTAAGATAAAACTAAGGCACATGATGCTGCAGATTCACTTTGCTCAGGTTTCATGACAAATGTGTTATAACTGTTTGAAAGTATAAAAATTGCAGTCGTCCATTGAAAAATAATAGGATGAAGAAGTTTGGATTTTGTTAGTCAAAATTGTTTTTAATTAACAGTTTTAAATTGTTTTATATAGATTTGCCTTATTGTATATGATTGCTTTCACCTTACTGCATTCAACTATCCCTGACTGATTTTAACAGAATATAAACTTGGTTCAGTAAGTATGAACCATATGGATGAAAATTGCTGATCTAACAAAACAAAGAAGCACCTGTTCTGCAAGCCATTGTATATACTTGAATTGACTTCAAGGTTTGTAGAACACAAAAAGGTATTTGGCCTTTTAGCCGTTTTTCCAGATATGTCTCTCCCTCTTACAATAGTAACCTGATTATTGCAAAAAGAGACCTAAAATATAAACTGTGAAATCACTGACTTAGAGAACTAGTGGGATAAAGGGTGACACATATTTTCAGGCAGTGCATTTCATGCTATGCATTTATATAACATGAAAATAAACAACAAAAGAAATATAAACCAGAGGGTTTCACTTTTTTCATTCATTTATTAATTTAATGTCAGGAACTAGAGAATATATGTTAGCTTCTTGAAGACATAGATTGTGATTAATTAAATATTCATCCACCATAGCTCTGGAATTCTGTCTTTAGTTAGCAGTTTAGTCTAGCATAACTCATTGCTGTGAACAGAAGTCATGATTCCATTCTCCTCAGCATCTCCACGTGTTCATTTGTGGCTTGAGTGCAGTCACACAGTGAATTAGGTCAGGGAACATCTCCAGATGAAAATTATTTCTAGGAAAAAAAGTCTTTGTTGTCAGTCAGACCGTATCTCAGGAGTGCTCTGTCATACAGCTAGCCCAACTGCTAGTGAAGGTGTAATAGAGAAGTGTAAAAGAAAGGCCTTGTAGAAGAAATAGTGTGTGAACACTATTTCTACTGCTCTCAGTAAGTCTTGTCATATATTAAGTTGAAATAGAGACCGGAGATGTAGGTTTAGACCTTAGAAGTGGTTTATCTATCTGTCAGTGCATCAGCTTTCCAAGTGCTTTGACTTTGGGAATTAGGTCAGGGTGAATCAGACTCTGGAAAGACATCTAAATTTCAAGACTTAATCTACCAGACAGGTAAATTTGTAATTGGTCACTAAAGACTTTATTCTCGCAAATTGAGTATAACAATCTTCATGTTGAACATTTTTTTTTTTTACACTAAATTCAATTCCCATGGTGCTTCTTTTGGGCTCTTGGGCAATACAGAATAACATTGTATGCAACAAAGAGAGGAAAAAACTCTCCAGAAAGACATTTGCCAAGAAAAATCTCTCCAAAATAGCACATAAGTAGTAAAAAGTTCACTGAATAATGTCTTGTAGCTGTTGCATGATTATCATACAAATGCTGTATGATATACTTACTTTATAAGGATTCTGGAGCAGAGAAATATCTTCCTACTGAAGATTTCCCTTGCAGGTTATATACTTGTCTACATGAAGACCACACTGCCACACTGATGTATGGCAGAAAACTTCAGAACTTTTCTGTAATGAATCTAAGTGGATGGATTTGAGCTGCTCCCAGTAACCCGATACAAAAAAAGTGCAAGTTTTGTTCTCCTGACATTAACAGCATAATCTATCTGTAAAAATAATTGAGTTTCAAAGCATTGGATACCTTGAAAATAGAATTCTACAGAATGTAGACTCAGTTTAGCTGAGATCACTTTTTTCTTTTTTTTTTTTTTTCCCCCAGGGAGGAAAATAGCATCATAATCATTCTGTAGGAGGAATCCACATTGCATTGTGCATTCCTTCGAGAAAACAGATTGAAAAGAGGAGTCACTCCATGCTTATGCTGAGGAAACCTCTCTTCTCTGTGGAAATTTTACACTGTTTTGGACAGTATGAGAACAGCTGACAGGATTGTATGAGAGACATCACGGACTATCAGATAACTTTTATAGATGACATTTCTGGTAGGTTAGGGTCACCTCGGGTTTAACCAGAAAAACATAGATTTCTTAAAAATAATTACTTTCCTTTTTTGGTTATTTAGTCATTCTTTGTGTTACATTAATCTTATGTTCTATTTTATTCTTACTTTAGGAGAAACAGACATGTCACTGAGTGTTAAGCTTTCTAGAGGAAAATGTAGGAAAAATACTTGGATGTTTGTCTAAAATTCCAGGAAAAGGTCCACTTCCTCATTTAAATTATGCAAATATTTATGAAATTTTAGTTCTTGCTCTTGGCCACTGCTCCATCCTTTGAAAATGAAAAGTGAGGAACACAAATAGAAGAATGAATAATACAAATAGAAATGATCTGCACATAATATCAAGAATTATAATTCTAAAGTCAGATCAAGATAAAGAAACATACAATTGACTTTGCTCAAAAAATCTGTATTTTGTGCTATATCTGATAACAATAGAAAGAAAATTATTGAGCTATTAAAGGTAAAACATAATGCTTAGTAATGCTATGAAAGAATGACAAAATAGATCTGCCTTACACACAAGAAAATTTTGAGGATATTTATGATGATATCAGATGTTTTCTGTAGGACACCGTCTCCAGTTAGGCACTTAATTAAAGAAAATTACTTGTCTGATAATATAAATACTGTTAATGACGACCAGATAGTGACAAAAATCACAAAGGATTGAGTAATGAGTATATAAAAATTATAATGGAGTTTTCATAACAGGCAGGCAGACAATCTGCAGCCACATTCTGCAAAGAAGCATACCTTGCCTCTCCTTGTTTCCAGCTTAATTTCTGTGTCAGTTCCTGGGGACTTGCACCCCTCAACAGCTGTTTAGAAGAGAGGCTCAAGTTTGGAGGGTTTGAAGCATGCACATGTGGTGCATAGGGACATGACTTGGTGGTGGAGTTGGCAGTGTTAGGTTTATGGTTGGACTCAATGCTCTCAAAGGCCTTTTCCAACCTAACTGATTCTGTGATTCTGTGAACTTGTCTAGATAGTACAGCAACAATTTCACTAGGTATATTAATATATTTTACTAAATGGAACTGTAGTTCTTTTTTTCCATACCATCTCTACATACTACATGTTAGAGATGTTGTTTTTGCCAGGACTATCCCCATGCTTTGGCTGTGGGATGATTTGGGTGCATCCCCTGTGTCATCTATGGGCTATGACACAAAGCTTTGTTACGGCTCTGAGCTACCACATGAGTAACTATAACCTTGATTACTTCATGGTATGCTCTCTCCTGATTGTAGGGCTTGTGAGAATTATACTTTATTGCATCCCAATATATTGCCTGAGATTATGTCCCATCATGCATTTGTCTTCTGCACTGTAAGAAGGCTCTACAGATGGCAAGTCATCTAAATACTCCTCTCACAAACATTAGTTTGCTGAACGTGTAGAGTAATAGAGAATGACAGTCCCATTCAATGAAGTCCTGAACTAAACAGGCTATCATGATACCCTGTTGAAACACCCAGTGAGAAATTAAGGATTGATTCCCATCATGAACAACAGGGGAAATTGTGTGGATGTTCTTCTTTAATTTATTGTAATAAGAGAAAGGTCTTAGATGATAATGCTTGGGCTGGTAGGAGAGAAGAGAAAAAATATATAAATAGGGAGGAAATCTATGAAGCTTCTGCTTTTAGAAGTATATTGAAAAGTCTTGGTCTGAGCTATAAAAAAATCTAGAGCCCTCACAACTGAGGTATTTCACAAGCTTTTCAAAGAAATAGATTTGAGTCTCCTGCCTCCTTGTCTCACAGGAACAATGTAGTTCTAGGAATAACATCAGTAATACTTCCTGCGGGCCTTCTAAACCCTCTGCCATCCATGATGGCTGAATATTAAAATGGACTACCATGTCTTGACTTTCAATGCAGGTTGCCTGACCTCCTGAAAATACAGAATGTTCCTGTCAGGTTGAACATCAGAAATTAAAGCCTGTAAGATCAACAGTCGCTATAAAATCTTGTCTTTTTTTATCCTAGGCTAAGTTTCTCACATATTTCCTGGCAGGCTAGATGTTTTGTTTAAATTGAGGATTATGGGGTCTTGGTTCTTTTATATTGTTGAATAACTCATCTTCTACAGGTCACTAAGGTTTGAATGTTTTTGTGTTGGTATAAATCAGATCACATAGAAGCAATGTGGTAAAAATGTGTCACCTAGCATCATATATGTAGCTATTTTCTCTAAGGCTTTTTTTGTCTGATCAGAATCCCTTTTACACGTACTATAAATGAATATTTGAACTCAAAATGCAGAAATGGATCCAAGTTAGAAAAAAAAATCAAGATAATCAGATTGTCATCCAGTAGTATTCCTCATTAATAGATCAGATTAGATGCATTCATAAAAAAATATCCTTTCTCTCTCTTTTGTTTTTGTTTATTCCCTCTCCCTCTGTCTGCTACTGATGCTTCAAGGAGAGCAAGATGAATGAATGAGGTCATAGAATATAGTTTTCACTGGTTCTCTCAGGAAGCAAATATGTACAACAGTGGAAATAACAGATTAATAAAGTGGATTGCTTTCCATTGTTTTTCCCCTGCAGATACTAGTTTCTCCTATTGCTTTCTGTAAAGCTTAAAGTGACATCAATTTTTAAGGACTTGAAAGTGCTTTTCTATTTAAAATCAAATAAAAAAGCATAATTTTCATTCCAGTACTGTGTGTGTTTGTTTCTTGAAGTATGTTAGATATATAGAAATCCACAAAACATAGTAAAATTAAAAGGAAAAGGTGGGGAGTGAGAAAATCTAAGTGATGAAAATGAGTAATTGCTTGGCAGCAAGTCTGCAGGGAGGGAGCTGACACTGTACAACATATATTTCCTGAAAAATGAGGGAAATATCAGTGCTATGCAGTCACTGCCTATTGGGTCAGAAATTTAATGTTAGTGGATTCATCAGAGCAGATAGGTGTCATCAAGACATTCTTTCCTGAAGTAAACATACCTTGTTCTTCATTGAACAGTCATCATTTAGTTTGGATAATAGTTACAGAGTAAAATCTTATGAGATCTATTAGAGGGATAGCTGGAATTTGGAGTACTACTGCCATGATTATATTAGTTTATTCATAGAAGAAGGAAATTACATTAACAGTTATATCTACAGGCAGCATGAGTAAAGCTATATACTTTATTATACATACATATATATATATATATATAATACATATTATATACATATAATTCCACTTAGACTAGACAAAAGACTGTGCTTGTGTTGTTAATGGTGGATGGCTTTTTTGTCAGAAGGTAGGAACATCTCACTTTTTCATATCTATCTTGTCTATCTTGCCTAGACTACCTTTATTCAGGTGGATTTTTTTGGGTTTTATTTTGTTTGTTTTGTCTTGTTTTGTTGTCTGTTTTTTTCTATTTAACTCTTTAGTTGAAGAAAATTAAGTGCTCAGTTTTTTCTTTAGTTTCATTTTCAGGAAGAATACATATTAAATAAATCTCATTTGTGGCAGTTGTTCTTACTGGTGTAGGCAATAGCTAGGAAGAGCTTACATAAAGTTTTTTCTCTGTTGGATTGAATGTATTCTCAGCAGTACTTTCTGTCTCATTTATTCTTCACCCGGCATCCTCTTGCCAATATTTTGTGTTCTCACTTTTTTTATATTATAGTTACAGAAATCCATTACACAAACTAATCAGGGATATCAAAATGAAAGAAAAGGTGAGAGGTAAGATAAAAACTGCCATCTAGGTGTTCAGGCAGTGAAACAGTTTGATTAAAACTTTGTTTTTACCCTCATCCCTGGAAGAGTTGTAATTATTTACATGAAAATGGAGGCTGTAGCAAGTAGCAAGAGTTGGTTTTCCTTGGCTACAGAAAGAAAGACAGTTTCTTCGCAAATGTACCCCATTAAGTGCTTTCAAGCAAGGTATGGTGCAGTGTCTGTCCCAGCCTTACTATCAAAATGAATTGAAAAACCTATTATTAACTCTTTCCTGATTGCAACAAGTTCCTCTTGAGATGTATTAGCATGGGAAATTTTCCATTATATTTTTTCCTTAGGAAAACAAAGGGGAAATGGGGGAGCCGAAGACAATATCCATGTCAGTTCTTTTTTTGACAGATCTGCCTCTAATTGAAGTTGCTGAATAAATTCAGTTGGCTTGTGGTAGAAAATAAAGTTGTTAAAATAGTGAAAACAAATATGTGGGGTGTATATTTCCTGGGTGGTTCTCTTCAGAAATGTGAGCTTACCATGTGCTCTAAGCAAAGTGAAAAGAAGCTCAGACATAGAACATTAAAAAAAGACGAAAACATTTCAAGCACACAGTGATTTATAGCAAAAGTTCGGCTTTCTCCTTGAAGAAATGTTTTAAAACAAAAATATAATTCTGTTGAGTAACCCTGTAAATAGAATAATCCCGTTCTTGTTACTTGTTATCTTGGAATATGAAATGTGTTGTTCCCAAACTTACAGAAATAATTCAAGGGAAAAAACTTGGGCAAACAATTTCTGGTTCAGTGCCTTGATTTTACAAAAGCCCTATTTTGAAACATGAGTTTAGGTTAATAGCCTAAAATGAAGTTTTGGTATGTTTCACAGATAAAGGTTTAATCTCTACTAGGATTCATTGAAAATTTCCACATTGAACATCTAGTGTTCAACAATGAATGCAGGATCATAATGAAGAAAAAACCCCACCAATACCAACAACAAAAGCAAAAAAACCCCATGGTGTAAGAGCTTTTCTTCCAGGTTCTTCACTGTAAAAGAGAAAATATGCGTAAAAAGTAAAGCCTATGCTCTAAAAATAATCCTTTTTTTCTTTTTTGTTTTTTCATTTTTTTTGTTTTGAGAAGATACTGTTATGGAGGCCCAGCCACCTTTCTTTCAGTTTGCCCACTCTGCAGAATAGACATTTTATGTGAAGTGTCAAAAATGAGAGGGTCTAGCGTGCTACCCTATAAAGTAATATAAATAGTGGAGGAGTTCAGGGAGTATCAGCTAACAGAGAATTTATGTTAGGGACCAAGGCTGAAATATTAAAGCTTATGTTTTCCATGGGCAATAGGGGCTGTCCTAGTTTGAAAGATAGGTGTTTGCTAAGGAAAGCAGAAGCTTCCCTTTGAACTGAAAAATGTGATCCTTCCTTCCTACAGATTATTATGATTTTGAAATTAAGGGAGCTCTCAGGCAAAGATATGGGGATAGGAATAACAGTTCTTTACTAGTATCACTAACAAGACAAACAAGAACAACAGCAGCTATGAAATTAGCCACAAACAGAACAGTAACTCAGTCCCAGTCCTTTTTGGTTGCAGGCACCTTTTCCCTGAGCTGCAGTTCCCAGTGCTGGGGGTGGGCAGGTCCCGCAGAGCCGCAGGAGGGCTGGGGGTGATGGCAGCGCTGTCCCAGGGGGAGAGAGAGATGGAGAGAGCTCTCCGCTCACGGTGTGGGTCCTGCTGCTCAGCAGAGTGCTGGATGATGGCAGGTTAAGGCGAGAGTTCAACAGCAGTGAGGATTGCTTCCAGCACTGGGATGGGGTGAGGGATGGGCTGAGGCAACGATCATCCTTCTCGTCCAAACTCCGCGGGGGAAATGGGACAAGGCCGAGCCTTCCGCTTCTTCTTCTGGATGTTTGAATCTCGCGGGGATTCCCTCTTCTCTCCCCTCTCCCTTGCCACCAGGGCCCAGTCAACAGGTATCTTAGCATGACAATGGGGAAAATTCCACAGAGGGAAAAAGGGTAAGAACCAGCCCCCAACATTATCCACCCCGAATTTTCCCCTACCATCATGCTAAATCAAATTAAAATCTTCAAATTATAGACATCCATACAGTTACAGATACAGGCACAATATCATAGGTAGTTTACCCTAAAACAAGGTCTCCTTGGGGTATGCATTGGATCTTTCCATCCCTTTGCATCACCTACCAGGTACAACCTGGCCCTTGAGCGAAAACCACCCCACGAATTGGATTGTCTTTGCTGGAGGCAGGGTTCACCCAAACAGTTTTTCCTAGCATACCTCTCATGTGCACCACTGGAACCTTATCTCCATCTGGTGTTCTCAAGGGCTCAGACTGGGCAGGGCCTGCTCGATTAGTGGAACCTCGGGTGTTCACTAACCATGTGGCCTTTGGTAGATTCATCTCCCCGTTTTTGAAAGTCCCCCCACCCAGTGCCTTCAAGGTGGTTTTAAGCAGCCCATTGCACCGTTCCACTTTCCCAGCTGCTGGTGCGTGATAAGGAATGTGGTACAACCACTCGATGCCGTGTTCTCTGGCCCAGGTGTTTATGAGGCTGTTCTTGAAATGAGTCCCATTGTCTGACTCAATTCTCTCAGGGGTACCATGTCTCCAAAGGACTTGTTTTTCCAGGCCCAGGATGGTGTTGCAGGCAGTGGCATGAGGCACAGGGTAGGTCTCCAACCATCCAGTGGTGGCTTCCACCATGGTTAGCACATAGCGCTTGCCTTGGCGTGTCTGAGGCAGTGTGATGTAGTCAATCTGCCAGGCCTCCCCATACTTATATTTGGACCACCGCCCCCCATACCAGAGGGGCTTCACTTGCTTGGCTTGCTTGATGGCAGCACACGTCTCACAGTCATGGATAACCTGGGAAATACTGTCCATGGTGAGATCCACCCCTCAGTCTCGTGCCCACTTATAGGTAGCATCTCTGCCCTGATGACCTGAGACATCGTGGGCCCATCGAGCCAGGAACAACTGTCCCTTGTGTTGCCAGTCTAAGTCTATCTGTGACACCTCTATCCTTGCAGCCTGATCTACTTGCTCATTGTGTCGGTGCTCCTCATTAGCCCGACTCTTGGGGACATGGGCATCTACATGACGGACCTTTACGGGTAGCTTCTTTACTCGACTGGCAATGTCTTTCCACTCATCAGCAGCCCAGATTGGTCTTCACCTATGTTGCCAGTTAGCTTTTTTCCATCTTTCCAGCCAGCCCCACAGAGCATTGGCTACCATCCATGAATCAGTGTAAAGGTAAAGCTTTGGCCACTTCTCTCTTTCAGCAATGTCCAGGGCCAGCTGAATGGCTTTGAGTTCAGCAAGTTGACTTGATCCACCTTCTCCTTCGGTAGCTTGTGCAACCTGTCGTGTGGGGCTCCATATGGCTTCTTTCCACCTCCACTTCATCCCCACGATGCGACAGGAACCGTCAGTGAAAAGCGCATAGCAAGTTTCGTCTGCCAGCAGTTGGTTGTATGGCGGGGCTTCATCAGCCCAGGTCACTTGTTCTTGCTCCTCTTCATCGGCAAGACCAAAATTTTCACCTTCTGGCCAGTTTGTAATTATTTCCAAAATCCCAGGGAGATTTGGGTTTCTGATATGGGCGCGCTGTGTGATGAGGGTGATCCACTTGCTCCATGTGGCATCGGTGGCGTGGTGGGTAGAGGGGACCTTCCCTTTAAACATCCACCCCAGCACTGGTAGTCAGGGTGCCAGGAGGAGCTGTGCTTCTGTGCCAATCACTTCTGAGGCAGCTTGAACTCCTTCATAAGCAGCCAAGATCTCCTTCTCTGTTGGGGTGTAGGTGGTTTCAGACCCTCTGTAACTTCAGTTCCAGAATCCCAGAGGTCGGCCTCGGGTCTCACCAGGTACCTTCTGCCAAAGGCTCCAGGACAAGCCCTTGTTCCTGGCTGCAGAGTAGAGCATATTCTTCACCTCTGGTCCCGTCCTGACTGAGCCGAGGGCTACAGCATGAGTGATCTCCTGCTTGATCTGGGTAAAGGCTTGCTGCTGCTCAGGACCCCAGTGGAATTCGTTCTTCTTCCAGGTGACCAGGTAGAGAGGGCTGACGATCTGGCTGTACTCAGGAATGTGCATTCTCCAAAAGCCTATGGCACCTAGGAAAGCTTGTGTTTCCTTCTTGTTGGTTGGTGGAGACATCGCGGTGATCTTATTGATGACCTCAGTGGGGATTTGGCGCTGCCCGTCTTGCCACTTTACTCCCAGGAACTGGATCTCTCGGGCAGGACCTTTGACTTTGCTCCTCTTGATGGTGAAACCGGCTCCCAGCAGAATCTGGATGATCTTCTCTCCTTTCTCAAATACTTCCATTGCCGTGTTCCCCCACACAATGATGTCATCAATGTATTGCAGATGTTCTGGAGCTTCACCCTTTTCCAGTGCAGCCTGGATCTGTCCATGGCAGATGGTGGGGCTGTGTTTCCACCCCTGGGGCAGTCGGTTCCAGGTGTACTGCACGTCCCTCCAGGTGAAAGCAAACTGAGGCCTGCACTCTGTTGCCAGAGGAATGGAGAAAAATGCGTTGGCAATGTCAATGGTGGCGTACCATTTTGCTGCCTTGGACTCCAGCTCCTACTGGAGTTCCAGCATGTCCAGCACGGCAGCGCTCAGCGGTGGAGTCACTTCATTCAATGCACGATAGTCCACAGTCAATCTCCATTCTCCATCAGACTTACGCACAGGCCAGATGGGGCTGTTGAAGGGTGAGTGGGTTCTGCTGACCACCCCTTGGCCCTCCAGCTCACGGATCATCTTGTGGATGAGGATCACGGCATCTTGATTTGTCCTGTACTGCCGGTGGTGCACTGTGGAGGTGGCAATTGGCACTTGCTGCTCCTTCACCTTCAGGAGTCCCACTACAGATAGGTTCTCTGACAGTCCAAGCAAGGTGTTCAATTGCTTAATGTTTTCTGCCTCTACAGCAGCTATTCCAAAAGCCCACCTGAGTCCCTTTGGGTCTTTGTAATAGCCATTCCTCAGGAAGTCTATGCCTAGAATACACGGTGCCTCTGGGCCAGTCACAATTGGATGCTTCTGCCACTCCTTCCCAGTCAGACTCACCTCAGCCTCCAACAAAGTCAATTCCTGTGATCCCCCCGTCACCCCAGCAACAGAAACAGGTTCTTCCCCCACATGTTCTGATGGTATTAGGGTGACCTGTGAACCAGTATCAACTAATGCCCTATGTTTTTGTGGCTCTGATGTGCCAGGCCATTGGATCCACACCGTCCAAAAGACACAGTTTTCCCGTGCCTCTCCCTGGCTAGAGGCAGGGCCCCTCTAGCACTGGTTATTATTTCCTTCCTGGGCATACATGTTGGAGGTTCCCTCAAGGGGATCTGACAAATCATCCTCCCTTTTGTAATATCCTGCACCTTGGTTATGGGAAGTTGAGGCTACCTTCACATTAGTGGAGCTCCTTTGGTTAGTGTTTCCCTCCCTGAGTTGACGCACCCGTGCTGCCAGGGCAGAAGTGGGTTTCCCATCCCACCTCCTCATGTCTTCTCCATGGTCACGCAGAAAGAACCACAGGTCAGCTCGTGGGGTGTATCCTCCCTCCCTAGCTGGGGGACATTGGGCTCTAACTCTGGCATCTGTGACTCGCACTGGTGCTGCACTAACTTTCCTCATCTCTTCCTTCACCCCTCTTATCTCCTCTTTGAGTTCCCTAATCACAGCAGAGACCTGAGCCTGCATTGGGCCGTTCATTATACTCTCAAAATTTCTGAGCTTATCGGCAACAGAACCCACTGTCTCGTGGTTGGTGTCAGCATTAATGGCTGCAATGAATGTGGTGTATTGAGATGGCCCCAGGTGTGCCAGATTCCACAACATCTGCCCTGTGCACCTGACCTTGTCGGGGTCATTGTCATGTTGTCCACCCCTCCCAAAGAGTACCTCCAGTACTGCCACTTCTCTCAGTTGTTGGATTCCCTCCTCAAGGGTCTTCCAGCGCATTCTATGGTGGTGCTCCTGCATTCTCTCTCTATGGACAAACCTCTCTCTTACACTCATTAAAAGCCGCTCCCAGAGGGAAAGGAGGCCTGGCTCCCTTACAAATACCTGATCGACGCCTGAGTCCAGGGTCAGGGGTCCCAAATTCCTTGCATCAGTACCATCCAGCTACACACCTGTACCCATAAGGTCCCAGAACTGCAGTAACCAAGTTATGAAAGCCTCACGGCCCTGTCGTACAATGTCTTAATGCAGATTACGGAGACTCTCATATGACAGGGACTCCGTGACGATCTCAACCTCTGGCTCCCCTGCTGGTTGTGAGGGCCCTGCTTTCTGATCATTATTATCTAGGTGCTTTGTTTTCATCTTAAGACTTTCTAGTTTCCACGGGGGCAACTGCTGCTGGCTATGAGTGCCCTTGTAGTTCAGCTGGAGCCTGGAGAGATGTAACATTTGTGGGTTCCACTGCTGCACCATCAGGTTCTCCCTCTTTAAGGCAGGGGGAGAGTTTCTCAAGAGCTGGGGAAAGGTACTCCTTCAGCATCTGGGCCATCTCCTTCACTAGAAACCCCACCCACTCTGGATGGTTCCTTTCTGAGGTGAGCTCTGGGGCAGGGTCAGGCTCTGGGGGAGAATCCTTAGTCTCTGGGGCAGGGTCAGGCTCTGGGGCAGAATCCCTACTTCTTGGGGGATGTATCAGGGTTGTCATCCAAGTCAATCTCCCCTCATCTCGGAATGTTAAATAGAACAGGTTTACAAGGCCTATTAGCAATGTCAGCCACTGTATGATATCATTACTGCTTAGAAGTGATTTGAACCCTTCAAAAGCTGGTGGAGCAGACCCAAAAAACTGTGTAAGGGGTTGGGACAAAATTTTTCCTGGTGTCATATCCTCACAGTATGTACCATTATTAAAATAACCCCAAAAACATACAGTTAGAGTGTGATAGCCCTGAATCCATGTACCCACCTTCCAGAGGAAGTTAAAAATCCATGAATTTCTCACGTTATCAGCCCACAAAAGGAACTGGATAATAGTTACAGCAGCCTGAGTTATAGGACCCATGTTCAAGTAAGGGATTGCAAATGGGAGAGATAAAGCTGTGGCCACATGGAGCCCAAACCACGGTAAGCTGGACAACATGATGCCACCTAACACAAAGCTGAGGTAACTCAAGAACTGTTATTCCTTTTTCACCCTTTCCTCTCAATGCCCTTGGGCCTCGCGTTGTGGCATCAAAATCTGTCCTGGTTTGAAAGACAGGTGTTTGCTAAGGAAAGCAGAAGCTCCCTTTGAACTGAAAAATGTGATCCTTCCTTCCTACAGATTATTATGATTTTGAAATTAAGAGAGCTCTCAGGCAAAGATATGGGAGTAGAAATAACAGTTCTTTACTAGTGTATCTAACACGACAAACAAGAACAACAACAGCTATGAAATTACCCACAAACAGAACAGTAACTCAGTCCCAGTGTTTTTTGG
This sequence comes from Cinclus cinclus, assembly GCF_963662255.1. Classification (NCBI taxonomy): domain Eukaryota; kingdom Metazoa; phylum Chordata; class Aves; order Passeriformes; family Cinclidae; genus Cinclus; species Cinclus cinclus. Next base: position 48,559,076 of record NC_085084.1, read on the forward strand.
CGGCAGGCACCTTTTCCCTGAGCTGCAGTTCCCGGTGCTGGGGGCGGGCGGGTCCCGCAGAGCTGCAGGAGGGCTGGGGGTGATGGCAGAGCTGTCCCAGGGGGAGAGAGAGAGATGGAGAGAGAGCTCTCCGCTCACAGTGTGGGTCCTGGTGCTCAGCAGAGTGCTGGATGGTGGCAGGTTACAGCGAGAAGGCAGCAGGGCAGGGTCTGACAGCAGTGAGGATGGCTCCTGGCGCTGGAATGGCAGGGATGGGTTGAGCCGGTGATCGTCCTTCTCGTCCGAACTCCACAGGGGAAATGGGGACAGTCAGAGCCTTCCGCTTCCTGTTCTGGATGTTTGGATATCGAGGGTGTTTCCCTCTTCTCTCCCCTCCCCCTTGTCACCAGGGCCCAGTCAGCAGGTATCTTAGCATGACAATGGGGAAAATTCCACAGAGGGAAAAGGGAAAGAACCAACCCCCAACAGGGGCCTATGCCATACAACTCGAAAAATTAATTTAAAAGCAGCTTACAGTGAAGGACTGGCTATGAATAAACCTGTCTATAGAAACAGGGTAAACAGCAGCATCTACGTGTTTCTGCCTCTAATACCTCTGAGACTTAGGCTTGTGGATGAGTGTGATCTGACGAATGTATATTTATTGAGCCTAGCAATATTGCCTTATAAGTGGGCTTAGCAAGGCTTCAGTTGAAGGCAGCAATGTTTCCTTTCTGCTTTCTTTCTCCACATAACATGACATTGCCTAAAATCCCTAGTTCTGATGGGAAGGCCTGAATTATTCATCAGCCAGCTGATGTCAGGTGATGGGATCTTTTCACGATACAGCCCTGTCACTAGGTGTTTATTGCTCTGTTTCACCAGCAGCCCTGCTATTTCTGTGAAGCCAGAAGAACCCCACATAGAGGTATGACATGTATCAGTAAGGATAGCTCTTTAAAGACTCTCTTTTGCCTGGGAGGTCATCTGAAGGTTATTATGAACAAATTATTTCTTCATTTCCGCTGACTGAGTAGATAGCCTTAATGATCTGTCACCTAGCAATAGGCTGCCTCTTCAAACATAAAGAATGGCATACTGATGGCTTATAACTAGAATCAGTTCATTTTAGCTATTCTCCTGTCAAGCATGTTTTCAAGATACATATATTATTTACATATTCATGAGCCTTTACAGACATTGACACCATGAGGTGGCCTGTCTGATAATGTGATACAAGTTTATGCTGTGTCCTGAGGCACTTAAAGTCTATTAAGTGAATCAAATCTGTTCACTTCTGTTCTTCCTAGGTGGTGTTCTTGGCCTAAAGGAGTGGAGCTGCAATCAACATTTGTGTACACTACCTTACTTTTTTTCCTGTCCACCTACCTCTTTTCCACATTGAAGTTAATTCCATTTTATAGAGAGGCATTAAGCTGAGGGAAATTGCCGTTTAGAAAGTCAGAGCATCATTTTCTCATGTTACTGCTATTCAGAAATGTAGTCATGACTGTTTGTCTGCAGGCAGAAAAGATGACAATACCCAAGAAAAAGTGCCCTTTAAACATATTTCATTTTTAAAACTCTACTGAGATATTGATCTTTGCCTGTATTTCTGGTGTATAAAAGTGGGGAAAAATAACAATATAAGTAGGGTGGGGTTAGGAGACAGAGAAGAGGAGAATCTTCCACAATAAAAAAGCTAAGGGCTATGGATTTCTCTTGTCAATCTGAACCTCCACTATCTTGACCATGTCTCTACTGATATGAAATTAATTATAACAGAGATAAATTTAAAACATGCCAGCTTATAGAAATGAAAGCATGAGTAACAGTAAAAATCTGTATGTATCTTGGGCTGCATCCTGAGTTTAAAAGAACAGCAAAAGACTCTGAATAATCTGCTGGACCTGATGTTTTCCTTTATTTTAGAAGTTGCACAATTTTTTTTGGATACTCCAGAATTTAGGTAAGTAAAGAAAGGATGAAAGAGACAAACTGCTACTTCCCTCCATTATTCAAAAGATGGAAGTCCTAAGAAGCAACAAATATTCTCACTTCTCTCTATCAATTACTGGTGTGTTGCACTACATTTGGAAGAGATCAGAGGAAGAGATAGTAAGCTAAAATAAAAACCAGTAGTGTAGTACATTCCTTCCATAAATTTAGGTGTTAATTCTGGTTAAAACTGGTTGGCCACACAAGGCATCTGTGAGGGCTAAACTGCAGCCTCAAATGTAGTGTTAACAGCAAGACAAATAGCAAGCTGTTTATTGGAGCTTCTTTATGAGAGCTCTATACAGACAAGGCTCACAAAGAGAAAAAGCACTATACTGGGGAAGCCATCTAGGAGGCACCTGATTAGACAAAAAACAGTGCTAATGCTGCATGTCCCCCAAACAGTAAATGAACTCTTTAACAAATGCAATCAGATTTACTAAGGAAATTTCACTTTTGCACGTGAATGAAAATTTTACATGGACAGGTTGATGGAGACTCCCTCTGTGAAATTCCAAGTTCTTATTCTGAAGTGGAAGATGACATTTTAGGACTTTCATGCTGTAACCAATCAAAATTTTGGCAAAGTCAAAGAGAAAAAAGGTCATTGAAATATTTGTGATCTTTGGTGTGCGGTCCTTTAATTTTTTTTTTGTTAAAGGTTTTTTCCTTTCTACTTTGCCACATTGCTTTAGCTGTTGTTAACCTGCATCAGAGGTTTTCTTTCAGAGCACCAATTCTTTAAAATTCTTAGACAAATTTATATGCTTTCACTATATGCTTTCTCCCCTGATTGCTTGTGAACAACAAAAAATCCTTCTTCTTGAGAAGGAATTTGTATTACTTTTCCTATGAAATGCATCTCTTTTAATGAAAAGTGCTGACAGAAAAAGGTGAGCTCAGTTAGTGAGTAGCATGGAGTATATATTTTCTTGAAGTTTTAGACAGTATGTATTGTTGGATGCAAAGGAGACAGACATTTATTTTTAATGTCACCTTTTTTTCTCTGAACACAGCACAGGCTAGACCTCATGAACCTGATTCCATACACTTCAAATTATGATGAAGATGTGATGTAGTCTCACCCCCCACTGAAGTGAGGATTTCTGCACAGCTTTCCATGGATGTATTGAGCTCAAACAGCTTTAGCAGAATGTGGTCTTTACATCCTCTGTAGCCAGAGGATGATTATGTCAAAAAGACAACTGTGCATGTTGACAACAAGGTGTTGTAAAAGAACTTGTATTTATTTCTAATCTGAATTGTAGAGGCCAAAGAAACGGTGACTGTCTCTAATTATACTGATGGTTTAGCGTGGAAGGCGGCTGGAAAAATATCTCTGGTTTCTCCTATTTATTTTTTGATTTTTAAATTTTCTATTTTTAATCTTATAAATTAGTATGTGTCTTTTACTTTTTTTACTGGATTAAACGGAGATTAAATACAGATTTTGTGTAGCTGTCCTGAATAAATCAGGCCTTTTCAATGATGCTTTGATCTATTTTGGAGCCTTTGAAACCTAACTTGGATGAAATGTCAATGTATTCATAGTGTAATGCAGTGAGGATCTTCTATTACTGTCTTTGAGAGTTTATTAGAGAAATGGTGCCTGACAAGAGTCACACATTATAGAAGAATTGTTAATTTTGAAATTAGCTCTCATAGATCTGCTTAAGAAAGTTCATAGGGGGAAAAAGTGCTCTCAAAATCATCTGAAATGAAGCCTGCAGTGAAGACACAGCAGAAAGGTGGATGGGGGAATATGTTATTTCTACCTGCTTTAAACCATTTGTTACCAGGAGGCACAAAAACTGTGCACAGATTAACAAACCGTTTTTGTCAGATATATACTGATGAACTTGTGCCTGCTTCTCTGCCCTTTGTTGCTACGGAGCCAGAGAAATGTGAAATTACTAAAGAACCTACACCCAGCAAGGAGTTCCTCTGATACTCAATTAGAAAATAAACCAGAACATTTAGGAAATGAGGTCCCAGCTTTCTGATCACATGTAATGCATGAAAGGCTGCTTTTTCTGGTGTGTACTTTGCTAATGTGTGTGGTATTGGTACATTAAGTAAACTGTTGAGTATGACACAGCATATGAAGTGAAAGTCACTCTCCCCCATGAAGCCTGTCTAATCAGATGTTAATTGGGGAAGTTTTCAGATATTTGTCTCTTCCTAGCCTGCCATCAGGACATCCACAGAGTTTCCAACAGAGCTGTTCAGATTATAAAACAAGAATTGTATGTGCACCAGAGCTATTTCACACTAGTGTATGGGGTCCTGTTTTGGGTTTGTGTGGCCAGTTTGTGGTAGCTGGGGAGTTACAGAGATGACTTTTGTGAGTAGCTGCTGGAACCTTCCCCCATGTCCAGTAGAGCCAATACCAACTGGTTGCAGGATGGACCCACAATTGCTTAAGGCTAAGCCAATCAGGAATGATAGTAACATTCTATCTATGATAATATATTTAAGAAGGGGGTGAAAAGTTATTTAGCAGATGTAATTGTAGCCAGTGAAAGTGGAAATGAGAACATGTGAGAAAAATAACCCTGCAGTCACCAAGGTCAGTGCAGAAGGAAGGGGACAAGGAGGTGCTCCAGGCACTGGAGCTGAGATTCCCCTGCAGCCCCTGGTGCAGACAGCCCATGGTGAGGCAGCTGTGTCCCTGCAGCCCATGGAGGTCCATGGGGATACAGAGATCCACTTGCATCTTGTGGAGGAGCACTAGGCTTGAACAGATGGATGCCCGTGAGGAGGCTGTGAATACGTAAGAGACCTGTACTGGAGCAGGGTCCTGGCAGGGGCCTGCAGACTAGAGGAGCCCATGTTCCTAGAGGAGCAAGTTTACTTACAGGACTTGAAATCTCCTGGGGGACTCACACTGGAGCAGCCTTTCTTTGAATGACTGCACCCTGTGGAAGAGTGACCTGCATTGCAGCAGTTCAGGGAGAACAGCTGTCCACGGGATGGACTCATATTAGGGAAGTTCATGGAGAACTGTCTCCTATAAAAGGGACCCCCTGCTGGAGAAGGGGAAGGACTCTTCTCCCTGAGCAGCAACAGGAACCACTTGTGATGAACTGACCATAGCCCCTATTACCTGTCTCCCTATAGAACTGCAGGAAGGAGATAGAGATGGGAAACAGGCAGGGGTGGTGGGGAAGGTTATTTTTTAAGATTCACTTCTCATTATCCTGCCCTGATTTTGTTAGTTGGAAATTCAATTAATTTCTCTAAGCTGAGCCTGTTTTGCCCATGGATGGTGAGAGATCTCTCCTGGTCCTCATCTCAGCTTATGAACCCTTCATCATATTTTCCCTTCCCTGTCCAGTTGTAGATGGGAGCGACTGAGAGGCTTTGCCTGGCATCCAGCCACGATCAACCCACCACACGTCCTAAGATCCAGAACCTGACTGAAAATCTAGATTCAGTGTCCTTAAAAAAACACCTCTGTAATGTAATATCTAGGATGATTTTTCCTCCACTACCTGTTCCTTGACAGCATGTATGAGATAGAGAACACCCTTGCAGCTGAGCCACCCATGAAAGACACAGTTTGGAGCTTTTGTTTTGCCACAGCTGTCAGTGGCTATGGGACAATTAAATAACAGAGCATCATTAAACTAGGAATAATGTTTGGAAAGAAATGGGAGAACTTGTGAAATGTGGCTCAAATTCAGTATAAGGTAAGAAGATGATGTATGTTTTGCTACATATGTGTTTTCTAAACCATATGTAAGGAATTCTTTAATGTCCAAAATCAAAGGTATGGTCATATAGAGAAATAATATCTCTCTTAGTTATTGATTATGTAAGGTACAATGCATTCTTATTTTTCTGATGACAAGTGAGGAAATTTAATGGGTGCTGAGAGTTAGGATATTTCCCAGAATTTCTAACTGAGTCCAATGAGTCCATTGATCCAATGAGTCCCATGATCCAGTGAGTCTACTCTTGTCTGCTATTCCTATACTGTGATCTTACATATTGCTGCCTGATTTCTAGAAATCTGATAAGTCTCTTAAAATACAAGCTTTATGTTTGGAACTTGTAAGAAAGTTTCTCTAGCTTCTTTTGTGTTCTGTTATTGAAATTAATTGTATTTTATGATGGTTAGTGTTTAATTGTTGTAGGAATGTTAAATAATTTCTGTTTTTATTTTTTACAGTTCAATTTGTTAAATGCTATTTGACACTTCTTTAATGCTTCTTCTTCAATTGAAAAAAAACATAAAATACAAAATATTCAAGAAAAAATTTAGCCAGTATTTTATTTCTAGGGCTGACTATAAACTAGAGATAACAGCTTGTAAATGGTACTTTGGGAGACACTTTCTGCTATAATGAGATTTTCAAACAGCAGATGGAATTCCTAGATAAACCTTGTGTGTCTCTTGGGAGAATTTTTGTTTTGAAAATCACAGGTCTTTTTCAGTTCACAAGACCCTACTCTAGGATCTAGTTGACGTATGGAGAGCAGAAAAACCTGTGTGCTATTGCAATCTGTCAGTCAAAATTAAAAGTATCTCTAGAACATAAAATGAGATTTTGGGGGCAGAGGAACACTTGATCTTTTTTTTTTCTGGAAGTCCTTTATTTGTTCTTTGAGCTAGGTAGGCAGCAGGGTTGAATGTCACAGCACAGATGCACCAAAACTGACGGACACTAAGGCAGACAAAGGAGCTTGATGGGAAAAAGATTCTCAGAGGATCTCATATCTGTGTTGAACACTCCTGAGTTGGAGGTTTGTGTGGTAGAATTTGAAAAATGATTGAAAAGAAACAAAGCTGGCTTTTCTACTGTTTCCCAAAGTGCAGGGAAAGCAGATGGTAAAAAAATCCAGTTTCACAAAAATGTATTTTTTAATGGCTCTTGGTCAGTCTGCCTCCTCTGTCTGCCTTCTTTCTCCTGGTGGAAGACACAAACCAGAAGGTGAGACAAAACCCACATTAGGTGTATATAGGAGCAGGGTATTTGGATAATGAAACTGTGTTTTCTGAGCAGTAGGAGGAAATTCTAAATGTCGTTTGCTAGGTCACAAGAATGTACATTATTGCAAATTCTCAGCTCTGCCAAACCTGAAGTTAAAACATTGGAAGTGATACTTATTGGACTTGTGAATTTGTGAATGGCAGACTGGTGTTAATGAGGCTGAGAAATTGGTGCTTTCTATAAGTAAAGTAATTGGCAGGGAAACAGAAAAAAATTTCAGCAAAGCCAGCCTGGGTCTTCAACCCAAGAATGCAGGTGTGAGAAAAAGGATTAGTCTTCAGCACAACTGCAATTAATGCTTATTTTACTACTTGAAAAGCCCTTTCCTGTCCCATGTTCCTCAACAGTCTACCAACACTCTACTGCAACCCATATCCCTACACTGGACAGGGACAAGAATGGCCATATCGTAACCATCTGGGAAAACCATCTTTCAAAAAAACACCCACTTTTTTTCACCTTCCATCCTGAAAATGGTAAAGGCTACAGAATTTCGGCACATCAGGACAGATGATTTTTAAGGTCATCTTATGTGTAGACCGTGGTAATGTCTTCGTTAAGCCCATTATAGCTGTAAAAAAGTGTGACCACAGGTTTTTCTGCTGTGCTTATAGCTTTAATCCTTAGGGAAGGAAAAACTGGTGAACTCCAAGATCAGAAGAGCTGAGGAATGGAAATTCAATGATTTTAAAGTAAGCTGTGATGAGACTAGGTTCTTTTCAAGCTATAATAAGAAATGTAGCAATATCTGTGCAACAAACCCTTGTCAATATAACAAGTGCATATCTACATGTATAACTTGATAACAAAAATAGTTTTGATGTGCATTGTGCACTGTTTTGTTTTTGCTCTGTCTAGAAAAATTATCCAAGAAATGTAATTTTTAAGAAGTACTTTTTAATCAAATAAAGATACACAGTCTTTTATTTTCTTTGTTTGTTTGTTTTTTTGTTTTTTTGTCATAGGGACAGTTTTCAATTTTATCAAAATCTTTATTTGATTTTATCTCCATTTTTTCTCATACACAAAACCTTGAAATTCTTCAGTGTTCCTGTTTCAGTGCAGTTCATAATGCAATTTGCTTATATTTTTGATTTTTAATCCCTAAATTAAAAATAATTTGCTCCTTAAAGATCTTCTTCTTCAGTTCTTATTCAGAACTCAAAAGTCATCATTTAACTGACTCTGTCACTCCAGATCTTCATCTTTAACTGCTCAGGCAATTTCAGCCTTGCTTTCACCAAGGCAAGGTATCTTTGATCAAGATGTCCAGTACATTTCTAACTTTCAATTAGATTCTGATAACTGGAAAAAGAACAGGGATATTCTCAGGATCCAGAATATGTTCATTGTTTGTCTTTTGAGAATGTCATTAAATTACTTACATATAGGAGTAGAGTAACACTACCCTTCCCTAAAAAATTTCAGGAAGGTAGTAATTTTCTAACATTGGTCAGTTACAGACAAAATAACATTTCCTCTGCTTTACTAACTAAATTTTTATATGTACCAGCAGGAGATAGCAGCTCTTGACCACAGCAAAAATTCTCATAGCTACCCTTCTTGAAGAGGTTAATGGAGAAATTATTTCTGTGCTTACTGTTCAATACTAACATATATATATGAGGGAATTAAAATTCAGCATATAGCAGTACATCTACCCCTCTATGCTCCTTAGCACCATCTTTATGATTTGTCTTGGTTTTATACTACCTGCGTTTCATTAGAAGGGTCGAGCAAGTCTTTGGACTTCTGAGAACCACACACCTTTATGTTTTGGGAACTGTTAGGCAGGAAAAATTTACAGTCATGCTGACCATATTCTACAGGGTCCACATGTCTCTCATGTGACTCATTTTGAACTGAGCAGCCCCTGATATTTGTATGGCATTATTTTTAAGACTTCCTGTTACATTTCTGACATTTTTCTTCCAGGGGATTTACAATTTTATTCTTGGTTTGTGTGTCTCAAAGCAGAGGATGGAGTTTTAAATTTATAGCCCTCTGTAAAGTTTTGCCATTTCCCTTCTCTGAGTTCTGTGCTTCTCTTAGTTTGTTTTCTATCTAGGTTGTCACCTTATCCTTATCTTATGCAATGTATATACTCCTAAAGTTTCTGTGACGGAGTTCCATAGTTAAAATCTGCCTGACTAATGGGTCAACCTCTGAACATCTTTGAATAACAGACAGTTATCTGGTAGATTTTCTTCAAGAGGATATTTATTCTTTGTAGGTAGAGATGAAAATAATGTTTAAATTTCTTATTTTGTTTCTAGAAGGCTTTGACTTTATAGACCTTTCATCTTCTCTTTTGATTTATTCAAGATAGTTTTATTTATTCCTAATAACTTGAGTTTATCCCTCTAGATCCCAAAACCTTAATGGAATAGATCCTTCTTATTTTGATCTCTTCATGCTGGACCTACTCATAACACCTATTATGTTTTCTGTAACGTAAGATTTTATTGTGTTTGATGATCAGAGGGTTGGAGCACCTCTCCTGTGAAGACAAGCTCAGAGAGTTGGGGTTGTTCAGCCTGGAGAAAGCTCTGTGGATACCTTACAGCACTTACAGTATGTACAATACAGACCTGTTCAAGAGAGCTGGGGAGGTTCATGGAGTGGCAGGAAAGGGGCTTATGGTTTTAGATTGAAAGAGGGTAGGTCTGGAATAAATGTTAGGAAGAAATTTTTTAATATGACTGTGATGAGACACTGGAACAGGTTGCCCAGAGAAACTCTTGATACCTTATCCCTGGAAGTGTTGATGGCTGAATTTGATGGGGCTTTGAGCAACCTGGTCTAAGTGCAAGGTGTTCCTCCCCAAGGACAGTGGGAGATGATAGATAATAATTTTAAATAGATAATCATTAAGGTCCCTTCCAAACCAAACTACCCTATATTCTAGGATTCTGTAATTAAATTATTTCATGTCTGTACTCTACTGCATAAGAACTGGCACTAGATTTTATTTGAGGCAGCCTTCAAGGCAGTTTAAAGCTATTACTTTCATACAAGATACCATTTTTTCATTGCTAGAAATGAGTGGGAAAATATTAAAGACTTGATCTTCTAAAAAGGACTGGAGTTCGCTGAGCTGGACTGAAAAGTTGTCACTTTTTCTTTTCTAGTTTAACCTCTCTTATTATGTGAAAAATTCTTCAGCATGTAAGCAGTACATGTTTCTGCTGTTACTGAGTTAGTTTTCACTCAGCAGTTCTCGTGAGATACCTGTGACTATACTATTCCAAAACAGAGTTTAAAATATTTTGGTTTGCAGTAAAGTGGATGTATGGATACATTAGAGTAGTGTGGAAATGACAATTGTCCTCTACAGCAGAAGGAAAAGTGCATTACCTATCTTCTTTGCAGGTATAAAATACTGGAGATTTTTCCTCTTTGGTAATAGATTAAAATTGTCATCAGAAAAAAAAAAGTCAAAAATGTTGATTTTAGTTTCACTCCTCACTGAACCCCTCTCCCCCAACCCCCTAAATTTTTTAGTGTACCTAAAAAGCTTCCATCTATAAGCAGTACCAAAAGGGAAAGAGTCAAATTATTAGGATATATGTACCCTGACTAAATTTGTATTAGTGTGCTTAAGATCCCATGCCTGACCTTTCAATTATAACATACCTGAGTCAAGGATGGGGAAGAAAACATCTTTTATTCTTTCAGTATGCTGGCATCATGTGTAACACTGTTTATTGGTGAGAACAGATTATTTGGTCTTGCAGAATTTGTTTAAAAATGAAGATAGGTATGAATAGCTAATTTTATTAATTATTTTAATATTCACTTTATTTAAAATGAAGATATGTAAGTATGGGTATTATTTGATTTTATTGATGAAGTGTACAGCTCATTTTCAGTGCCTTACTAAAATAAATTATAATGCTTGCAAGAATGATAATTGAAAGAATATTTGTTATCTTGAAAACTGTGTTTAGGTGCCTGAATAAATCTGGTGTACCAAATACTTTTTTTCTTACCTTTCTAAAGTACGAGTTTTTTCCTGCTTGATTGATATCACAAAAGATGCACAGGTGATAAAACACTGATTAAACTTCAGAGAAAGATGTGGTGAATTGATAATCATGATCAATATTTTAAGTAGCTGGGTATTCCATACACTTAAAGATAGTGCTTCACAACAATCTGAAAAATGTTACTAAATTAAAATAAAATGTATTCTAAATATTAATTTTCTTGCTTTCTCTAAATAAATCTATCATGAGAACACTGAGATAAAATGGCATAAGGATACAAGAGGTGAATGTGCACTGCTCAGAATGTGTAGACATAGATTTTTTTTGACATAGATTTTTTAAATGGCCAACTGCTCTTTCAAAGAGATCTGTTGCATCTAAATTACATTGGGACTTGATGCTGGCTTGGGGGTATAGATGTGGAACTTCTTTGAGTTTTACAGACCAATTCTTTAATATTTTATATTCCTGACACTGAAATGCCTTCTTAAACTTTTAATACCTTGAGATGCTGTTCTACTAGAAGGTGGACACAATCTGGATCAACATTGGTCTCCTGTCTTTTAAACATAGCTGAGACTAACTTTGTGGTAGTATCCCTGGAGTACTCACGAGCTGAATTTTCTTTTCCTCTATTAAGGTTTCTCCGTTCCAGGTGAATGTGAAGTCTCTGGCTATACTTTCCAAGTGCTAATTCAAGAAAACTTCCTGTTTATAAGCATGTTGTTTAAATTAGTTTTGTTGAATTGTAATTGTAGAAGAATGCAGAATCATAGGACTGTAGGGTTAGAAATCATTACTTCTTCCTATAAACAGCGCATAGGGTGTTACAGATGGAAGAACATTGCTATATTTCTAGTCAAACAAATCAATACAGCATGAAGGGAAACACATATTTGCATTTTTGTGGGCTTTCTACCTGTGTGGTTAGAGTATGGTTAAATCAGAAGTGCATGGCATGTATGTGTGTGCTGGAGCCAAATGGTGCTAATAGTATCTGTCCCACCCTTTCTACTTCTGCTTCTTGCCATCTACCTTGCTTCTAAGTACAGCCTGTCTAGTTACGCACCTTGCCCATTTCAATCTGTTACCACTACTGGAGATAAAATACTGGAGATACTGGATAAAAGTATGAGGAGGCTGAAGTAATACATGTGATTATTTTTTCACTGGAAGAAGTAACTTATAAAGTACTGACTGATTTCTTGGGTTCTATTTTGCTCTTCATCACCACATCTAGATGCCAACACATCTGAACATAGCTCTGAATTCTGTGGTGAATTATAATGTGGATCATGTGTTGTCAGAGGCAGAGACTTTCATTCTCATTTTGGGATCAAGGTTGGAAATATCTCACTGGTTTTGGATGTCTGAAAATGCAAACTATTTGTATACTTGTAACAGAGCATGCTCATAAAACTGGGACACTTTTGGTGACCCACATCCATGCTGATTACCTGTTTCATTACTCTTTGCTATGAACCAAAGAAAATAAAATATGTGTCAGCAGTAATAAAACTTGGAATTAGGGCAATCTACAAACTCTCTGCATCAAAACCAAAACAGAACGGATGTCTTCCAGATACAAATGAGAAATACATATGTAAATGAAAGGCAATGAAAGTTTTATATTTTTAGTCATAACGATTAGCAGATTAAATTACCTCTTCACTCAGGACTGTGTGAATTGCACCCTTGGAAAAAGGAGGCACCACAGATAAATTACTTCTATCTTCCTGGAAAGAATTTGAGAAAGATACTAGGATTTACTTAGCTGATTCTAAATTCTCCTTTCCTTTTAATGGGCTTGACAAGAAACTGTGAACAATCAGAACAGGAACATTAAATATTTCAGCAAAATCTGAAAGAACTTTCATACAAAGGGAGGAAGAACTTTATATTTGGCTAGGCAAATATTTTGCTTCCTGTGTGGAAGCTTTAATCTTAGCTCAAAGAGGGATCAGTATATGTTATGACATGTTATCATAAGTGGATGTTTTAACTGTAGTTTATTGCAAATAAAATTTTAGATATGTTCCATTGATATTTGCTTTTGAGGGATTTGATTCTGAGCAAAAGTTTTGTGTTGGAACTGAAATACTTTCACAGAAATACCTTCATTTACCCAAAGACTTTATCTGGGTAAATAAATGAATAAAAACAAACAAACAAACAAACAAACAGACAACCCCCCAAAAAAACAAAACAAAACAAAACAAAAACCAAAACATGAGAAGGTTGTTAATTGCATGCAGTTTTGTCTGGGCTTGTCTGGACAAAGTTATGAATTTAACTGCCTTCATAGTAGCCTGCTGGGAACTGCACTTAGCATTTTTGGCTAAAGCACTGTTGATGACACACATAATCTTTGAGCTATAGCTGAATAGTTTCACAACAACAAGACTTTCTCTCTCTCTGCCCCTTCATCTCCCGAATGTGAGGTTTGGGGTGGGCAAGAGTTCAGGAGAGGACACAACTGGAACAGCTGTGCCAAACTGGTCAATAGGATATCCCATGACATCTGGAACAATATGCCCAGGAAAGGGCATGGCTAAGGGCATGGCTATCATCTCTGATATGTTTAAAATACATGTAGATTTGGCATTCAGGGAGATGGTTTCATGTTGGATTTGGTTTTGTTAGGTTTACAATTGGACTCAATGATCTTAAAAGTCTTTTCCAAACTAAATTATTCTATGGTTATATGAATTCATGCCTGGCAATAAAAGTTCAAGCAAAGGATTTGGAAGGTTTTGACATTAGCTTTCTCAAATAACAATTAAGTGTGCTGAGTCCCTTCCAGTGAGTCTTTCCAGTGGATACCAGTCTGCCCATAAGAAGTAGTGAAATAATCCCTCTTGTTTTTCTTGCATGCACTACTTCTACTTTTCCTCTTATATTGTCTTCCTCTTGATCCTTTTCACCTTCCTTCTGTTTATCTTCACTGCCCAAAGAGAATGGGAATGTGTGAAAAACAGGGGAAGACTCACAATGGTTCTTTTTAGCACTCAAAACAAAGCTTGAGGAATTCAAGGTAAGGGCTGCAATTGGGAGTGGCAATGGGTAACACTTAGACGGATATTGCTGAAAAGTAGAAGGACTGTGGGGGAGTATTTGCTGTAAAGTGTTGAAGAGAGGAGTAGTGGGCCTTCGCAGTGTGTTTGAATTGTCTAATTTTTGCCAGTATTGAGATGATATTGGTATTTTGATTTTGGTGTGAGGAATTTTTGTTAGTTGTTGTTGATGTAATTGTAGTTTACAAAGATTGTCTGATGAATGTATGTTTTAGCAACAGTTCTTAAATGTGTGCTCACAGTGGTCAGGGTGGAAATAAGGTGTTTATGTGGCCAGGTTTTGACAGTAACAAATGTTGCTGGCATTGGTGCTGGCAAGTTGACTGCTCTCCAACTAGTTCACTGTAGGATGTGGTTGAACCTGCCCAGCTGAGAAGGTGGTGCCTCTGGGAAACCTTATTTAAGAAAGGACAAAACACTGCTTGACAGAGAAGTGTGTGACAAAATGTGAGAGAAGCACACCTGCAGGCACCAAAGCCTGACAAGAAGGAATAGTGACGCATTCCCAGGGCCCAGATTCCCCTGCAGTCCAAATTGTTCCACACTGTAGATTCTGAAGCATTGAAGCTGCTGCAGTGCTGCAGCAGGGGAACACATTCACAAGGAACATGCAGCCCAGAGAGTGACTGCAGGAGCAGGTACCTGGCAGGAGAGCTGAGCTGTATCACCAAAGTGTTTTAAGAACAAGAAGAAGGGAAGAAGGGGAATGGATGTAACATGATATAGACAAATATATAGGTCCTTTAAATCTTAAGATACCATTGATGAAAAAGAGATCAAACCAGATACTAAATCTTGAACTGCCATTGTCAGCAAAACAAACAATGCAGTACAGTTCTAAATAACATAAAATAGAAAAATTAATAGCATTACATTAATAATTAGATCTTTTGTCCTGTAGTAAATGCCATAAGCAATTTTTATATTGCTTTGAGGTGAATGTATGCTAGCATAAATAGTTATTGAACAGGACATGGATTAATATATTATAATAAATTATGATTGCTGGCACACACAAAATACACAGTGATGTTTAACAGATTCCAGGGTTCTGCTGACTTTCATGAAAGCTTATGCAGAAATTGCTTATATCATGAAGTGTCCTTTTTGTTCCATTTGAGATCTTCATTGTTCCAGCATCATAAGGACTTCTCAGGAATAAATGTTGATAATTTCTCAAGCACAGTAAATAAAATTTTAGGTTGATTATTATAAGTCATATAAAGAAGGTCTTTTTGATAAGGATGCTGAAGTAGGTATTATTTTCTTTTGTTTCATGTTTTCTTTTTAGTTATGTTACCACTCTTTAGAAGTTTGTTTATAAAACTCTTTTTTGTTTAGCTATTTTTAAACAAGGAAAGATGACCAGAAATAAAAGACCAGAGTTAATATCATAAAGTACTGAAAATTACACCCTTTTGGTCAGCAATAAACTAACCAGTAAAATAGCATCAAATGGAGCTTACAATAACTAAATTGCTTTAGTAGTAGTGTGCCAACAGTGATTAAAGATGGAAAAGACAAATTATTTTATATATATAATAAAAGAGTAGTCTTTCTATTCTAATAAAAAGATTTTAGATAAATTCTGCTTGCCAGTTGTTAATAAGCATGTATTTCTGAACCTTGTACTTTTATAGGACACAGACATGACACATATGCAAACAAACTCCTGAGTTAGAGAAAACAAAGACAAACCAGTCCTTTGATGGAATGTGGAAGAGACTGTGAACGGCCTGCCATTGAATCAGGAATGTCAGGATGACATCAATAACCAACCCTCATCTTCCATCATTAAGACCAGACTGACAGAAAATTTCAGCTTTCTGGAGCAGAAAAGGTTGTTTAGTCTGTGTTTGATTTGGTGAGTCAATGTATGGAGATACTTAGAAATGTTTTATTTCTCATCTAAAATCCAGATTAATATGATATGTTGTTGTAAAGTCAGTTGTTGCTGAGTTATGTGTTAAATCCATAGCACAAACTGTTTATGGTGAAAAGTAGGAGAAAGATTACTCGTGAAGCTAATGAAGTCAAGTAAGCTGGATAGACATCTTAATGCTTGTTAATTTTTATTTTTTTTTTAGTTTAGTACATTGATGAGTAGTCAATCCACAAAATTCAGAGAAGGTCTCTTAAGCACAAGTGGTAGATAGTATGGTATTTTGCATTAAATGAAAGCAATTAAGGATATAATTAAAGGTGAAGGCATATGAATAGTATCAAATGGAACCTATAAAACAAGGAACAAGTAATAGGTGTAAGAGCTTTGTCATGGATTTAAAGTAATGGTTCAGAAAGATCCCAAGTTGTTGACTAAGCTTAACGAAACTGCTTTGGAATGAATCAGAGTAACTGGATATCATGGCAGGAAGAGTAGTTAATTTGTTGATGTAAGATGACAACATAAGCAGTGGAGAAACTGTGAATAATGGTGAGTGCTCTGGTCAAATTCATCATAATGTAAAGAAAGGTTGGATAGGACTATGTTTTTTACAATAGCATTATCTTAACTGCTTTATAAGAGGGGAAACTAGCTTCAGCTTAATGCTGCATTCCCTACATGGTCCTCTATAAGCATGCAATAAATGTTGGTATTAACAAATTGTATGGAGAACTTCTTTATGCAGATCATCATTTATGGGCCCTTCTTGAATTGTAAGTTTTCTATGCTGGCAATCATGTCCATCCTTTTAGCCATTGTAGAAATAGAAAATTGGATAAGAGAGTCTGAAGCCAATAGCAAAATTCACCTTGATTTTGGTTGGGACTGTTTCCAATTTAGGGGTTTATTAAAGTGTTTGCTTTGAATTTGGCTTCCACCTTTGAAGGCCTGCCACTAAGTCACTTCTTAAATGTCTAAATGCAAAAGAGACACAGAAATTTATTTTCTTATATTTCTGGGGGTCTACATTTCTGCAGCTGGCCTTGAACTAATGGACATGAAATGAGCTGTAGGCACTCTGTCTGTCTTACTGTTAAACCCATGTTTTCTAATATACTTGACAGTCTGCTCATGAAAATGCTTTCTGCCTTATGAAAGTTTTAAATTGCTGAGTCTGAGAAAACAGCTGTATTGTGTTCTTCTTTTAAAGACTGAAGTTGATTTGAGTAGTGGGTTATTGTTACCAATTTGTATTGGATTTTCTGCATCTATGTAAGTATATGTGGCTTTCAATCCTGTTGTTTTCAATGCCCCATGACTTCCTGTTACAATGTAAAGTTTTTAAAATTACTTTTAGTTGATTAGCCCTTGAGTCTTGTCCTTCTATTCTCACTCATTTACTTTCCCTTCCCCTATTCCTCAAAGACAAAAAAAGAAAAAGTCAGGGAGCTGAGAAAAATTGCTTTTCTGAAAGCAGCAAAGAATATATATCTCCTCTAGGTAAGCCTCCTTATACCAAAGATGTATTTTCTTAAAGGTAGCTTTGATCTTCTCTTCAAAAAATTAATTTAGCCATATGTTTATTGCATTCCTTCCCATGCGGTACCTATAACAATACAGTATTTTGGATGTCAGTAATTAGGAAATATGCTGGGGACAAGGTAAATCTGAAGATGTCAGGGAAGTAACTGCCTTTCAGGTTCACAGGTCGAACCCTAGTTCCAGATTGCACTAGGAAGGGAATAATCTAACTTGTTCTTCACTGTAAAGGTGAAGAAACTAAGACCTTGCACAGTATTTCGTCATTCATTAATGTAATGGGAAGAATGCTCTTATAGTGCCTTTTATTTTTTAAATGAGATCATCAATCCATAAGGACAAGCCATGAGCAAAACAGGGCAGTACTAGTCTTCACACACTTCTTGCATGTTTCCAAGTAGTTTTGAATATGTTTTCTCCAAATAACTCTGCTCGTTTGTTTTTGGTTTTGTTTTAGAAATTGCTGCATTTTAGAATGTATTAAGTGCTGGAAGTCTCATACTTGGAGTATTACAAGTGTTTCTGGTTTTAAACAAATTACATGCGAATAATAAAAAAAGAGAGTTTAATTAAAACAAATCCGCATTTTAGTTGCTAGGAAGACTCTGTAGTAAGAATATTACATTGACTTTTCATTATCCAGTTTTCATGGTACACTCCAGTCTATTCTTTTAGATTGTTATATGCGTATTAATTTTTTCTTATATTTTTAATTTTTGTATTCTTTCATTAGATGCTTTTTTTGTAGCCTACTTCTCAATTTCTTTCAAGTTTAATATAATCCCAGTAAGGTTTTGATACTATAGAAACTTTCAGACTTCTAAGGCTGAAGAACCTCAATTTGCCCCAAGACCTGAATCAGGAAATTATTGATTAAATGCTAGCACAGGACATATATTACAAATTTAGAAAGCATAGCACCTGAAATTTATACTGGTTGTGCTACTTTGTAAAGACAGGATGAGTTTATATATTTATCATTCTCTTTTGTCTAAAAAGATAAACAAGTTATAGCGGTAGCCATTTGTTGTGTTGAAGGTAAAATCAAGTAGCAACAACAAAAAAAATTTGATATTTGTGTTGCTAACAGATCAAATGTACATCTCAATATGCCTCTGCAATAATTTCCTGAGTCAAGGTACAGTGTAAATTTTGAAGCTACACTATGGAAATTATCTCTATTTGGGCCTTTTCCAACCAGATTTTCATTTAAGCACTCTTCTTGAAAATTAGTGCCTTTTCTGACTCCATGAAGCAGCAAAAGAATCTTAATATAATAGGTGCACAATGCACTGTGGTGGGTTGACTTTCACCATGAGCTGCCCACCAAGACACTCTATCACTCCCCTTCTTAGGAGGGCAGGGAGGTTGCCCTGTAATCACAAATGCTCTCTCCACCCTATCCCTGCTTCATCCCCAGCCTTCCTCTTAGCCATTATTGTTGAGTCAAAGTCATATGGTATGGAATATTCATAATATCCACGTGGTCAGTTTAGTCATCTGTCTGGCTGTGTCCCTTCCTAAATAATTGTCCGTTCTAGACTGCTGACCCTTTGAGGGTGAGGAGATTGTTACTGAGACATTGCTGATACTGTGCCAGTGTTACTCAGCATCAGCTAAAACACTGGTGTGTTATCAGAACCTTTCCAGCTACCAGTGTGCAACACAGCAGTATGAGGGCTGCTGTGAGGAAAATTAGATTTATCCCAACCGGACCCAACATGTGCACAGATAAAAAAATGTCAGCAGCCTGTTACACACTCACATTTTTTGGGAAACTTTCTTAAACCTAGTTGAACAAGAAAAACTGAGGAAACACTTGTGTCCTGCTTGATAGTTGCCCCATCCTTCGGTCTTCCATTTATGTTAATACAGCTAGGGCCTGCCTTAATTGACCAAATTGTAGATTTTTTTTGAGCATTTTGAGTATTTTTGAGTATATTTTTAACTTTTCTAGAGAATGGCGTTCCCTGCTTCTGGTGAATGTAAGGATGCTTGCACTATTAGGCCTTGTTAGCCAACTTGACTTGCAGTTTTCTGTTAACTAATATTAGCAGAAATTGTACAAACTTTACACTCGGTTGTCTCAGATTATAGGATGCTGCCAATTACACTCTCAGTTTTATGTAAGTTTCCTATATCTATAAGAAAATCTCAATAGGATTTTATTGTGAAATTTCTTGACATGTAAAACTCAAATGGAAAAGATCTATCTTCATTGAAACTTTCCAGGTTCCTTAGGATGGTGCAGTTGATGTTGGGCAAAAAGAGTGAGGCACTCTTAACTGCACCCATGTCTCTGCCTCACAGATATTCCTTTGCTTCAGCTGTGAGGAGTTTTCTGATCTTAGCTGGAACTGTAAATTAGTCTAGGTTTATTTCTGCCTTGTTTATCAATCAAGTCAGCTGTTTGCTGTGACAGCGGCTCTCTCCTTCAGGAGTGTTTCCTGTCCAGAGTAAGAAATAAATGGTTTTGTGTGTACATACATTTTCTTTTGAAATCCTGATGGTTTAAATTATTTAAGCAGATATTCATTAAGTCTGACAATTGCAAAGTAGTGGGAAGCATTTGGTTACTCAAGTAGAGGTACTCAATATGTTTTGAAATGAGCTAGAGTAGCCTTATAGCTACCCCTGACCTGAATTACTACTACAGTTAATGTTCACACAATAAATTAGTTAAGCCACCCACAGGTCAGATAATGGTTCACTTCACTCTCTATTCAATTCTTCTTGCACATCAGTAGTGTAATAATGATTATTATTTTAAAACCTTTATAAATACTTCTATGGAAACCAAATAGGGGAAAACAATACAAAAGCTAGCAGCCATTCACCTCATCTATTTCCCAAACCCACTTAAAAATAGAGATGATTTTTGGAAAAATCTTTCATATCAGGGCTTGGGCTCTGGATGTATAAGATTATTTTTCAACAATATAAGGTGCATAAGTGCCTTTTCATTGCATGAAGAAAGCATGCCTGCTGGCAAATGAATCATATTATAAAAATTGATTGTATCCCAAAAGGGAAAAATGTTATTGAAGATCCAATGGCCTGGGATGATACACCATTGATCATTGTAAGAAATACTTCCAGAAACTGTTTTTAATCTTTCCACCAGAGCATTAGCAATTATTCTTTAGCCCATGGTGAGTAATGACTTGAGTTTCCCAGTTTCCCAATCGATAAAACATTTACCCTACTGCTACAAATGTGCTCTTCGCTTAGACAAGCAGAATTTTTCTTCCAATTACTCTTTTATTTTAGTGTGACCTCATAAAATGTTTTTGAAGATATTTCAAGGTTTTTTAAAGAAAAGGAACAATACTTTCCCTTCCATGTGCTTTACCTCCCTTTCTCGATTCTATTTTGAGAAATAAATCATTAACTTGCACAGGATTCTTGCTCTTCTTGGATTGATTTGTGGATGCTCTGTCCTATTTCCTCAAAATTTGAGGTAATGGATATAACTAAACTGCCATTTATGTTTTTAGCTTAAAAAAGAAAAATTACACAAAAAAAGATAATGACTTCCTTCCAAAATCATTTCATATTTCTTAAAGAAATGTGAAAGTTGCCTTCACTTCATCCTATTTTATGCACACACATAAAATAAAAAATCTGTAATATTTTGGCTAATGGAGAACAATCATGAAGCACAATGCTAACAGGCTAATTAATAACTTTTTAGCAAGTCACATCTGTTGAGATGTAAAGATAGATGTTCATAAATACACTTTGGTGTTTGGAAAATTAATGTTCAATCAAGTTTTCCTCACCCATGATTGCATATTATTTCTCTGTATGAAACCTATACACACATCTAATGCAAAAAGTTCATAGCCATTATTTCATATTCTATATGCCCTCTGCTTATAACAAAGTATATTTTATTGCATTTATTAGCATCTTCAACTCTCACATTGTACACTGAACTCTGGATCATAAAGAATCTAGTTGCTTATGTGCTTCAGTGGATTTAATGGAGAGATGAAATTTAAAACCATAAACTTCCCTGGTAAAAGGGAGGTAAACAAATAATCCAGACTGTGAATACTCTGGGAGTTGTGTTTGTTCTTAACCAGAGCAAATAGCAAGAGGAGACTTGAGGGAAGAGTTGGAAGATGAAAGGTAAACAGATTGCACAGATGTATTGGCAATTCAAAACAGAAATCCAAATGCTAGGCTATAGTGGGACAGCATAGACTCTATAGACTTCATAGATTTAAATTATCTGGAGGTTTACTCCAAGAAATTAAGACTACGTAGGCCATGTTCCTTGCAGAAAATGTAGCCTACTGATTTACAATTTTACATATAGAGACAGAAAAATTATAACAAGCACAAGTAGCTGGTCGGAATTGAAGTCTGGGATAAAGTGACCTAGGACAGTAGGAAAGATGGACTAGAACTGCAAATGTCTCTCCCCCTCACCATTCTCAAATTTTCATCTGCTAAACTGGGACAGGAACAGAGAATGTAGTAACCATACCTTACTGCTGGAAACCAATCAGCCAACCATTTCAGAAATGTCCCTTCTATAAATTGCCTATGTGAGAAAGAACAAACTGCATGTATTTAGCACAAGTGGGACAATATGCAGGATTTTGTCATTAACACCTTAATATTATTAATTTTATTTATATCAGAAGTGAAGGGCTGATTCTTTACACTATGGAGCTGATGTATTTTCTTAGAACAAGCAGTAAAATGCCAAAAAGCAAAAAGTCTAAAACCATGTTGCTATCCAAAATATAATATTAAATGTTGAACAATTTAGAAATATTTTTCTAGGCCAATCATTTGGTTCCGTGGTAAAAAATAACTTTCTATGATTTGTGCTGATTTAATAAGCAGTAATCTAACCAAGCTCCACAGCAGCAGAATTGCCGTAAGAGTAAAGACATTATGAAGTTAGGATGTTTCATAGCTTCTGCTGAAGTATGATTGTTTATCCTGGTTGCCATGTATCCTGGAACTCCAGGAGGTCAGGGTTGCTCACCTAGTCTTGTTCCTTGTGCTTTGATTAGTCTGGGGATGGATTCACACTTCTCACATCAGCTCCCTTGATCAAGATAAAGTGCATAATTCTAAACATAGTTCCTCATGCCATCCCTTTATCCACCTTGCTGAATTTCAGATTCTAGGCTTCTAATCTGTGGCTGTGAAATTGAGATGCTAGGAATCGATTTTTAAAATGCTAATGCCTGTGGACACTACTGTTCTCACATCTAGCATGCTAATCTATCTTTGCAACATTTCCAGCAGAGGAATTTTGTTTTTTAGACTTAGTCTAGAAATTAATGTAGTCTAGTACTGGTCCTGTGCAATGGCACAAGTTTGCTAAGTCTACTCCGCTGCTTGCTCTTTTTTGTCATGGTTTGACACCAACTGGCTAATAAGTACTACACAGCTGTTAACTCACTTCCCACCCATGCACTGGTGGGATGGGAAAAACAATTGCAAAAAGGCAAACCCCATGGCTTAAGAAAACTGAATTTTAACAGTTGAATTAAAACTGCTACTACTGAAAATAAAAATAATAAAATTAAAAATTAAAAAGAGAGAGGAAATAATAAAACTCAAGAGAAAGAAGTGATTGAAAAGTCAATTTCTCAGCACCCACTGAATGATGTCCACCCTGACTCCATGATTGGTAATGATTGGTACCTCTTCGCCAGTTCCCCCCATCTTATATACTGGGCATGATCTTCTGTGGAATGGAATGTCCCTTTGGCCAGTTTGGGTCAGCTGTCCTGACTGAGCCTCCTGGTTTCTTGTGCACCTGCTGGCTGGCAGAGCATGGGAAACTGGAAAGTCTTTATACTACTGAGCAGCAATTAAAATATCAATGTGTTATCAACAATATTTTTGTACTCAATCCAAATAAAACTCTGTACCAGGCAATAGAAAGAAAATTAACTCCATCCCAGGAGTTAAACCAGGACATTCTGTACTCCTCAATGGCAATACACATAGCAGGAAGACTGAAGGTTTTACTGAGATATTATTTTAACTGAATTAATCAATCAAAATAATGCTTGGGTATGGCGTTCTTTGAATTTTGGTTTGAGGGACTTTTGTTGGGTTTTATCATTGGTTTTCTTAGACAACAAGAGTCTGCTCCTATCATACAAAAGTATAGGCAGCCCAATAATTAAAATAAAGAATCTTAATTTAATTTTCCTTTGTGTTTTGAGCTGTACCAGTATCATTATTTCTATTTGTATAATGTGGTGTCATTTAGCTCCAGCTGGAGAATATGGCATTGTTTAAAGCTCTTACTTCAAAATCCAGAGAATGGTTCTATTAATGCTGATAAATTTCCTTAGCAAATCATACCAATGGGAAGTACCATTTGGTATAGGCCAAGGTCAAATGTTGCTTTGTTGCTCTTTGCTTCTGCTTGTATTGACTCAGAATACATACCAGTAAATGGTATGTGTCAGCATTTGTTCTCATTTCTTGTTGCCCTGAGGAATGAATATAGATTTAAGTCCCAAAGGGTATTCAGGATGATGGGAATATACTGAGCTACCTATTCCCCAGTGAAAAAACAGACAGTGCTTGGAAGCAAACATATATTTTGGTTGATTCAGAATGTATCTTGAAATGTGACAACCTTGTGCTTCTTCAGAAGGAAAATTTTGATATCTTCTTCTTTTTTTAATTTTTTTTTTTAATGTAGATGAGTATGAAGATATGTGATACAAAATTTCCACAGAGGTGTAAATGGACAGCTAAAAACAGAGCTCCTGAGAACAATATATCCAGTCGAAATTATTTTATTCATTTGAAGACAGTTTGTAAAGGCAACCATCTGCTTAGAGAGGCAAAATCTGTTTTTATGGAAGAAAAGCTCACTATTACCCACAAATGATATGTAAAGATGTAAGAACATATTCTGATTTGTGAAATGTAGTTCTGGCCTCCATTTAGCTTTTGCTGCAGTGGTAATAGCCTTAGTGAGGTTGAGGTCTGAATCTTACACTTCAGCAATGTCCCTGTGAAGTAAATGACCAGAAAAGTTCCAATTAAAACAATCAGCTCCTGGGCTGGATAGTCATGTCGCATCTCCCAGAAGCACAGCTGCTGATGGCAGGTCTGCAGGGCCTGACTCAGTAGCATCTTTCCATTTCAGCCTAAGCTGTAAGACCTTTCCTTATGTCATCGCAAGTAAGAATTTGGACACAGTGAGAAGCGCCCGGGGAGACGCTGGAACCCAAATGGTCTAGAAAAGTCCAAAGACTGGCCTTTAGATGGCAGTGTGTACCTGTTGAATAGGAATTGTCACGGGGTAAATCAGGGCAGCAGAAACAATTTTCTAAGGTGGAACTGTGACAAGGTTATATTCTTGGACTAAAATGGAGATCCCACCTAAGATTCCACCTTATCAGAATTTCATTGTTTTCTGGCTGCCTCTGGTTAAAATTTAGTAAACAAACAGGAGGAAATTGGTATACTTATGTTTTTTCTTCTAAGTTTGAAGAACATACATTGAAATTGCTTATTTGGATTTAGAAGAGAAAATCTAGATTAATAGTTGCTTGTGATACATTTTTACCTCTCCCTACTCCTTCCTGCAAAGATACTACAAAAGGGTTCAAGTAAGTTAATATTATAGTTTCATGAGATGTGTAAAAGAGATGTCATTCACCAAATTCTACTTTTGGACAGACAAAGACCTCTAGGAGGGAGAGTCATAAATATGTATAAACCTAGGGATTATCATGTACATTTGATAATTAGTATTTAGCAGCAAAATACTTAGTATTTTAATATTTAACAAAATAATGAATACTTAATATATAGTCTCATTGTACTTTTGAGAAGGAGAAAGAAGACCTAATATTTTGCGTCTTCGAAGAGTCATTGGGGCTGTCACTTTTAATATACACTCTATTTGTGCTGTACATAAATCTACAACCTAACTTTTTTACTATTTTTTTTATTTTCAATTTTGCAAAAAATTACATTCATATTGTAAAGGCCATTTGTTTTTTTGAACAGCTGAGGTTTTGTTGCAGTCTGTATTTTCATTAACAATGGACACATTAACAGTGGAGGAAATATCTGCACAGAAATAAAATTGCTCAGTAAACTTCACATTCTGTGTAAGGCATATACAGTTTTCTTAGTGAGAAAAGGCTTTCTATGAAGTCTTTGGTGGAATCTGAATATATAGGAGAAATTTCTCATCTGTCTGTAAATCAAAATGAACAGATAGTTAGAGTTCTATTTTAAACATAACAACTTTTACAATTGTATCATTAAATATATGTAATATATATATAAATTCCACTCTAAAAATTATGAGATTCTCAGGGTTGAAAAGTGTAATTTATTTCTTAGCAATCTTTGGAATACATACACCCCAGATAAGAATTTCTAGTCCTGTTTATCAAAGAATACTTCAAGAATTGCTGATGTGTCCAAAAACAGTAACTTGCTTCAAATCATTGACAAATACGTGGGAATTCATGATTGTACAAATGTTTATCAACAATGCACATGGCTAATCTTAAAACTCACCAACAGCTAGCAGATAACATCAGCAGATAAAGACTCACATGACCTCATTCTTTCCCTGAACTTTATCTTTGTACAAATAGAAGAAACTACATTGCTTGCAAATACTTTATACCTATGTCCTGTAGCTGTGATGGTCTAAGGATTACAGATACCATGTAAGATGTCCAGACCACTTCATACAGGCCATACTATTCCAATTTTTTGTGCAATAATTTTCCAACTCAAGAATATTTGTCAGCAAATACATTTACTTTAATACTAATATGACTTTTATATAGACCACAAAAAAAATTCTATTCCTCTTTTTATTTACTTGAATAGTAAACTCCTCATTGGTTAAAGTGGTGAAGGAGTAGTCATTAAATGACTGAGGGATTTATCTTACTCTCACAAACACTGAGAAAAATTCACATTGGTGAATTTAGGAAAACCTGATGCAACTTTATACATTTTTTTAAATTAGGCCATCTATTTGGATTTTTTAATGATAAATTCCAGGGTAGTGGCCTGTAATATGATCTAATGCAAACCAGAATTTACAACCCTTTAACATTTTCAGTAAGTAATTAAATTTTCCCTAGACTTCTCTTTGCTGTGTGATAGTCTGCCTCAGGTCTGACATTCTGCCTTACCTACTATGTAAGTCTTTGGAAGTGGATGTGTTTTTATAGGGCCTATTATCATAGCAATGTTAAAAATAAGTAGCAGTAACTGTAATGCACCTGCCTATATAGCAGGATACAGAAATGCTTATGACCTCAGGAAGGGCATAATATCTTCTACAGCAGTGGGTGAGAATCAGATATGTTCTTCTCCTAGTATTATGCTTCAGTTCATGAATTCTTCATGTCAGTACCTGTCCTGCAACACTGCAAGTAAAATTATAAATGTATCTGGCCAAAAAACTTACCCTCCAGGTCTGTTTAGGGCAGTTTTACAGAACTGAAGTTAAACCATGAAAGAAAACCCAGGGTGGCCTACATGGTAGTCAAACTTTGAATTCACTCTTCTCATACAAGTTTACTTGGATAGCTGTGTTTAGCTTTTGTCGGTATCTTTCTTTAAAAGTTAAAGTTCATACTATGTATTTTGTTTCAGTTTTGGTTTTTCTGGTTAGTGATGATGATTCTTACTAGTTTATCACTGATGGAATCTGTTCTAAATTGATATAGTAACAGTACATGTGGTTGCTGCTTCCTCTGCACAAAATCTTAATTGAAAATTTCAGTAGCTCTGTTGCAATCCACTGTGGGGAACTACGAGGAGTTATCTTAAAAATAGATGGTCAGGAATGAAATTCAGTCAAATGAGATAAATGTTGTATCTCAGAACTCTTTATTGGTAAAAAAAAAAAAATAGAAAAGAGTTGCCCCACTGAAGATGGCTAGAGAAGACAGAAAAGAGGAAGAAACATAGGAAAGAGAGAGGGACAGAGCAGACAGAGAGAAAAGAGAGAAACAGAGAAAGAGAAAAAAAGAGAAAGAGAGAAAAAGAGTGTTACTAGAGGAAGTCGGGCAGTGCAGATCCTATGTCCTGGGATCGGGCAGAGAATGGACACAGGATGAGGGATTGGGCAGGGAATGGACACGGGATGAAGGATCGGGCAGAGAATGGACATGGGATGAGGGATCAGGCAAGGAATGGACACAGGATGAGGGATTGGGCAGGGAATGGACACGGGATGAAGGATCGGGCAGAGAATGGACATGGTGTGAGGGATCAGGCAGGAGGGCCAGGAGCCCAGACAGGATCACTGTGAGGATGCTCCTGGGCTGGCTCGGGGCAGCTGGATCACAGAGCATCGGGCAGGGATGCTGAGACAAAGCTGGCAGGGCGCTGGTCAGGGATACAGGGAGGCGGGACAGACGTGAGGGCGAGCAGGAGCCAGAGAGGGCAGGAGAGCCAAAAGGCAGCCTGGGGCAGAAAGGGGCAAAAACAGGTTAGGGCCAGGGCTAGAAGCAGACCTGAGCAGGCTAGCGCCAAAACAAAACCACAAAATTCAGAAAGTCCCAACTCTAAAGCAAGTATCAGAAAAGCTCCCCCAGTCACAAACTGCAAAAACAAAAAATCCCCAAGCAAAAAGCCCACACTCAAAAAGCAAGCTTTGAAAAGCTGCCCAGGCTTGTTCACACTGTTGGTTTTTTTTACCCCTGGCTCCTCTCAAAGCTTGCCTGCTGACAAGACACCATTGGCCCAGTCCAACCTTTAGTCATTGGGTTGGAGAAGCCCCTCTGGGGAGCTCAGTGTCTCCTACTGCCTGTCCCATGTGAGGTGGTGCCCGGTAAAGTCCCCACAGAGACAAGAGTCCTTCTAGCTGATTCCTCCACGTGGCACACGTACGCTCCTCCTCTGCATGCCTCCAGCAACAATTGTTGAAGCAAAACAAAAATAAACTGGCTCCTCACAAGATCTCTCTGAGTAAATACAAAATGATAGTGTTCATTTAATTTGGCTAATAGTTATACTTTTCAGTAGCATCTTTGACATAGTATTTAAGATATACCCATTATGAGGCAAACTGTGAAAGTTTTGACTAATTAATTATAAAAATACCAACACCCCTAACATCCAAATATCATCATGTTATTGATGCATCTTGAACTACATCTGTATGCTTGCTGCAATTTCATCTAAGTCCACCCTACAACACTTGCAAACAAACAGAGCTACTGGCACTATAATTTATTTTGCAAAGTTTGAGAAAAAGCTCTGCAGAGGGCTCTGAAATCCAAATACGGTTTGATTCTTTTAGTTCTTACTAAGCAATAATTACTTATTAGATTTTACAGCCCTTTGTCTTTTCTTGTTCCTCTGATACAGTTCACACATGCCACAAACTTAAATACAAATCTTTTCTCATTGCTATACAAGCACACCGTCTTGGCTTAGGGACACACAACTATTCTACAGGCTCTGTAGAAAAAAGTGTGTAATTTGAAATGAAGTATTCTGTTACTTTTCACTGACGGCAATTAGTCCTCATGGAGTACCTCCTGTTTCAGTGTTAGTCCAGACAGAAACAAGCTACAACAAAGGGAACTAGGCTAAGAAGGCAATTAGCCATAATTTACTGGCAGCTAATGTGGTATTAGCTCCTAATCTTTGGGATTCTTTTAGAGTGGGATTCAGCTGGTAGCTGGAAAGCTGCTTTCAATATCCATGATGTATACGGCAGGCATCTTGCCTGCTGCCATTCCAGGGAATCAAGTTTAACCTTTCTCACCATGACTTCTTGCCATGTTGCAAAGTGCTGTTGCTACAATGCGTCAGCTAGACAGAAGAGATGGGCTATGTTCCTGGGAGAAATACTTCCTTCTACAAGCTTAAACACTTCAGTACAGAGGAGCTCCAGACAGCCTCTGAGGGAGAAAATCTCCAAAAACCTATTGATGAAGATCTTGGATCTTCCCAGTTTCTGAAATATATTCTAATCAAGTGCATATGGAAAGGATCAGTTCTTTTGTTTTTTCCAAAACTAAACATGTCTAGACTCATATTTTATCTTCAATATTTGCATTAATGTTGTTTCATCTAAGAAAGTTATTTAAAGTAGATGTAGACCTGCCATACGGTATGTTAAATGATTCAAGTAATCTCATGTGATATTGAACTCAAAATTTAAGTTACACAAACTTCGAGGGAGTCAGAGTTAAAAGTGTAGTTAGAATACATCGTTGGAATTCTCATTATGCATAGTGCCTCTCCTGACGTAAGTGCAAGTAGTTCTGATTCATACAGCCACCATCACAGATAAATAAAAATACTGGTTTGGAGTGAGGACGGCTCAAAGCAAATTTAATCCTTGAAAGCTCCCTTCAGGTGGATTTTGCCACTTTCTTTGAGTACACAAGGAGTCCCAGACTATACAACTATCTATTTGCTTGTATCTAGACATCAAAATGTTAATGAACTCTTTCCGAGTTGCAGGTTTCTCTTGCTTTTAATGATTACTACCTTTTGGTCCTCACCCAAAGTAACCAGTAGCCTCAAGGAAAAGGTATTTTGTAAAACAGATGTCTGAGTGACCTCAGCATGCTCTGTTGTGCTCTTACAGGAAAATAATTTGTGCTCCTTGCTTCAGCAAGGGGCAGAGTAGGCTCAGTTATTGACAAATTGAAATAGATAGCTTTCTGACTTTGTTTCTTGCTCCACTAGACATTTAAAGTCATGTTTACAGATCTTGTTTCATATTTGAATGATAATATGTACTCTTTAAAATATTATAAAGATATTCTGCCTAGTTTTGCATTTGCATTTATGTACAATAAACCAAACAGTTGATGAGAGAAGAATTTGTGACATCTAACATTTTTTGTTAACAAAATGTGTATGAGTAAAGGTACTAAATTTCTGCTCCAATTTGTGAGGTCAGTGAGAATACCACCTCTTTGTCAATACATAATAATTTGAAAAACTTCCTGCAGACACACACTCATTCCAAGGAAAGACAAAAAGACAGTTATAAACTGTATGAAAATAGATAAAGCTGTGGTGAAGTACATTTATGTATTTTCAAGAGATTATATCTAAAAAACTTTTTCTTTCTGCCAGCATTGTGCTATATTTACACAGAAACTATTCAGGCACATGTGTTTTCAAAGAAGTTGTAATTTCCTGTCAGACTTTTTACAAATCCTTTCTAACAGCTGTAGACGGAAGTCCAGCTACTCCTGCAATGAATGACCTTCAGTGTTTGGATCCCAGAGAGTAAACAAACATTTACTCTACAGAGGAAGCCCTGCTGTGAATGTAACATTAACATTATACTCCTTGGTTAGTTTATTAGAAACTAATCCCATTTCTGCACTGCCATTATGACTTCTTGAAAACCAAAGCATTTTTGTGGTAAGCCAATCCTGCTAACACTTCAATATAAAAGACTGGTGGTGTAAGTAATGAAGATTACATTAGACAGAGGCTGACAAGATATGACTTTTGTTTTTACATGCAAGTTTTGTTTAGACAGTATTTGTTTTACCTTTCAGAGCATTCATTTCCATAAATTCCCTATGCTTTAACTGCATAAGCGATATTTTTAAACATAGCCCTTACACAGGAGTGTACATTAAATATTTGTTCAGCTGATTAAAACAGTTCTACATTTATTTAATGTTTGAACAGTAAACAGTTTGTTGAGGACTGAAATGTGTTCTTACACATACACATATTCAGGCCTCATTAGAAGGGTTCCTGTTGAGAGGGTGCTTTACCTAGGTGATACTAGGCATTACAGACCCTCAGAAAAACCTTCCTTTAGTAAGTGATTCAATCTCCATTCTTACTGTTAGTAGATGGCACCTTTGTGAAAGGTAACACAGAACTTCTTCCACTGCAGTGGAAAAATTTACAATGTAAAGGGAAAGGGTCTCTTGTCTCAGTAATATTGCAGATGTAGTCCAGCTCTACACAGCTATGTCCTTTGCATGTACCCTCTCCACATGGTGTTTAAACAAGAAAGA
This sequence comes from Cinclus cinclus, assembly GCF_963662255.1. Classification (NCBI taxonomy): domain Eukaryota; kingdom Metazoa; phylum Chordata; class Aves; order Passeriformes; family Cinclidae; genus Cinclus; species Cinclus cinclus. Next base: position 48,590,531 of record NC_085084.1, read on the forward strand.
AACTGAAAAGTCATCTAGATTACTTGGAGGAATTCTAAGTCTGGGTTTGATACTGGTTGTACAGAACACATTAACAGTTTGAGAGCTAAATGTTTCACACACCTGTGCTAAAGTGATGAAGAAAACATGATAAAGAGTTTTCTATATTGTTTGTTTGTCCAGAAAACTGCAATTTTGGTCTTAAAAATTAACATTATAAAAATCTTTCTGTGATGTACCGCATTTGGTTTGAAATGCTTTCTGAACTATATATATAAAGTAAACAAATATATAGACTATTTCCCTGGTGTTTCTAGTTTGTACAAACAACTCAGCCATGAAGGGTTCTTTCATCCTGTCCACTCCAAGAAATAATAACAATTGTGTTTTGTATCCAGTTCTTGAGTACTCTGTGATTAACACCCATCCAGCTCCACAGCTTTTGGTGGATTACATAGTAAGGTTGATAATGTTCTGGTGTCACACAAAGCACCAGCATTCCATATGCTTGAATACAAACCAGCTTTCTCACTTCTGGCTATATTGGCTCCCTGATGGTTGACCTATCAGGAACTAAAAGCAGTAAAACTTCATTTATGTCCCTGAAATTAGCACTTGTCAATCAACTGCACAGTGTGAATGCTATAATGGTAGAGTTGATAGCAATTTCAGCTCTTTAGCATTGTTGAATTTAAGTTAAAGCTAACAATTGCCTTGGTTCAATGTTTTCTCTGTTGTAGTCAGTTGGAACTATCACAGAGTAATTTAGTTTGCATTAGTTGGGAACTCTATGTGTCATTCAATCCAACCTCATTAAAGCTGGTCCAGTTAAAGCAGGTTGCTCATGGTTTTGTTCAAGATGAGCTTTGACCATCTCCAAGTGTGGAAATTCTAAAATGTCTTTCAGCATATGGTCCAGTGTTTGACTCTTCTTATGCTGTAAAAATTTTGCTTATATGAGAAGCTATCTTCCTACTTTTTTCTGCTGGCTTTTACTTTGTTACTATGTGCCTCCTATTACCATATAGCTGTGAGCTAATTTGATAGTTGCAGAGAGAAATTAAATTACTTCTGTTCCTAAGGCTGAACAAACCTGTGCTCTCTGAGGCATTTGTCTTGCTGCAACCAGCTAACCCCCATGGTAACTAGACATCTTTCTGGATGTCCACACCTGTCTTGTGCTGAGAAACCTGAAACTGAATGCTGTGCTCTGATGTCGATGAAAATACTGCAGAGAATGCTTCCATTGGCATGCTGTTTGTGGTCTTGCCAATACAGACCACTTTGCTTTACTTGCTCCTGCAACTTGTTTTTTCTGAACTAATATACGCAGCTGTAATAAGAAGTCCTAAATGCTTCTCTGACACATGTTGGGAGGAAGACAGTTCAGAAAACTGTCTGAAGCAAGACAGTGGCTGATACTTCAATAGATGTGTGTTGTCTTGGTATGAGTTTCTATCTCTCCACTGCTATTTTTGATATAATCTTAAGAGTTTTGTTTTTTGTGAAGTCAATATTTATCCATTACCTTCTCCAAGAACTACTGAAGTTACAACAGTTACTGTAACCGGTCCTGTTCATTGTGGCTAGAATGTGATGATACTGCATCCCTGGGTGCTATTTAATTTTTTTAAAAATTTCAATATGTAGTCAGTGCTACAGAAAAAATTATCATTTATCTCTAATGAAGCACAAATAATGTAATGCTATATCATGTATCCTTGAAACATAATTAACTCTGACATGGAGCATGCCCTGCTTTTTTTACTGTTTTAGACCCACAACTTTGAGTGAGTAGCCTGTGATTTACTGGCATTCAGGAGCAGCTGACAATGGTTGGTTTCTGATCTAGAAAAAACAGAATAATCAACATTGTTTTAGCGAGCAGTTTCATGGCAATATTTCATCGTAGTTACTGAAGAGTAGGTGTGTGCATACAGTCATTTATGTTGGAGAAAAAATTCATAGAAAAGGTGTGGACACTTTCTACTTTGAGCTAGCAGCCTTTTGTATTCAGAAGGGTAAGGGATAATGAAAGGTAGGTATGACAGAGAGCTACCTGCTTTTTGTATCTGATTTAGTGATATGTTGTTTTAAAACCCCCGTAGTAAACAACAGATAAAAGAGGCTGGATTGATAACTTTATGGGGAATTAATGTAAAAGAGAAAAATTATGTCCTCAGTATGTGGTCACTTCTGTGAGGTAATATTTAGTGATCTTCAATGTATATGCAAAGGCAACAGAATAGTATAAAAATATTTCTAATAAATAGTAAAAGAGTAAATTTTTTTTAAAGCAAACTGCATCAATCCAATTTTCCTCCACAATAAAATCCACTTTTTCTGTATTTTTATAATGCCAAGACCTCAATATTGTTAAGACCCTCTCTGCATACATGTGAACTAAAGTGAAATGTTTTGATATAAAATAGACAATGACATCTAATGTGATGTGTCCAATTCATACAGTAACTTCAGGAACTATTAGGACTATTTGTCAAGAGACAAAGAAAGTAGTTTCAGGCTTCAAATGCTAGTGGGAAAAGAATAAGAGGAAATTAATAAGAGGATCCAAATACATAAGAAACAGAGCATGAGTGATGCTTTTTGGAAAACATAAGACTCATGCCTTCCTAGGGCAAATGGTTGCCAGCACTCTTAAATGAGTGATTTTTGAGGATGTAAAGTGTTCAATTTCAAAAGTAAATTCCATCTTAGAAGTTGCATTCAAACTGTTTGTAAACTATTCTGTCAAGAAAAGCAGTTATTCTTAGACACATGTCCATCTGATACTTAGTTTTCAAAGCTTGAGCCCAGGTTCTGGTTAGTCTTGTGGTCAGCAGTGATGAAGGATATTAGTTATGGCACATGTGGTGAGGACAATTGTGAACAACAGTGGAATGAGTCAAGGTAACAGTTGACACAGAGCATTAATAAAATTATTCATATAAAGAAGTTTGCTAAATATGAACTATTCATGTTCTAGGTTATTTCTTCAGACTTGGGATACACTCATCCAATGTTTTAGAATTCTGAAGGACCAAGTAAGAATTTTGGTTTTGGATTTAGCTGTTTCTATCTATGTATCTACCTAACTAACTAGCCTCTCTCTCTACCTAGCTATAATCGCCTAGAAATACTCTTTGCCTTTTGAATGACCAAGCTAACAATGTGCGCAAAGTCTCATATTTTTTTAAGAACTGGAAACTTACTTGCCTATGGTTTATAGGTGGAAAAAATCAATTTGCATCAATTCAGGAAGAAGATTTATCTCCAAGGAGCGTGTCTTGAATAGCAGTTCTTAATGTATTATTAGAATCTCTAGATAAATTCTATAGAATAATAGAGTGGGTAGGGTTGGAAGTGACCTTGCTTACAGTGGGACGGAGTTTGCCCCCACCCGTCCCCATCCTGCTGTCCATCCACTTAAGAGGTGTGAGAAGAGAGGTTGCCATTGAAGACTGAGGCAAAAAGGTGAATACCTTAGCTTTCTCCCCATCAGTTGTTACCACTTTGCTGACCTTGTTTATCAGAGGGTGTTACATCTTTCATCTTTCTCCTCTGGTTAGCACACTTTCAGAACCCTTTCCTGTTATGATTTGTGTCTCTTTCCGGGTTCAGCTCCACGCTGTTCTTCACCTCATCCACTCAACTGAACTTCACCTCTATGGCCTTCCCAGGTCACCTGCCCTTGTTTCCACTGTCTGTGTGTTGGCGTCTTTCCCATTAGTTTGGCCAGCTGTTCCCTACTCAGCCATGCCATGTCATGCTTGTCTTGCCTGACTTCTTGCTCTTGGGGATTTGCCAGGTCTTATTCTCTTTGGAAGATTCCCTTAAAGATCTACCAGCTGTTCCAGTTCTCCTGTGAACACTCTTCCAGGGGATCCTATTGACTATCTCACTAAAGATCTGGAATTTTACTTTCCTGAAGTTCAGGAGTCTAACTTTACCCTTTCTTGATCTCCATCCCTCAAGATGTGCAAACTCCACCAATGCGGGGTTTCTGCAGCTTGGGCTGTCTCCAAGCTTGATATCTCCAGTTAGCTTACATGTGTTGGTGACCAATGGATCCAGTAACACAATTCCTCTGGTCAGTCTGTTTACTGCCTGGATCAGGAAGTTATCCTCCATGCATTCCAGCAGTCTCCTGGATTGCCTACACCTCTGTGTGCTACTTTTCCAGCAGATGCTGGAATGGTTGAAGTACCCCAGCAGGATAAGAGCCTGCAAGTGGGATAGCTCCTCTATATGGAGAAAGAACATAAACAACCCCCCCTTGATCCAGAGCCTGTACTGAACACCAGTTATGAGGTTCCGTTTGTTGCCTCAGTTTTTGATTCTTACAGGATTTTAGCCAGCTCATGATTCTTCTTCACGGACAACTCTTCACACTTGCTCCAGCTATTAATGGAATGGGAAACTTCTCCCGCTCTCCTTCCTTCTCTTCCTTTTTTGAACAGTCTGTAGCCATTGATTGTTGACCTTTAGTTATGGGATTCATCCCACCAAGTTTCAGTAATGGCAAAAATCATAACTTTCTAGCAGTATGGTGGCTTCCAACTTTTTGCTATTTGTACATTGATGTAAATGCAGCTGAGGTCTCAGATGCGTCACTTTCCTAGAGGAGCACCCCTCAATTCCTTTCATATATTTCCTGGGTGTTTCCCTGTTGGCTTCTCTTAGTTCTGGAGTCCCTGGTTCATATCTGTAAGATTGAAGGTCTGCAGCAATCAGGCCAGTACAATTCAGAGTCACCAGCTGAGGGTCCTTGCCAGCACCCTGTCCCTCTAGACTGTTCCTCTCATCCCACAGCTTGCCAGGGACAAGACTGATATTGTGCCTGTCCCTCGTCACATTTAGAATATGCTGTCCCCTTTTTCATTGCAAAAAGCACATGTTATTAACCATAGTGTTTATGTCAGGCATTGGAATCGTGCTTAAGAATAAGATTAACCCATGTAAGTACTTATATTCCTTCCATATATAAAAACCCAAAAGAATCCACAAAAAATCAAACACACAAACAAAAAAAAATGCATACCCCCACCCATCCCCCAGTAAAACAACTAAAATCTGAAGCTGTAAAATATTTATCTTCCTTTTACATATCAGAAGATATGTAGCTGATTTATTAATCTAGTTTAGCTTTGTGCATGACTTTTAGTGAGAAAATCAATTAATATATTTGAGAAGCCAACTGTAGGAAGAATTCACTAACTGTTACATAAAATTGAAAAAGAGGGATTGAATGTTATCTTCCACATGCTCTTTCATTTCAGCAAAATTAGTGGAGGAATTGTTTCATACCTTACCAGTGTGTCTGCAGGAATCCTGATTTCTGCTTTGTTCAGTATAGGCCTAAGGGCAAGCCAATGTTTGCTGCAATTTTCTGCAATAATAGCAAGATAATTTAGCAGTAATGGATAAGTAGGGAGAAAATTACGCAGTTTGCTGAGATACAGAAATGAAGCCAGAAAATACTTGGCCTCATCTTAGGCTTCAAATTCATAGTCAATTCATTAGTGTAATTTAGTCCTTCCATAAGCCTTTGAGTGATAAATTTTACTAATACATTTGAAATACCAGCTGTAAGAAGAACTCACATTTTGGTGAGTAAAATTAAAAGACGGGGTAGAATGAATCCTTCATTTTTGTCTGGTACATGAAGAATCATAAAGACCCTTGAAAAAATTACTCTTTCTACCTATGGTAAATAGATAATTCTGAAGGAAAACATTATAAAATTGTACTTACAATTGTGAGAAAAAATTGGGGTGACATCAGAATATTTACTGAGCCTTAATTTCATGTTTGACTGGATTGTTTGTGAATGAATTGTAGGCACATCTCTGTTTTCTGTCAGATACAGAACCCACTTGGAAAACTGGCAATACAATAGGCATTATTGGCTCAAATGTATTGTTTTGTATCAAGCCTTAAACATTTTGCTTTGAACTAGTTTGGTTTTTATATTTAAACTGAAGCACAGTTTTAAAAAAATCCAACTCAAGGGATCAAACCTGCAGTACAGTACTTAATCACTAAACTCAACCTCTTTAGTTCTCTCTCTTAAAAGCTACTCAGGTAAAGTAGTTCACTTAAAATTTTTATAAATTCTATATACTGCAGTCACAACAAACTAGGAAAATCTTAAGTGCTTGGAGAGACAAATTAGCTGTACTATGTCTAGGTGTGAGAAAATAATAGAATATTCTATAGAGGTCTTAGTTGTGACCTTGTATTTACTTTCATCCTTAGTCTGATGAGATATATACACACCAGAGTCCTACAGGAATAGCAAAAATAGATAAATTATCATGATTTATGCTTTATTAGATAGAAATATAATTTAGATCAAGTTGTGCAAAGGACTCTTATTCTGTGGTAAAAAATGTGGTAGTGAGATTTAAATTCTGAAATGGCATAGTTGATTTGGAAGCAAAGTTAGCAGAATATGCATATGCAATATTGCACATAAGGGGATGGGAACTGAGTAAAGAGACTTTCCCCCTCTAACTTTAGTCAAGAGCAATCCTTGACAGAAGTGGAAGTCAGCAGATTGCAAGAAAACCCCAATCATACAAATTAAATAGATAAAACCTTCATCAAGACTTACATTCTCTTGAGGTATCTTGTATGAGATACACTCAGCTTTTCTCTTTGTAAAAAGGGGATACCATGGAAAGAAAAGGTGGTCTGGAAGTTGCTTTTTATTTCTTCACACTCTCAGTTAAGGAAAACTAAAGTTGTCTAGTGAAAAAAAAAACAAACAAAACCAAATCAAACCAAAACCCAATCCAGAGCTGTGGGGTCATTAGTAATTACTCTGAATTTATAGAAAGGAATTTTGTGTGGCTAAAGCAACCTGATCCATGGGAAAAGCTGAGTTCACATCCCTCTTAATGATACATTTCTTTGATCAGGTACAAAAAAACCAACCAACCAACCCAAAACCTAAAAACCAAAAAACAAACAAACAAAAAACCACCCCAAAAACTAAAAAAACCCAAAACAAACCACCAAAAAACTAAAGCCAAAGAAAGATTTTTGGAGTAGACAAAGTCAAAACTTTAAATTCTCAAGTCATCACACAAGTCACTCCAGACAGATTAACTTTGTTGATGGAATGTCTATCTGTAGACAGATGTCTGAAGCAGATTCAGGAGATGCAAGGTAAGAAAAAGTTTGGGTCTCAAAGCCAAGATAAATCTGCACTCAGAGTCATCTGTGATAATCACTGGAAGTCAAAACAGTCTTGGGATAATGGAGGTAAATTATGGAATATATTGTATTACTATTAAAATTCTTCAGTACTAAGGAAGTAAGTCTTACAAATACAAAGGAAATGGTGGTGCTTTGATGAATTTTCTTCCTAGCAATGGTCTTTGAAGACGAAAAGGATAGTTGAAGGTAATTTTGCCAGATTAAAATATTACTTTTGAAAATAAAGCTGTAGATAAGGAAAAGGAAATAAATACATGGCTTGCTACTGTGAGACCTTTATTAATAAAAAGAAATAATTAAAAGTTCAAGAGCACATGAGAAAGATGCAATGCAGTTAGAAGAAACAGTTCTCATTGTAAAGTTAGAAAGATATAAACAATGGTCTTATAGGGCTATGGTGCAAGTAGCTGAGTATATATTGTAGGGGATATGCAGATTTCAGCACTAGTGTACTCAAGAGAGATGAGACCCAGACTAAGCCACACACTGCTAGCATAGTTATGGTCACTCTTAGTTGTTAGAAACAAACCAGCTATCTAGACCAGGTGAAGATTCGAAAAGTAGTTTGTCATTGGCTTGGTCATTTTGGTTTTGCTTGGACTAAAGACAGCTGAATATTAAAACAATAATATTGTACCCCCCTCTGACAGTTACTCTTGTTTTGGAAGTTGTTTTCTAATGCCAGATAAACTTCTGTGATGACTATATTGCTGCGATTGAAGAAGGTCCACTAATGAAGTGAAGTAAACAAGTGACCTCTTTTACCTCCTCATTAGGAAGGCACTGTGGTGCTTCAAGGTTTTTATGGGAGAATTTTGTGGGACATTTTTGTGGTTGATTTTTTTGTGCGTGTGTTTGTTCTAAGAATAGTAATTTTAGTAGTATCAAAGTGACTGATATTAGTCTTGGAGCATCAGTTATATGCTGCTTTTGTTTGGAGAGGAATGGATCTGGGTAGAATGACTTACTAGCCTGTATATAAAAATTCCACACTTGTGCATGTATACATACAGACTGACAACATAAACTTCTAGGTTAAAACTAACTAAATAATTTATTTTTATGTATCTATGTATATAAATATTAGAACAGAGTAATGAGACAGAAATTCATGCATACAAAGGAAACAGTGTGGTGGAAGTGACTGACAACAAATATTAGTGATGCCTCAAAAGAGTGTTCAGTAGTGTCATGAGCTCTTCCTGATGCAGGAGTAGTGAGGAGAAGGCAGGACTTCTACAGTTTGATTGGAAGGTAGAATATGTATGAGGGTTCACAGGCAACATTTGCCTGAGGCTGTCTCAGACAAGAGCAGGATAAGAGCTAAAGCTCTGCCAAAAGAAGAGGACTTGTCACTTCTCATGTGACATTTTCCAGCAGCTGTGGAAAACTATCTCATGGAAAACTTTGGAATCTAAATATTGTTAAAAGGCACACAGGAATTAATCAAATATAGTTCACAAACTCAGCTACCTGGTAATCTGTAAAAACTTGAAGCATTTTGGAGTTGTAGTGATCAATTTTATTGTGATACAAAGAAGTTGCAGTATTAAGCTACCATGGTTTTAATGTCCAGACTGTCAAGATCTGGGGATGTGCAATTTGGAGGTACTTACTTCTATTTCAGTTAGAGTATTGCCCAAACTGCACCACAAAGGCCACATAGGTACTGGCTTGGACTATTATACAGAATAGTCAAGACTGAAGTGAGTCTGGTTTTTGTTCCACCTCTCCCCAGGATCACTACCCCAGGCCTTTAGGATTTATGCAGAACAAATACAACGGTGAATTTTTCAATGGATTTTACAAGGTCTTCTGTGAGAAGACCTTGCTCACCAAATGTCAGTTAAGCAACCAAAATGTTAAGCTTCATTCACTGAATATTTGCCTCTAGTGCAAATCAAGAATAAAGCAAAAAAAGAAGGTGGGGGTAGAAAGAGGCCAAAGATAGACAGGATGATGTGCGTGAACTCTAAGAACAGAGAGCTGGTGTGCCTACACTTGTGATAATAGTATGTGTGAGGCAAATAGATAAAGTTGTCTCTTTAGACAATGCTGCAAAACAAGCCTTCTGAATCAGCCTAGCAGGCCTAAAACTTTCATCCAGCCTCCCTCCCATTATTCTTTTTATCTTTCAGTCTGATGCATGCTGGAGTGGCATGCTAGAAACTGATCTCCCTGTCTGAATCTCCTGCTCCTCTGCCTGACTCCTCTCCTGCCCACCATGCAGCCTTGCCAGCTGGCACACCTCCTTCTCCTCCTCCTTCGCCTCCTTCTTCTCCTGCTCTTCCTCTACCTGGTGCCACCTGGCACAGTCACTGACTGCACCATGCTGGGGAAGTTGGTGCTTGGGTTTCTCCTGCCCTTCTGCCTTCTCTTGCAGATGTTTACTTTTGTGGGGACTAGTCTTCCTATAGATGTGCTTTCTGAGTGCCTGTGGCTGGTGTCTGATACACAACTGCAGAGAACTAGGGACATATGTAGAGGCAGCAGAGCAAGAAGACATTCCAGTATTTATCTTTCACCAGTTAGTGAGATAGAGCTGAAGTCATATTTCAGACAAAGGAATATTTTACTTAGGGACATAGGTGTGAAGACATACATGAGGCCACAAGCCATAGCAATATGTAGTTGATTTACTGGAATCAAATTACCAATCAAAAAAATTATTTGATTATTTTCTTGTTGATTAACTGAATGAGTTCATGGCTAATTCTACTATGGATGAACTTATTACTAATAGAGCTTCATATAGAAAATGTTTAGACTTTCAAAATATGTTACAAAGTAGTCAGAAATACCTGCAAATATCAGCATTTGTTTAGGAAATAAATAATTAAATTACAAAAAGCAGGGGATTCATTTAATGATCCTTAGATATGTATGACAGTTACTTCACCCTTTAATCACATCCTGCTTCTTTCACTTTATGGCCTAGTCCAGGAATGTAGTTTTATTGCATCAGAGACCTTTTACTCTTACTACACTTTTTTTCTTAAATTTGTTTAAAGGACAAAAGAATAAACAACTGTTCAAAGCTGGAAAGAAGGTTTTGTTGAAATAACAGATAGAGCTTTTTTACCAAAACATGACTTTATTATACAGATTACCCTGGTTATCTCCTGCACATTTGCGAAGCCAAAACCTTAATATTTTATATAAACAATATATTGAGTGATGTCTGATTATGTCCTTTGTCTTCACATATCAAGAGTGAGACAAGAGTAGTTAACTCATGAATAGCATTGGGTGCTATACCCCTCCAGAGTCATTCCATTTCTCTTCACATATGAAGATAAATGTTTCAACAGAGCTTGCTCATCAGATATAATACATAATGTATGTATTCTTTTCTGCATGCCACTCTCGAGGACTAGAATGGCTTGAAATGACAGGCACAGAAAATTAAAAGCTCTTCCAAGCAGGGGAGTAATGGGTTTTGAAGAGAGCAAAACTTTTGATGGATTGATAATATTTCATCTGTGAAATAAAAGCAATTTTACTTTGACACAGTGAAAGGAAGAATATTTATGTCTCTTCTGACATAAATATACACAGCTTGCATATATGTTCAAGTGAAATTATTTGAGCTACGCTGATGGCTTTGAAGACAGACAGAGATAGTATAAGAACATTATTTGTTCAGTATTATGGGGCCTGATACAATTCATCCAAGAATACTCAAATAACTGCTGATGTCATCTCAAAACCTCTTTCAATAGCATTTGAGCAGTATTGGGAATCCAAAGAGGTTTCAGCTGACTGGAAGCTGGTGTACATTGTCTTGATTTTCAAGTAGGACAAGAAGGAGGGCCCTGGAAACTAGAGGCCTGTGAGTCTCATTTCAGTAAAGTTATGGAGAAGATAATTCTGGGGGTACTGAAAAACACCTGAAAGACAGTGAAGTCATTGGTCAAAGCCAACATGGAGGAAAGTCCTGATTTTCTTTTAGGAAAGGAAAAGTTAAGCCATCTGGTTGATCAAGAGAAACCAGGTGGTTGCAATAGTTTTGAATTTCAGAAAAGGCTTTGATACTGTCTCTCACAGGATCCTTCTGGATAAAATGTGCAGCCCACAGCTGGATAAACACATCATGGTGAGCAACTGGCAGCTGGGTTCCTTGTTCTCATTAGCAACACAGGTACAGACTGAGGCTTTCCTCCAAGCAAGCAGAGGTTTGATTGAAAGAGGGCTCTAGGGAGCATGGAGAACAGGAGCAGGCAAACAGGAGCATGGCACAGCAGTCTGTGTGGCAGTTTGTGCAACAGTTTGTGCAGGCAGGGTTGCAGCTTTCCTCCTGCTAGTGAGGTTTTTAGTTTGTTTGTTGTATTACTGTTGGTTGGTTGGTTGGTTTGGGTTTTTTTTTTTTTTTTGTTAGTAATGGTTATTAAAAGATAAAAAAACTGCAGTTAGTACAAGTATGGGTTACCAAATAGAACCCTCCAAAAAGGATGTGTCTGTCCAGACCGCTTCCTGTGCCGAGTGTTTGAGTACATCAGTGGTACCTGGCGTAAGGCAGAAGAAACCTGCCTGCGTTGTGAGCAGGTGAATTATTTCCTTTTTATGGTGGCTGAGCTTAGGGAGGAAGTTGAAAGACTAAAGAGTACTAGGGAAAGTGAAAGGAAAATAGATTGGTGGAGTTCTGCCCTTCCATCCTTGAGGGAGGCACATCCGGAGTCAGAGGACTCCCATGCCTCCCACTGTCAGGTAATAGGAGGACATCTGGAGGATGAAGAGGAGTGGAAGTGGGTCCCTACCTGGGGAGGTAATAAAAATTCCTCCTGACCCCCATCACCTACCCACATGTCACTTCAGAATAGGTGTGAGACCTTGGATCTAGAGGGTAGGTCAGACAATGTAGAAGAAAATTATCTGCCCAGTGAGCGTCTCACTGGGGTAAGAATTAAGGGGAAAGCCAACAAGACTGATGTCCTACTGGGAATCTGTTATCATACAACCAACCAGGAAGAAGAGGTGGACAACTTATTCTATAAGCACCTATAAGAGAGTGTTTCAGGATCATCAGCCCTTGTTCTTGTAGGTGATTTTAACCTACTAGACACCTGCTGGTAATACAGTAGAAAAAAAGGCAGGAAGTTCTTAGAGTATGTGGAGGATAACTTTTTGTTTCACCTGGTGAGTGAAACCAGGGGAGGGACTGGTCCTGTTTTCAAATAGAGAAGGGACCTCTTATTTGCAAATAAAGATGGGCTGGTGGGAGATGTGTTGGTTGGAGGCCACTTGGGGCACAGTGATCATGAAATTATATAGAGTTCTTAACATTAGGTGGCATCAGGAGGAACATCAATAGGACTTTTACATTGGACTTCTGGAGGGCAGACTTTGGCCTGTTTAGGAGACTTATTTGGAGAGCTACTTGGGAAGTAGCCCTTAAAAACAAAGGAGTTCAGGAAAGGTGGGCATGCTTCAAAACAGAGATCTTCAAAACAGAGGGCACAGGAACTGACTGTCCCTGTGTGCCAAAAAGCAAGTCGGTGAGGCAAATGTCCAGCCTAGATGGGCAACAAGGTTTTGAAGGAACTTAGGAATAAAAAGAGGATGAGTCATCTTTGGAAGAAGGGTCAGTCTCTCAGGAAATATTTAAGGGGTTGCTAGAGCATATAGGAAAAAAAAATTAGGGAGGCCAAAGCTTAATTTGAATTTAATTTGGCAACTTTTGTAAAGGGTAATAAAAAATGTTTTTACAGATACATTAATAGCAAAAGGAAGGGCAAGACCAATCTTTGTTCTCTACTGGATGTGGGAGGGAACTTCATAACTACAGATGAGGAGAAGGCAGAAGTGCTTAACGCCTTCTTTGCTTCAGTTTTTAGTGGAAAGAGTGCTTGTCCTCTGGCCAACTGTCCTGCTGGGATGGTTGATGGTGTCATGGAGCAGGATGGACCCCCTGTTATCCACGAGGAGGCAGTCACAGAACTGCTGAGCTGCTTGGGTATCCATAAATCTATGGGACCAGAGGGGATCCACCCCAGGGTGATGAGGGAGCTGGCAGATGATCTTACAAAGCTGCTCTCCATCTTTTACCACCAGTCCTGGATCACTGGTGAGGTTCCAGATGACTGGAAGCTGGTCAATGTGACACCCATTCACAAAAAGGGTGGGAAGGAGGATCCTGGTAAGCATAGCCCAGTTATCCTGACCTCAGTACCTGGTAAGGTAATGGAGCAGTTTACACTGAGTGCCATCACACAGCACTTAGAGGATGGCCAGGGTAGCAGACCCAGCCAGCATGGCTTTAGGAGGGGTAGGTCATGTTTGGCCAACCTGGTCTCTTTTTTGTGACCAAGTGACCCACCTGGTGGATGCAGGGAAGGCTGTGGATGTTGTCTGTTTGGACTTCAGCAAAGCCTTTGACACTGTCTCCCACAGCACACTCCTGGAAAAGCTGGCAGCCCGTGGCTTGGACAGGAGCACTCTTTGCTGGGTTAAGAACTGGCTGGATGGCTGGGCCCAGAGAGTGGTGGTGAACAGTGCTTCATCCAGCTGGGGATCAGTCACCAGTGGTGTCCCTCAGGGATCTGTGCTGGGGCCAGTCCTGTTCAATATTCTATTGAAGACATGGATGAGGGTATTGAGTCTTTCATAAGTAAATTTGCAGATGACACTAAACTGGGAGCACGTGTCAATCTGTTGGACGGTAGGAGTGTAACTTTTTGTTGTGTCCCCTGCCCTGTTGTTGTTGGGCAGGGGAAAGTTACAAGGTTTGTGAGCACTGGTCTTTCAGGCACTCAGCTTCATGGTTTCTCACAGAAACCTGTAGTTTCCAGCCAGCATAAAAAGACCAGGAGAGCAGCTCAGACTTTTTCCACAGGCTTTATTATCGTCCATGAAGGGGGCAGGCTACAAATCCAAAGATGGGGGATCACACGTGTACTTTTATAGGGTTTGGGGGGATCACAAGTAAACCAATGGAAAACAGGGTTAACACGTTTTGGCCAACTACATTATCTTTCTTTGTTTGGGACAACCAATTATAAAGAACCAAACCTAACCAATAATAATCTAAAAATATAAGAAGATGAGCTTATATTTTTCTAACATGAGTCATTCTAAGCAAGTAGTTTTTCTTATCTCAAAGGAGGTTCCAGGGGGCTGTTGCAGGGCTGTTTGCAGAGGGATTCATCTCCTCTACATAGGAGGCTCTGCAGAGGGACCTGGAATGGTTGGATGGATGGGCAGAGTCCAGTGGGATGTAGTTTAACAAGTCCAAGTGCCGAGTCCTGTATTTTGGCCACAGCAACCCCCTGCAGTGCTACAGGCTGGGGACAGTGTGGCTGCACAGTGCCCAGGCAGAAAGGGACCTGGGGGTTCTGGTCGACAGCCGACTGAACATGAGCCAGCAGTGTGTCCTGGTGGCCAAGAAGGCCAATGGCATCCTGGCCTGGATCAGGAATGGTGTGGCCAGCAGGAGCAGGGAGGTCATTCTTCCCCTGTACTCGGCACTGTTGAGGTCACACCTTGAGTGCTGTGTCCAGTTCTGTCCCCTCAGTTTAGGAAGGACATTGAGATGCTTGAGCACATCAAGAGGAGGGAACAAGGCTGGGGAGGGGCTTGGAACACAAACCCTGTGAGGAATGGCTGGGGGAGTTGGGATTGTTTATCCTGGAGAGAAGGAGACTCAGGGGTGACCTCATCACTCTCTACAACTCCCTGAGAAGTGTTTGTAGTCAGGTGGGGTTGGTCTCTTTCACCAGGCAACAACTGACAGAACAAGAAGACACAGTCATAGGCTACACCAAGGGAAAAATCAGGTTGTATATCAGGAAAAAGCTTTTCACTGAAAGAGTGATAAGGTACTGGAATGGTCTGCCTGGGGAGGTGGTGGAGTCACCATGTGTTTAAGAAAAGACTGGATATGGCACTCAGTGTCATGATTTTATTGAGGTGTTGGGCTGGGTTGGACTCGATGATCTTGAAGATCTTTTCCAACCTTGTGATTCTGGGATTCTGTGATTCATGGGTCAGACACAAAGGGTTCTAGTGAATGGGGTGACATCAGACTGGGAATCTGTCAGTGGTGGATTTCCACAGGTCATCATCCTTAGCCCACTGCTCTTCAATATCTTCATTAACAAGATATGGGGAAGACATGAGAGGAGTGGCTGAGGTTATTTGGTCTGTTCAGCCTGGACAAGAAGAGATGGATGACAGACCTCTTTGCAGTTACAGCTCCTCATGAGGGGAAGAGGAGAAACAGATACTGACAACTTCTCTGTGGTGACCAGTGACAGGACCTGAGGGAATGGCCTGAAGTTGTGTCAGGGGAGATTTAGGTTTGATATTAGTTCTTCATCCAGAAAGAGAAAGGTTCTTCACCCAGAGGGTTGTTGAGCACTGGAACAGGAGTTCAAGAAGCATTCAGACAATGCTCTCAGCCACATGGTATGACTCTTGAGAATGGACCAGGAGGTGGACTCAGTGATCCTTGTGAGTCCCTTCCAATTCAGCTTATTCTATGATTATATGATACATGGCATGATATTGGCTGGCGTTAGTGTGACAGTGACATTTGCTAACTCTGACCTCAAGAACTTTAAGTTGTTGCTGACCTTTGCTGAAGTTGACCTTAAATACTTCACATGCTGTTTTTAAAAGTGCCTATAAATGCTTTGCTGGTTGGATAAAGGATACACATTCATAATTTTAAAATGTAAAGCAAAATGGAATGTGTGTCTGTCAAATAAAAATTTAATTATAATTGGGAGTTTTCAAAGAAAAATAAATTGCTTTTTTTGGTAAAGATCTCTTCAATACTGATTTTCAGGTTTATAATTGTAATGTATATAACGTTTTTAAGTACCATCATATTATAGTGAGACTTGTGAAAGTATAGTCATGTCACAATTTTTAAGAATAGTTGTACATTGGTGTTTTAGGTACTTGTGATTAAGAAAACATATATAGTTATATATTGCTTTGAAAACCTTCAAAAATTAAAGGCTCTAAGTAATTGGAAGTTTGGTGTATCTCTATGCAGAAGCATAAACAGATCCTATAAATTATTTTTGTTTTATTTGTTGTTATTTGTTAGTCTGGCTCTTGGTAAATAGGAGTGGTCAGCTGTTAAGCAGAAAGACCTGGCTCTTTCTGTTTGAGGAAATGAAGCTATCTATAAATAAACAGCATAGCTTTTTCTTTAAGCTTGTTGATATACTTTTGCTATCTGTCCTCTCACTTCTCCTGCTGGGGGGGCTAAGGTGTAGTGCAAAATTTGGGCCAATTTTCACAGAATCACAGAATATTCCGAGTTGGAAGAGACCTACAAGGATCACTGAGTCCTACTCTTTAAGTGAATGGCTCATACAAGTAAGGAACCCATGAACATAGCTTTATTAGCACCATACTCTATCTAATCAAAGCCTCTTTAGTGTATATATGTTTAAAATCATAAAGAATTTCATACTGAATATAATGAGAAAATTTTGGCTCCTTTTACAGAAATATCCATATCTTGTCTACTCTTAGGATGTAAATAATGAGCACACTTGATCCTCTGATTTAATTACACAAACTTGTAGAAATAGCTTAGGCATCTTTACTTAGTACTTTCCATTAATTTAATGGAAATTAAATTTACTCAAATTTAATTGATTGTATTTGGTCTAGCAATTATAAAATAGTAATTAATCACTCCTAATTTCTTTCACTTCAGAAATATTATTTTTATTTGATAAACACATTATGAAGTACTTAAAAAAATGAAAAGAATGAAAATGCACCTGTATGGATGAAGAAATTGAGGATGACTTTTGAGTGGCAAGCTGCAGCTTATATAGCACGCCTACAAAGTTGACTACAAAGTGTGTGGGCCTCTCTCTGTTTGAGAGAGCTGTTGAAATTGTTCTGAAACTGGACATTCTGTTTGAATGGAGCAGTTGAAACCCTGGAGTTTTTCACACAGATAATACATGAAATATGCTGATAAAACGATGCAAATTTTAGACCCCCCCCCCCCTCTTTTTTTTTTTCCCTGCATTGCATGTTAGGCATGATAAAAATCATCACTTTGGACAAATTTTAAATTTTTGTTATAAATCTACTAATACCACACTACCCTTAGCCACTTGCATCCTCAGGTTGGTCTTAGCTTTGCTCTTGCTCAGTTTTAGGTTTCTTTGTGCCTCATGTCATAGGCATATAATACTGAAAGCTCCCTCTTTTTTTTTTTTATATGCAACTCTTGTCTTGAAAAAGAGCATTTGAACTTTCAAGGCAGCTGGGCAGGGAATGCTCCTATTCTGGCCTCTGGTCTGCATGCACAAAGACAGATTAACGGATCACGTAGATACCTTGTCTTCCAACAGGCAAGTGAAAATGAATCATTAATTTAGTAGTCCCAACACAGGTGTTTTTGTGACAGCTAAACTTTGCTCCCACACCCACAACAGGTTATCCTTCTACATTCTGTTGCATTTGAGAAGCTGCATAATGTGAAATAAGTTGATGGAAGAGAAAAATATTTTCCTTCAGACTAAAAAGCCTTTTTGTATTATCAGCACTTTCATATGGTGAAGGTTTTTTGACTGAAATATTTGTCTCAAAAATGGAGAGGAAGTCGAATTTTCTTGAAACAGAAAATATCTGGGTTTTTAATAATGCTACATAATGGCAGCACAGAAAAAAATAAGACTAATCATCAGCTGGTCCATATCATAATTATAGTTGGTTCTTATTGAAGAAAAAGGAAAATTGGATTAAGCCATTACTTCATTTGGCACTTCCATGGGCAAAAGGGACATTTCCATGTATTGATTTTTCAGATGCAATTCCCTATTCAACACAATTTGCTTCCTGTAGTAATTGGTATGAAAACAATATTTTTTATGTACCTATTAGCCCACATCCCAAATTAACTTGTTTAAATAGACAATTGTTTAGGTATTACAAAGGATACCAAAACTCTTTGAAGGCTTCTATATGAACAGGAATCAGAAATTACACAGTCCCTGAAATTCAAACTGGAATAAACCATCCCAAAGCAAGACAAGGAAAGCACAATTTATTATAAAATCATTCCAGTTTGTTTTCCTAATACATTTTGATGGAAAACCAAATTAATCATCATATCTTTTATTTGTGAGGAGAAGCTTGGTGCAGATGCTAAGCTTTCCCTAGACACAATGTACATTTAGAGTGGTTGGACACTTCTGATAGGTTTGCAGGCTGGTTTGCAGTTGTTATGCTCCCTACAATATGTATTTGCTCAAGGGGTCTAGTCATCATGCTAAATAAAATCATTCACTTTGGTCAGCAAATATTGACTCAAGCTGTTATGCTTTTATGTATTTCAGAGACTCATGATGTTTGAGAGCTCAGCAAGCAAACAAGAACAGGTACAGGAAGTTATTGTGATGTTTTGGACTCATGTTTGTTTTTCTACTACTGATGTATGTTCTCCATTTTATGTGGCTTGTTGCTAATGACCTTGTTATATAGTGCACTGTGGCTGATAAGGCCAAAGGCTTTAATAGAATACAAACACATTTCACATTTCCACTTGAAGAGTTTAGTTTAATTGTGTTTTGAAATGTACTGTACCCTAAAGGTGCTCTCTCCTCTGTAATGTACCTTCTAGAAATAAAACCTAGTGAAGAATAGAATGTACAGTGGGCTAAGGTGTAATGGACAGTTTTCTATTCATTTGGAGCTGTGTCTGATATCATCACTCAGCACAAATCTAAACAATTCTGAGCTATGGAGGAAAATTAAAAAGGGGCCAGAAATAATGACTTTTCTGAATGTCTGGTACATTCATTTTTCTGATGGAGAGAAGCAAGGAATATGATGAAAAAGCTCCTTCTTAGTTTTTATCACTCCAGAAGTAACATGATGATAGTCTGAATTAAAATTAATCTTCAGAACTCATTGTTGAAGTTGGTATTGTACAGTACTGATCATGAAGATGTTTTGCTAAAACAGCATTATTTACAAAAAAAATTGAAGGTGTTTAGAAAATGCTATATGATTTATTATGTTGGGTATTTTTTTTTTTAATCAAGCCATTATTTTGCTTTCTAATTGGTTGTTTGCAAGTAAATGAAGCTTGCACTGTTGACCTTGGGAGATCTGGCCAGAGATGGCATGAGATGGAAGAGCTGGGGTGTTTTCAAGAAATTCTGGCCAATCCTGGCTTTAAGTTGCTGGTCTTGGAATAAGACAATTTATTTCACTGAGGGTTTTGTTTCTTTATTAGCTTATATTTATAGCAACATATTGTGTGAAAATAGGTTAAGAACATTTATCAGGTTTCTATTAATGCTGCTAACTTTCTCCTATTGCCATATTGGAATTGAAAAGTCGTATTTTTTGGAACATTTAAGGTAATATTTAGACACATGTGGAGGAGTTTTCATAGATTCAAATGAAGAATCTATGGGCAAGCACTTAAAGATGAGGTATCCCTGGAGATTACAAAAGTCATGGCTCATGTCAAGTTCAAGGAATCCACAAACTTGAAAATGGTTGCAGACCAGGGAAGAAATATTGTGTATGCTTGCTTGTTCTTGTTCTTCTTTGAGTGTTTCCTTTAGATGCTGCTCAAGACAAAATACAGACCTATGTATGTAAAAATACTTGAGTGTATCCAGATTACTGAGTCCCATCAGAGCTACCTGTGGAGTACCAGGCAGAAAGAAGCATGTAAGTGTATTTTTGTTAAATATCCTAACTACTGTGACAGGAAAATTGTGATTGAGAGAGAGATTCCTGTGGGGGTGGGGTTGTGCTGTTCTGAGCCAACTTCCAGTTCCATCTAGAGATTCCTGCTCAGTGTGCCTGCATCAGCTTCACCAAGTCTGCTGCCAAGAGCTCAAAAGTGCTGGCTGTGCGTGTGAAAACAGAATGGTGCAAAAACCCCTCTCTTTGTCCTCTCTTTCTCGTTGTCTTTCTTTATTTGATCCAAACCATCCATGTGGCAGGACCAATGTGGAATCTAAGGGCTGGTGGTTTTTTTTAATTTCTTTCTTTTCCTTCCTTATTTCTCTCCTCTTTGACTTAGTTTTGGCAAACTGTAGTGACCATATTCTACCCCTTACTCCTTAATGAGGTTTGTTGGACTGAAGGATTGTTGAAGTGTGTTGTGAAATTTAAGGGCTTTTTATCCAACACTTTTGAGACTAAATAGTGGACTAGATGTCAGAATTAAGATGACTATGCAGTAAAGCATAAGGGATCCCAAACATGTGGACTGGTGTCTTTGTTTGGCCTGATAAAAATTTAAAACATCACTACCTGTACTGAGTGGGCTGTGAGCAACCAATCCCTCCTAGAAGACAGTCCCCAGAATATTAAATTAACAGGCGACAAGATCCTTTTGCATTTTCTAATATATGAAGAGCAAAAGAAGGATGTCTTCTGCCTTGACCTTATAACCATACCATGACCTTTTCTAAGTCCAACCTTAAAAAGATTGACAGGCCTATCTGAGAAGATTAGTGACAGAACAAGCATTTAGAGTCTTAGAAGATCCAATTTCCTTAATTTATCTGTTTAGATTTCACATGGACACCAATAAATGAATAATCCAGGAAGCACCCATTTATTAAAGACATAACTGCAGAAAGATTATGCATGAAAAGCAGCATAGACAGAAAGTCAAGGGAAGAGATTCTGCACCTCTGCTCTGTGCTGGTGTGACCTCAGCTGGAGTGCTGAATCTAATTCTGGGGTCTCCAGCACAAGAAGGATATGGACATGTTAGGGCAAGTCCAGAGGAGGATCACAAAAATATTTAGATGGATAAAGCAACTGCTCTACACAGAAAGGCTGAGAGAATTGGGATTGTTCAGTCTGGAGAAGAGAAAGCTTTGGGGTGACCTAATCACAGCCTTCCAGTACTTGAAGGGAGCCTCCAAGAAAGATGTAGAGACACCATTTACAAAAGCCTGACAGGACAAGGGGGTATGGCTTCAAACTGAAAGAAAGCAGGTTTAGGTTGGATTTTGGATATTGGAAAATTCTTTACTATGAGAGTGGTGAGGCACAGGAACAGATTACCCAGAGAAGCTGTAGATGCCCCATGCCTAGGAGTGTTCAAGGTTGAATAGGGCTCTGAGCACCTTGCTGTAGTGAAATGTGTCCCTACCCATGGCAGAGGGCTGGTACTCCATAATCTTCAGGGTTTCTTCCAAGTCAAGCCATTCTATGATGAAGGTAGAATAATGAGCCAAGTGTATGTTCTCCTGTGATAAAGTAGAGGTATGATATCTAAGCAAAATTTATGCATTTTCAGATACATATATTATATTGGATGATATGTGTCTAGTTTTGTCACACAGCAAAAGGAAGTAATAATTTCTGTGGTGAATGTGGCTCTTTAAATCTTAGATGTTCTGAAAGGTGAGCTTCTTGAAAATAAGAGGATGGGAAAGGTGAAGTTTAGAGCAAACTAAACTGAATCTTACTTCTAAGATAATTCCAACATATTTCCACTAGATTTTGTAATAAATGCAGAATTGTGTAATGGTTTAAGGAATAGCATATTAAAATAATCTAATCAGTGTACATAGGTTGTCTATGAAAAACATCACAGTAACTCAAAGTATTCATTTGATGAAATTTGACCCACAGGTGGCAGAGAAGCTTTGTTGTGTAGTTTCTTTGAAATCCTGATTTTTTTTTGTTTTGTCAACATGTTAAATAACATGTTTTTAAACTAAGCACTTTATCCATGAATATCTCATATGTTGTATTGGTTATTTCATAGCTCTTAAATTAGGAAAGGAAAAGCTCATAATTATTTTAAAAACTAAGGAGTTGAACACTGACATTTTAAAATTCGTATTTCAAATTATGGGATCAAAATCAGAAGTTATTTGCTGTTCTCTAGTAAAAAAAAGTCTTTGGAATCATTGCTCTGAGAGCTTGCATTATAACTACAACATTTTATCTGGCCAAATCTCTGTTTACTAGACAGGAAAGTACATAATTGCCTAAAGTTCAGTGACAGAGGCTAGATCATTCAGACCTTTCATTTTATGAACAGGTTGGTCTGCTCAAATAAATTATTATAGTAACAAACAGTTTCTTACCTGGGGATTTCCACTCAGTAAACTGGAAACTTCTGATTCACTCTGAAATAGAACAGAAGACTGAACATATGACTGCCCCACAGTTTCCTAATTAGGACAATTTAAACTTTCCAAAATGTAATGTGTTAAAGAAGAAAGTTTTCTTAGGCTAAAAGAAACAACCATCAGTACATAATGTAACTGCAGACAAACAGCATGTTCCATAGTAAATAGCTTCTGCAAGAACATAAAACATTTGCTTTTTATGTTTCTTTAAACTGAGTTCAAGGTGTCTTAAATTTAAGCAACAATTGCTGTTAGGAAAAAGTTTGTGCAGTTCTGAGACTCCTGGGGGAAGAGGTAAGAGATGCATAGGTCTTCAGAGTCTTGTAAGAACACATCTTCTCACTGAGAGCTAAATCCTTCAGTGCTTTGGTAAGATGTCAGTTATGAACAGTAACTCACAATTCTGCAGCAGAACATGAGAATGTAAGTGGAGATCACAAAGTTTACAAGGTATCATCTAGCAAAATATTGAAAACTTAAACCAAACTGAAATTTGGTAGGTTATTCAATATAGGTTTCTGTGGAAAATTGTTGGGTTTTTTTGTTTTTTGTTTTGTTTTCCAGCAAATTCTGTTGATTGTTTATTGATATTCTGCATATATTTTAATGCATATTTCTAAATTAATACATGCCCTATTGTAATTAAACACCCTGTCTCTTCAGAAAATGCTCTTTCCCCATATGGCTAAAGATGAGTACAATTGCTTTGCTTCAACCTGAAATGAATAAATACGTATGTATATTTAAAAGTGAAAGATTCTTAAAGTAAAAGCAATTCTATAGGCATGAAAATGCATGACAGCTCTGTAGTTGTGCCTTTTTTCAAACTTCTGCTCTAGAGTAAAAGTATTGTCTCTGCTGCAGGTAGGAAAGTGGTGGCAATGCAACTTTGCAAGTTTCCTGTTACGAGTATAGTGACATAATTTGTACCTATACAAGCATGCAAACCACTCAGTTTCTAAATACAGGTTACTTGAGAAGATATGGCTTTAAAAGGAAATAAATCTTACAGAGGATGATTATCTGTGCTCCTCTCCCTACTTTTGCCAACCATATTCTTTCCTAGTTTGTCATGAGCTATTACAGAATCACAAGATGTGTAGGGTTGGAACGGACAACAGGGTGTCATCTGGTCCTACATCCCTGCTCAAGTAGGGTCATCCTAGAGCACCTAGCACAGGATTTTGTCTGAACAGTTCTTTTACATTTCTGCAGTGAGGGAGACTCCACACTTCCTGGTCAAGTGGAACTTCCTGTGGATCAGTTTGTGCCTGTTGTGTTTTGTTCTTTTGCCTGGCACCACTGAGCAGAGCCTACATCCATCCTCAACACTGCCCCCTCAGATATTTACATTGACAAGATCCCTCTCTCAGCTGTCTCTTCTCAAGGCTGAAAAATCTCATCTTCCTCAGCCTTTCCTTGTAAGAGAAATGCTTCTGTTCATTAATCATCTTTGTAGCCCTCCGCTGGACTCACTTCAAGAGATATTTGTCTCTCTTGTACTGAAGAGCCCACAGCTGGACACAGCACTCCAGATGTGCCTCACCTGGGCTGAGCAGAGGGTCAGGATCACTTGCCTGGCCCTGCTGGCAGTGCTCTTCCTAATGCACCCCAAAACACCCCTGGCCCTCTTGGCCACCAGGGCACACTGCTGGCTCATGGACAGCTTGTTGTCCACCAGGAACCCCAGGTCCACAGAGCTGCTTTCTAGCAGATCAGCCTCAGCCTGTGCTGGTGCTTGGGGTTATTCCTTCCCAGTTCAGGACCCTGCATTCCTTGTTGAATTTTAAATTGTTCTTAAATAGACCTTTGAAATTTAAATATTATTTATATATGGTAGCTGACTGAGACCTTTTCACCGAATGTTACTGCTGTAGCAAGAACCCACAGTCTCCAGTATGAAATCACAGAGCAGAAAGAGATCATTTAGAGGGGGAGACCCTTCCCCTGCTACTTGCCTTCCCATCCATGGGTTTCCAGCCTATTGTTTCCCTCTGAATGTAGGGTATTGTTGTTATCTTTGTTCTAATGCGATAAGCTTTGTGTTGGGGTAATGACAGTCCTTGATAATATTTATATTGTTGCCTTAACTCTACCAGCCTCAGCCTTACTTAAAACCAAGTCCAGGAAACAACAGCATTTGGATAAACAGAAACATTGCTTGATGGTATATGACCCTTCCCTTTTACAGTGGAAGAAGCACTCTTCCTCCTTTCCCTCATGCACAAATCCTGATAGACTTATGTCATAAGGGATAGCTGAGCTTATACTAAGCAGAATGCAAAGTCAAGATGGCTAATAATTCGTAGTTGAAAATTGGTCTAGATCCACAGGAAGAAGAAAAGATAGGGTCATGGAATCATTTAGGTAGAAAAAGTCCTCTTAGATCATTGTGTTCAATCATTATGCAGATACTACAAAAGTAAAGTGAAGCTTTAACTACTAATGTTGAAAGAGTAACAAAGAAGAAAAGGAGAATGTAACCTGTGCAAGATCTCAACCTTTGTAATACATAATTTTTTGCTTTTGTGAAGATACTGTGGATAAGATAAAAGAGGACTTGTTCTCCACTAGGAATTTGGCCCAGTGTTCATCACATGATAATGACGCTGAATTAGAGCCAAAGTCTATAAACTGCTAATAAAGATAAGTCTTCTTTATTTGAAAGGAAGTAGGTTTGCATGGATATCATGAAGACAGACAAGTCTGTTTCCTCTGTGCTTCAGGAAGCACTAGTGTTCATGAATACCAAGAATAATTTTTGAGTCCATGGCCAGTGGTAATTTACACTGTATTAGTGATGGGCGAGGTCTGGACTGTGCTTATATAGTGACCAGTCATATTAAAAGAATGTGATACTTTGTAGAAGACCTCTTGGGTTTTTTAGGTACTTTTTTTTTCATTTATTAATCAAGTATTTTAAAAAAACCCTTTTTTTTTTTTTAATTTGTGATCTCTGTTGTTGGACAGAATAAATAATCACAGTAATTTAATATGTACCTGGTCCAGTTTTCTGAACTTGCATATTAGAAAGAGAAGATGGGAAAATGCCTGTGTCTGGAATTTTGAAAGACGATATGTATGAATTCTGGATTGTACATCTTTATAACAACTGGATAAAACCAGGGAAGGGAGGGAGGGAGGGAGGGACAAAAGAAGGAAGGAGAAGAGAAAAGGAGGAGAGGAGAGGAGAGGAGAGGAGAGGAGAGGAGAGGAGAGGAGAGGAGAGGAGAGGAGAGGAGAGGAGAGGAGAGGAGAGGAGAGGAGAGGAGAGGAGAGGAGAGGAGAGGAGAGGAGAGGAGAGGAGAGGAGAGGAGAGGAGAGGAGAGGAGAGGAGAGGAGAGGAGAGGAGAGGAGAGGAGAGGAGAGGAGAGGAGAGGAGAGGAGAGGAGAGGAGAGGAGAGGAGAGGAGAGGAGAGGAGAGGAGAGGAGAGGCGAGGCGAGGAGAGGCGAGGAGAGGAGAGGAGAGGAGAGGAGAGGAGAGGAGAGGAGAGGAGAGGAGAGGAGAGGAGAGGAGAGGAGAGGAGAGGAGAGGAGAGGAGAGGAGAGGAGAGGCGAGGCGAGGCGAGGCGAGGCGAGGCGAGGCGAGGCGAGGAGAGGCGAGGCGAGGCGAGGAGAGGAGAGGAGAGGAGAGGAGAGGAGAGGAGAGGAGAGGAGAGGAGAGGAGAGGAGAGGAGAGGAGAGGAGAGGAGAGGAGAGGAGAGGAGAGGAGAGGAGAGGAGAGGAGAGAGGAGAGGCGAGGCGAGGAGAGGCGAGGAGAGGAGAGGAGAGGAGAGGAGAGGAGAGGAGAGGAGAGGAGAGGAGAGGAGAGGAGAGGAGAGGAGAGGAGAGGAGAGGAGAGGCGAGGCGAGGCGAGGCGAGGCGAGGCGAGGCGAGGAGAGGCGAGGCGAGGCGAGGCGAGGCGAGGCGAGGAGAGGAGAGGAGAGGAGAGGAGAGGAGAGGAGAGGAGAGGAGAGGAGAGGAGAGGAGAGGAGAGGAGAGGAGAGGAGAGGAGAGGAGAGGAGAGGAGAGGAGAGGAGAGGAGAGGAGAGGAGAGGAGAGGAGAGGAGAGGAGAGGAGAGGAGAGGAGAGGAGAGGAGAGGAGAGGAGAGGAGAGGAGAGGAGGGAAGTTCCGGGAAGGGAAGGGAAGTTCCGGGAAGGGAAGTTCCGGGAAGGGAAGGGAAGTTCCGGGAGGGGAAGTTCCGGGAAGGGAAGTTCCGGGAAGGGAAGTTCCGGGAAGGGAAGGGAAGGGAAGTTCCGGGAAGTTCCGGGAAGTTCCGGGAAGGGAAGGGAAGTTCCGGGAAGGGAAGGGAAGGGAAGTTCCGGGAAGTTCCGGGAAGTTCCGGGAAGGGAAGGGAAGTTCCGGGAAGGGAAGGGAAGTTCCGGGAAGGGAAGTTCCGGGAAGGGAAGTTCCGGGAAGGGAAGTTCCAGGAAGGGAAGTTCCGGGAAGGGAAGTTCCGGGAAGGGAAGGGAAGTTCCGGGAAGGGAAGTTCCGGGAAGGGAAGGGAAGGGAAGGGAAGGGAAGGGAAGGGAAGGGAAGGGAAGGGAAGGGAAGGGAAGGGAAGGGAAGGGAAGGGAAGGGAAGGGAAGGGAAGGGAAGGGAAGGGAAGGGAAGGGAAGGGAAGGGAAGGGAAGGGAAGGGAAGGGAAGGGAAGGGAAGGGAAGGGAAGGGAAGGAAGGGAAGGGAAGGGAAGGGAAGGGAGAAAATAAAAAAAATAAATAAAGGAATGAAGGAAGAAAGACAGCTCTCAGAAATGCAGAATACAAAGGATTGGAATTAGTTGACTTTCACTGTACCACAGAACATAACAACTACAAGACTGTATCTGGATTTTGTATCTTTCCATTTGTTGTTTTCTCAGGGCAGTGTTTGATGTTTTTAAAATCTATTAATTCTTTATGATTGGTGAACTCCCTCATTAAAAAGAAGCATGATATAGATTTTCCTTGAAGTATTGCCATGCAGTGTTGTTTTCTGCGTTTTATGACTGAGTCATGATGGATAGATATGATTAGGTCATACAAATAATGCAAAACTGAGTTGCTATATATGAAGTAATTGCTAGATTTAGTTTTATAAAACAGGTGATTATTCTCTGTCCTCTTTTTTTGGGGAAATTACTTGGAATTGTATAACTATGACTTTCAAGGAAGAATACAAAGAATTTTTTTTTTTTTTTATTTTTCCCAATAGCTGCATTGCCTGCTGTGGAAGAATACATCAGTTCTGTTTCCAGTTATGATAACACCCACGACAGGTCTTTCAGTTGAGCTGAACGCTGGTCTTGTTAAATTGTTTGACTGACTGTGAGTAAATAGATCCATGCACTACCCCTGGGAAAAGTAATTACTGCTTGCAATGTGCACCTCTCATGGAAATAACAAAGTGCTTCACAGTAAGGAGCATGGAATCAGTCAAGTCAGGAACAGACATGAGCTTTGAAGATAATATAAACTATGTTTTCTTGTTGACAAAATACTCAAAGGCTTTTGTTTATGCTTCTATTCCAAACAAGGCTTCCCAGACATAAATCAATATGGCAGCATTTGATTCTCAAGAACTAGCAAGAACTCAAACACTAAGTATAGTTTTCAGCACTTCATAACTACTCATTATGTTTATTTCCCAGTTTTCTTTGTTATTTGTTTCCTGTCTCCATTCAGAGCCAACACATTTTTGGCTTTCAACTTGAAGCGTGAAGCACTGCCAATCAGCAGGAAATATAATACAGATAAGATTCATATGAAGTCTTTTGAACTTCTAAAATCTCTGGATGGGAAATGGATGTTAAATTGTTTACATTTGGCACAAGAAGAAAAAGTTCCATTTTTAAATTCAAAGCCTCTCCACCTTTGTAAATGAAAACAAATCACATGGGTCATATAGAGTTCTGCTTCTGTAAAATCCATCATAAGTTTGATAAAAGCTTTTGTAAATCAGCAATTTTATCTGTAGCTTGCTTGAAAGTCATTTTACAGCTTAAAAGGAAATGGCCCTTTGCCCTGTGTCCTTTAAAAAAGTACTGTATCAGTAACATGTTCATGACAGAGTAAAAACACTAAAATATTAAGAATGGTTTTATTGGTGTTTTAATCTTTTAAAGGAGATAGGCTTTTTTTTTTGCATAACTTTAAATTTTTCATATTAATCCTGTAATTTTAATTTATTGAGGATGTATATCAAAAGCTTATTACTCCAGGATCTGTTTCTACTCTGCTTTGTTTCATTTGCAAAGAATCTTTTTGGAAGGCACCTCCTACCTCCAAATTCTATGGTTCTGTAGATTTGCAGGGTGCAGATAAGGGAAATTACCTGTCCCAGTTTTCTTAACGTTGGAACCAAAAGTTAATGATCAAATCAGTGGTGTGCTTTTATATCAGCTCTTACATGTGTGCAGGATTTTGCAGGCAGATTCTGGATGGCAGTAGATCTCAAAAATGAAGTTGGGAACAGCATCTCCTTTGAAAAAGCTAAGGATTGCTAATGAGTACTAATCATATGGCAAATCAGAGAGTGAGAATCAGTCACTAAACTGCAGGCTGTTATATGGAACCTCTTATATTTCAAAGCCAGCAGAAATGATAAAAACTGAAAAAGATGTTCAGGACAGGCTTGCCAACAAAAAAGCACTTCAGCAACTGAATATCTTCTCCTGGATTTGCAGGGAAGGAAACCTGTTTGGAGGAGCAGCTTAACCTTGAAGCCTTGTGGCATTTTTGAAGTTGGATGGAACATACTGTTGATGGTGGTTATGGTTAAATAGCCACAAATCTAACTCAGGGAGAAAAATTTCTTGAAATTATAATTAAGAGTTATTCAATGGGTGGAAGTATTATTTCAGGGATAGGACTTAAGCTACTGCTTATGCTCTTGTCTTCTTTGGATCATTAAGGAAGGAATTTTCATATGAAACATGGTTCTTTCTGATGTCTTTCCAAATCAGAGGTCATAGAGCTATAAACTTCATTGAATACTAATGAATCTTAGAACATCCTGTCTGCATGTTCTCAGGGAGGTTGTAGCCAAATGGCTGGGTATATATAAAATCCATAATTTTCATTTCAAGGAAATTTTAGGCCAAATGTCTGAGTATTGATAAATTTAGTGCTTGTGGATATTGTGAAAATTTTACTTATCTCAACTAGCAGCTGCAACCTCATTGAATTTCATAACAGTTACGTGCTAACTGGGACAGAATTTAACTCTCTATTAAAGAATATTGGAGAATGAAACAGAAATACTGTTATCATATGGATGAAAAGGTGTTCTTTCAGATATGACACTTGATAAAAAAAAAATTTCTTTCCAAAGTTCCAAAATAGTTGTTATTTGGATTTTTGACACAACTTTCAACTAACCTATTAACTATTAACTAACTATTGTTGTTAACTAACTATTGTTGGGAGAAAAGGCTTAAAAGCTGAAGACTGGGGAGTAGAGCATAGATTTGCTCAAGTGACCTTGCTGCTGGGAATACCAAGGCCTGGGGAATATCAGTGTGGGAAGCCATATGTTAAACCTACTGCTGTTTATCCTCTGTCTGTTTGGGGAAGTAGAGTTTCAGTGTAGAGATAACCTAGGTGTTTACAGAGACTCGTAGGCCCTACCCCAGACAGGCTTGAGCTCCCAGCTGGGAGAGAGATCAAAGCAGAGACCATAAAAAGCAGAGGGAGATCACAGCACGGTGCTGAACGAGGCGTGCTCAGGCCCTGGATAAACGGGCACAGCAGCAGCCCTGCTGCCTGCTGGGATGGGATTGATCCTGATGGTGCCTGTGCCCTCAGTCTGTGTCTCTGCTGCCCAGCCTCATTTCAGGATCCTCCAGTTAGCAAGGTAATTGAGTACATTTATTCTTTGCATTTCAGCTGTGGTTGTTTGGTTGTTCTGTTCACCTGCCTGTGTTGATTCACACTTAGGTGTTTGTGTAACCTTGTCCTTCTCTAATTTTGTCTTTGACTATTGGAGGGCTTTAACTTTTGTAATTGTGTATGCAAATCTAGAAGCTTAATCACAGTTCTAATTCTTTGCAGTTGCTCTTGATGTACTTGTAGCTTTCAAGGGAAATTTCCTGAAGGAAGGCTAGGGAAAACATGAGAAAACTGGTGAATGGGGTAAGGTACTTGATGAAGACACACAGAAAAAGCTAAGGTAATCAATGCTTCTTTTATTCATTAATACCTGCTAACACATACCTTAGGGAAGACAGGGGTCTCAGACCAAAGGGCAAGTCTGGAACAAGGAAGACACTATCAGCCTAGAGAGAGCACATGAAAATGTGGACAGAAGTCTGCAGGGGCTGATGGGTTGCACTGACAAATTCCGATGAAGCAGGCTAATGCCATTGCAAGGATAATCACGATTCTCTTTGAGAGGCTGTGGCAACTGGGACAGGTTTTTGCAACCTAAAAAGTAAAAAATGACATTCTAATCTTAAGCTGCATGCTACTTAGTGTCATCTTACAGCCTCATGTGCTGATAGAGAATATACTCATGCAAAACATTTCCAGAAACACAAAGGACAAAAGAAGTGATTAGCATTATCAGCATATATTTATGAAGAGGAAGATACTCTTAACAAATCCGATAGCCTTCATGAGAAGAAGAAAGTTGATCATATTTCCCTTGACTATACTAAGGTTTTTGACACCCTCATAGATGAGTTAACTAGGTAAAGATTAGATATATTCAAGCAGATAGGCTGATAACTGGCTCAGTGGCTGAAAGTGTTGTGGTCAGAGGCACAAAGTCCAGTTGGAAGCTGTACCTCAGGTGACTGTACCAAAGCCACTGCTGCAACATCCTCATTAATGAACTCTGCACTGAGACATATTGTGCCCTCAGTAAGCTTGTAGACAATATAATACTGTGAGGAGTGCCTGATATGCCAGAGGGTTGTGCTGCCAACCAGAGGGACCTTGACGGAGATGGAGACCTGATGATGGAGACCTGAGCAAAAAAAGAATCTTGTGTGGGCCTACGAGCAAAAATATTAAATCCCTCCCCTGAGGAGGAACAGTCTTAGGCACCTGTACACACCCCCCAGGAGACCTGTTGGAGAGCAGCTATGCTGAGAAAGACCTGGGGTTTCTAAGGAAAAATGCTGATCATTATCTGAGGGTAATACACCCTCTCATCAAAAATGACCAACAGCATCCTGAGTTGTATTAGACAGAACAGTGCCAGCAGGTTTAAGAAAGTGATTGCTTCCCTGTATTCAGTACTGGTTAGGCCGCATCTGGAATGCTGGGTTCAGCACTGGGTGTCACTGAATTGAATAGGAAAGGAAATACAGCAGTAAATATAGAAGAAATGCTTCATGTCCTGTAACACTTTTCTTCTTTCCATTATAGCTTCCTATTTCAAACTGGAAAGTTGTCATTCAGAATATTTTCATGTGCCTCTTTATGAGGTTAGTGTGGAGTTTTGGATGATATATGAACATGGCATGTGTAGCTTTCCTTCTCTGAAAAAATAAGTCCCATTTATTTTTGTATAAACAAACCACTCACTTGTTCACTTTTTCTCTCTCTCTCTCTTTTTTTACTAAGTGCTTGCTTATGATGCAGAGGGGCATATGTTCAGTAAAGATTGCTACCTGGTATCAAGGTACTAAGAAAAATCTCTAGAAGATTGCTCAGTAGGAAGTAATTTACACTGAATAGAATTGATTGGAGGTGGTTTTGAAGGAAACTTCACATTTAAGCTCATCACAGTGACACCTAAGTCTCTTGATTATTTCCTTTCTTGTTTGTCTAACTGCAATTGTTTCAAAAAGATTTATGTCTTTAGGCACCTCTTTGCTGTGAAGTCAGGAGCAGCTGTGAAAGGAAGTGTTGTGCAGCTCTGAGAATTCAAAGTGTAACAATGAACACACTTGTCTGCAAGCTATGAACAGGAGGATGTCTGTGTGATTGTCCAGTACTGTGTGCTGTGATATTTGACCTCAGAGCTCAGGCGCTGGAAACCTTCTTAATGTGGTTATTCACATCAATGAGTTTGCTCATTGTGAAGCAGGTTGAATAGCTCTGTTTCAGGTATTTGCTTTGATCACAAGGATGTTTTCATGTACTTTTTTTTTTGTTGTTGTTTTTATTGGTAATACTAATAATCTTGGTCCTATCCTGCACCTTGTGGTCATTATTATCAAGGGAAAGTTGTTACAAATTAGTGTACAGGCTTCTACACTGCTGAGCTTGAGGAATGAGGAAAGAAGGGAAGCTATGCCCTTTATCCACTTTATTTTTTCTCCCATGGTCCAGCCAACAATAACCACTGCAAGAACAGGCAAAAGTATAATCTGTTTGAAACTACTCAAACCTCTCTCAGAATGGGAAAAAAGTTTAAGGACAGGGAATCTCAAATGAAATTTAATTCATTTAGCAGTACTTTAATGAGAACATGGGCATAAGCACTTGCTTTTTGGGAAAGCTCTTGGAGTATTTAATATAGAGTTCACGAGCTAATTTCCTTTTCAAAGGACAATAATCACAATAGAAACTTGCTGAATATAGGCCCATTTTGCTCAAAAGTTTCAACTTGCTTTGGAATTTGAGGTTTTGTTTCCATGGAGCCCAGATTTCAGTTACTATACTTGTTAATTTAACCAATAATAAGTGCAATTACATAAAAGTTACATAACCTGGTAGGTGTGGCAACTTTTGTCTAACTACTTTGAAAATGAAATTATGTTGGTGATAGCTGCAGCATTTCCTAAAACAAGTACAGTTATGGTACTGATCTTATTAGGTGTAGGAGTTCTCAAAGGTTTTGTTTGCAACAAAACAAACCTTTACTTCCTTACAGATTAGACTTTGCTTTCTCTCTTCAGCCACTGCTATGGCTGAGCACCTTCATAACACATGAAGGTGGAATCTCTATGGAAGGTTCTGCTTTATAACAGTTATATCTTGCTAACTTGATCTATGACTTTCTGAAGTAGCTTGTAGGGTCACAAAGACTAAGAAAGACCATAATGTTCATTTTGTCACAAAGAGTGCGTCATTTAATGTGTATACACAAAAAAGATTTCTAGAGGGGGGAACCCCAGCACTCTATCAGGTTGCATCATGATGGTATAGGCACTTTGCATGTTATGTTCAATTTTTCCTGTGTGCCACTGATAATGATCAGGAAACACCTTAGTGTCACCAGTGCCTGAGATTCCTACATAAGGAAGTGAGGTAGATGTTCAGGAGACTAACCATTGTCACAGCTGTGAAGGAGGACTGAGACATAGAAATTTCTTGTAACATAGGAAATTTTCCCTTTGACTCCAAAGCTGGTTCTGTGGTATAAGCAGTATTGATATTCAAATAATTCAGAAAAGGATCTTTTCCACTCATTTACAGATGTTGCTCACTCCCTTTTTCAAAACATGACTGAGGCAAATGAAAATGAAAAAAAACCTAGACCAAAGTAAGGCAACTCTGTGGTGCTATAGGTGACCCCCTGAAATTTGATAATAAATATTTTTTCGTATTGATCAGTGAGTGCTTTGGCAGTGGCTCTCACTGTAGGTTATTTCTAAAATGTCTGAATAGGTAAGGGAAATTTTTCTAGGTCATATATGCTGTTTAGCAATCTAGCAATGCAATTTGTTCTTTCACTGGGAAACTATTAGAGATCCAGGGCCTTCAACAATTGAAAATGACTGTGATTTGATGAGGAGAATTTAGGAAATTTTCTTTTCACAGGAATGTGAATCATATATAATTTAAATCACAGGCTCCTGGTAAGGAAAGCAAGTGGAAAGCCATAAAATTCAACAATTATATGTTATCTGATTTATGCTTACTAAATGTAAAATTTGTTCCAGATCTAAATTAAGGAAATATTTAGAAACTATTTATCTCAAAACATTCTGTGTCGTGTTGACTTTTCATAATCACCTGTTTCACTGTTCAATTCCTCTCAGAGTTAGAAAATTATGCCTTGTTTCAAAGTTGGATTTATCTAACTTCACTACACAGCTGTTGATTTTTATTACACCCTAGGCAGAAAGGTTAAAAAGCTTCCCAGCATCAAATATATTATCCTTTTGTGATTTCTTACACACAGTCATCAAGACACTACTCAGTCTGTATTCTGAGACGAATAATTTCAGATCTTCTAAGCCTCATATCACAAAACCTGCTTCTTCAATCATTCTTCAAATTTACTAACAGTTTTCCTGTCTTTTTAGTGCTATGAATGGTAGAACAGGACAACAAAGTGGACCAACTATAGAACATGGACACAAAAAGTGCACCTGAAGTCATAGTTAACCCTATGCATTTAAAAATTATTCATTGGAACAGTGAAGTCATAGTATTTGCTAAGGAAAGGTAAGGGATTGGTACAACTAAATTTGTTGGTGAACTTGCAGCAGGATGGTGTCTAAATGATTTATTCATAATGTGTTGGCAACTATTTGTGCACCAAGAATCAAACAACTAAATTTTGGATAGGGATTTTGCTTTCTAAAAAATTGCACCAGGATGAACCATTCCTTGGAGAGTCAAATTGTTTTTCTCCCTTTCATATGTACAGAACCTGTGAAAAATGCACACATCATGTTACCTAAGCTGTATCCAATAGCACTTACTTTATGAATCTTTGGTCTTCTAAAAGCAATAGTGTCCTTATAAGTCAAATATTAGAGAAGATAAAACACTTAGGGATGTGTTGCAGCGAGTGGAGAGGATCTGCAGCGTGTGAACTAGCTTTCTACATCCTCACAGATGTAACAGGAATGTCTCTGCTGAGAGTAAATCTGAGGTGGCACTTCTTTCCAGTGGCAGCCTCGGCCCAAAGCACAACTGTTGCTATTAGGAGCAGGAAGAGTGACTACTTAAACTATGGCATGACCTTTGGTGGTTCAAGTAATGGAGCCCATTTGATTGCAGAAGGATCGCAGGTTGTATGTTGTATCCCTGGATGTTCCATTGAGGGATGTTGGAAACTGAGAGGCTGTTGGTGTTCAGTGCTGGGTTGAGGAGTTTGCTGCTGTAATGGTGGAGAGTGCAGGTAAATCTGTTTACAGCTCTTCAAGTGCTTTTGTTAGTGAACTTATTTCCATATATTTACAAGTAGGACTAGTATTTCACATGTCTGAAGCTTTAAAGTTTTCCCTTGCCATCTAGCCCAGAAATGCTGTTATAAAGAAGTGAAATGCAGAACACTGTGGTTATTTAAGGTTAATCAAGTTGATATGTAAATAGTACCCTGGTATATCTTTGTATACTTAACATATTACAAAATATGTTAAGTACACAAACCAAGTAATATATATAGAAAGAACACTTGCTGATGTGCTTGACTGGTTGCTTAATATTGATAAGTGTTTTGCAACATGGTCACCATGCCAATACAACATCATTTAAATTCATGCTTTCATGATGGGGTAAGAGAACAATAAAGCAGAAATTGCAAATACTTTGAATATTAGATATATTTGAGCAGATTTTAGAAGTGGAAATTCATAAGTTTTTTAAATTAGAATTTTAGATGTAAATTGTTTTCAACTCAATGTTCTGTGTGCTGGAAACAGGCATAGTAAAGAACCAAAACCTGTCACCAGTGGCTTATTGTATAGCAGCTCTTTTCCCCCTTGTCTCTTTAAAAAAAAATACAAATGGACATACATACAATCCTATTTTATGTTACTTTATATGTAAACTCCTTAATGTGTTGGAGGAAAATCAAAAAGATTAAGGAGTATTAGAGGTCAGTATTATTTAACACACTCAAAATTATTTTGATCCCGTGAAAAAAATATTGATGACAAGCATCAAATCAACTTAGACATTCTTTTGATGTTGAAGCATCCTTATGGGGTTTTAGGATAAAGGCAAATTCACTGGTTTCTTACTTTAGTGTAATCCTGAGCTAGTCATACTTCAATTGTGTTTTACAAGAAAATTTAATCATGAATTTAAAGCAAGAGCCTTACTCTGAAAGTAGCAGGTATTGAAGTAAAGTATGCTGAATTGATATTTCATTGTTGTGATGCAAGTCACATTTTATTTAGATGAGAAGTTAGTTTCTGAGAATTGGGTATATGGGGTGAACTGTAAGGAAATTAGGATTCACTGAAATACATAGAGCAGTCTGTACAGTCTTTATGGGAAATAAGTTTCAAGATTATTCTAGGCCACTGAAATTGTTTTGCCCTTACGGAATTGTAGATGATAGAATAGGGACAATTAAGTCTACACAATGCTTTTTTTCTCAGTATTTTGGGGAATAAGTTATCAATTAGAAGTTCAGGCATAGAAATAGTTTTTGGGACATGAAAGTACTGTTGCTAGTTCACTCTTTCCTGGTTCCTAAAACTGCCATAGACTTCTAATTCTTGTCCACATTATGGATAATTTAGTAACAAAGTACACCTGTGCGTCTCTTGTATAAAGTAACCTTAATAATCTTCTATTTGTGCATTTAGCACTTCTCGGTAGCCTCTTCCTCCAGCTTCAGTAAGATGATAAGAATGAGGTGTTTCACAAGGAAGGAATGACAATAAAAAATATAATTTGAATTTATATTTAAACTCAACCTAGATGTTTTGCTGCATGCCTACATCAATTTAAACGTAAAAGGCTAAGATTAATGAGATATACATTTCTATCACAGCTGTTTCAGCCAGCTCTAGAATAGAAGCTACATGTAGCCAGATACAGCAGTCTTTTGGGAGAAGGAATGTAAGTATGAAAAGCAGTTGGCAGACAGAATATATTTGTAGTGCAGCACCATCATCCTCTTTTGTCCATATGCTCTTACCTTTCAGAAATGAAGCTTTTCTGTTGCTTCAGTGTCTAATCCTGTCTTTGGCTTTGGATTCCTAACTTTTGGGCACTGTATTTGGGAGGTCTCTGTGTGACATGACTGTATAGGGATTAAGATCGCTTGGCAATACATTTGATGTCAAGAGATAATATATACATATAAGTGTCTTTATTATTTTGAGGTCAATTATTTTGATAAATGTAGTAATTTTACTTAAGTGTTCTGTTCCACAATGAATGTACTTAGTTTTTTGAGAGTAAATTAATTGCTTGCAGTTCTTTTTGGATTTTCTTCATTTCTGTATGAGCATGCTTAAAGATCAGAACTCTAGTCTGACGTTTCTTAGCCTCCTATCTCCCTGCATCTGGAGCAGCCAGTATGAATCTATATTAAGTACAGTGCTGCATCTTTTAAGAGGAAAGTACATAAACTTGTACTTTTCCAGACTTCAGTCCATGTGGGGACTGTAAGAAAGATGGGGAAAGTGTCTTGGTTTTTTGTTTGTTTGTTTGTTTGTATAAATCAACATTAAATAAAACATTTTTATTGCTCCAAGTTGTAGATTTAGTGCTAAGTGTCTTCTTGTATGATCATTAGAATTTCTGTCTCTTTCTTGCTAAGCAGTTTCTCATGAATTTCCAATTTTGTAATTTACTATTACTATGAAGAGTGAAAATTAAAATTAGGAAATCCTCATGAGGCAAAATGAATTCTCCCCACCCTACCTTCCTTCAAATTTAAGGACACTATAATTTATTCTTACCCAACACTTAGCAAAAAGCAGCTCCTATTTAATCTTTGTAATCCTGGCTTTGAAGCTGCTGCTGCTTTGTAATTTTCTTTACGAGTAGCAATCACAGCAGTGGTTTTGATTAAATGATTACCCATAGGCCTGCTCTTAAATGAAATGACAGATGTACTCTGCTAAGATATAAGTAAATGCTGTGAACTAAGTAACTTTCTACATAGTGAGCAAATTCAAAATATCATTATGTATTATTATTGGGAATTACTTGCCACACAAAGCATAATATGTTGCTTTATTTGACTAGCTTTCTTCCCATGTGGGAGCAGGGGAAAACCCTAGCCTGACAGAGGTCAACCTTTCACAGCACTTGTTGCAAGTGTGTCTGCATAGATGTAAAGTGAGTGGCTGTGTCAGCAAGTGCTACCTCAGTAAAGGATTGAAGACTCTGAACATCTTTCTGCTTTTCTCTGTTGTACTTTAAAACGTTCATTTCCTTCTTGACAGGTTTTCCAGAACTATGTGAATCATGTCACATCTTCTTCTGCAATGAGGCTGACAGTTTTCTGAAAGAAAATTCTACAAAATATCATCATGGGAATATTTAATATCATGTTTGCTCTTAGGTTTTCTCCATTTATCTGCGTGCACTTTTGTGCGCTGAAATATTTTCTTCAGTGGCACCCACAATAATAGCGGCATAAAATTAAATATTTGCAACTTCAGGAAAATTAGTGAAAAGTTAAAAACTCTCACTGAGATTTTTCATTGTAACTGTTGTGCAATTTTGGAATTATTCTCTTATTTTTCTTTACTTCCCAAAGCAACTTTTTTTCTTCTTTCATGTTAAAAAACAAGCCTGTATTTGAGTATGATTGTCGTTGTTTACAGGTTACACTCAGTGAAAAGGAACAAAGGTAAATGGTTTCCCACACCAGTATCTGATACCCAGTGGGACTGACAGAACTAACTTTTCCTGGTATTGTGCTGGACAGGAGCTCTTCAGTTTCATTAGAATGTGCAATTAGCCAGAAGCCCAGAACTTGCATCAGGAATTATGCAGGTATTATTTGGCTATCGAGAAAAACAAAAAACAGTTCCTCAAATAGTAATTTTTATCAGCTGCATGGAAAATATATTTCCTTGTCTGGTAATGCCACGTGAGAGTAGAAGTGTGCAAAATGTCCCTCATGGCCTTTGCTACTGTGCCTTTACTTCTTTGCTCCTTTCTGTTGTGTAGAAATCTATTGTCCTTTAGTAAGAGTGTAACTTCTGGAAATGGCTCAAAGCAAAAGAAACTGAAAGAAAGATGTTGGTAAGGAAAGGCCAAAGGAGGGAAAGGGAGAAAGAAGCTGAGAGACAATTTCCTTCACTGAAAAAAACCCAGACTAAACCAAATCCAAAACAAACTAAAAAGGAAAAAAATATTAGAGGAAAACAGAGGACACTAAAATACACCTGATATATCATAATGGCCAATATTTATATCTATAATATTAATGCCTTGTTTACATTATGGTAATACAGGTTTCAGTTGTGCTGTGTACTTTCTGTAGAGTTGCTACCCAGTTGTTTCTGCAGACTGATCTCCCACCTGCTCTTGTTTGACCAGACCTCGCAATCGTTCTTTACTCTTTCCATCCTTTTCTCATGAAACAGAGAGAGTTCCTAATTTCACCAGTGATTTGCTTCAGCAAAGCTGTACTGTTTGAAAATTTGTCAGTTCTGGGAACAGTGAAGTCACTCCTTCTCCTTACTATATCAGTATGGTCTAGATTAGTTTAAATACTTAAAGTAATTGCATTTTTAAAATCAGGATCATTCTGACAGAGATGCTCTACAGAGAAATTTTTATATGTGATCATCCAGCAGGTTTCAGAAAAGAGCACCCTTCACATGTGGTAAGCAGGGATCTTTAACCAAGTTTAGCTGCAATGAAAACAACATTTTAAATGTAGCTTAGCTTTTAACACATTAGTATTTTGCTGGAAATTTGCAAGCCTAATGCAGAGTCCCATGTATTTTTAAAAATGCTGGCTTTTGAAAGCAAGTACTTCAGGTCAATGTGGTATATATAGTATAGTATAAAGACATAGTCGTGTCTTTAAGAGTGGGACATACTTGCTTGATAGTTAAGTGTTGTTTGATAGCTAAGTCTTTTCACAAAATCACTTCTGGTTTTTTTTTTTTTTTTTCTTTTCCTAACAGGAATGCAAATCAGTTAAATGCCTCTTGCAACCTCTTCTTACTACAGAAACAAATTAGGGGAGCTTCTCCTCAAAAAGCTTTTTTATGTAGAAGTTAACACAATTAAGAGAGCATACTATTTTGCATAAGAGAGAAAGAAACAAGGAACAGAAGAATCTTTCTCATTATTTAATGTATATGACAGATGAATCCGTGTGATTTAGGCCTCATACATAACTTTGTCTACAGGCATGTATATCTTAACTTGGAGAACTATCTGTTTGCCTTAGTAGATTGGTCTCAGTGTGGGGAAAAAAAATGCCAAAATGTGAGAGTCTTGGTTAAAAAATATGTTGTCATGGATTGTGTCCATAGCAGAACTTTTGAAACTTTATTTTAATTAGAGGGAGTTGCAAATTCCACTATTTCTGGTAATCAGTTACTGTTCATCTACATTACTGAGGATTTTTCTAACCTGTTTATAACCAGTTTAAAACTGGTTATAACTGGTATTTTGAATAC
The DNA here is from genome assembly GCF_963662255.1 of Cinclus cinclus. Taxonomy (NCBI): domain Eukaryota; kingdom Metazoa; phylum Chordata; class Aves; order Passeriformes; family Cinclidae; genus Cinclus; species Cinclus cinclus. The sequence continues at coordinate 48,631,026 of NC_085084.1, forward strand.
TGACTAACAACTTCATAACACAATTGTTTTGCATGTGTGTGATAGACTCAAATATCCTTATACATGACCAGTAACTTTTCTTCAATATTATATGATACTTCATTGTACTGCAAATATTTGCACAATGGATAGATTCCATATTCTAGTGTTTTTCAAATTCTTGGCTTTGAAAAGTCAGTGAATTTATGAAAATAAAAGTAAGCATGTTGAGCTGTGAAATGTCAATGTGGTGAGAGAAGACAGGTAACATGATGAAGTTTATTTTCCTTTTAAACATACAAACAGTGATTTAAAACTCTTGAAAGTTGTTTACTATCTCTTTCTGAACTAATCTCTCTATCCCACTCCTTATCCTTATAAGTGAAGTCATAAGACTGGCAAATGCTTTTGATGCAAGTATTTAAGAGTGTGCACATAACCACAGACTCTTTCTTGTAAATGATGTCTGACAAACATCAATATTTGAGCATGGAAATAGCTCAAATAATTCAAGAACAACACTGAAATGCCAAAAATACCAAAACAGATTCTTCTTGGTCTCCCATATGGTTTTAAGCATTCTTTTTATATTTTGCTCAGATTCAGTAGCCACAACTTCTGCTCAAACATGTTTAAGGCTATTACGTTGGCACTAGTGCTCTTTCTACTGATTTGTGGGGAAATCAAGGTTGAATCAAGGTTGTCATTCCTACTGTTTGGGGGTTTTGTACTTTTTTTTTTTTTGTGAGTGTGTGTTTTGATTTGGTTTGGTGGTGCTGTTTGGGGGTTCTTTTTGGTTTGGTTAGATTTTTTTTTTTGTGGTTGTGATTGAGAATACTTAGAAAATAGATATAAGTTACTGCTTCATCTTTGTTATTTTCCCAGTAATACTAGACTAGGGAAAAGTTAGACATTAAAGAAAAAATTAAGCATGTCTTTTGATTAAATCCTGAACTAAAATATTCTTGTAGGGATTATGAAAGTTCTTATTGTACATATTTGGTAAAATACAGAAGGGAAAGCATTTCAAACAGGTCTGTGTTTCTCAAATTGCAGGTTATGCAAACTGTGTATTGTTCCTAATATAACAGAAGATCTGTACATTTGATAGATGTAAAAAAAATCTGTAATTTTTATTACTTGATCAAGATATAGAACCGCAGAAAAATCTATGGATGGTCAGTTCCTATTTGAATAACCTATGCCAAATTTTGATTTTTCAGGAACATTAGCAGAAGAAAGGAAACGGTAAGCAGGGAATATAGGAAGACATGTTAGAGAAAAAAGCCACATTGGATTTTATGTTTGTCTGGACCTGGGGTACTGAATGATCCTGCCTGTGCATCTAATAATTTACCTGTAGTGAACTCTAACAGTAAGGTCATAAAAATAAGCAATAATTCATGACATGACTATTCACATACCACTGTCTAGAATCTTTATGTTACATCTCATTTCAGTGAAAATATGTTTTGCATTAGGTGAACCTACCCAATATCAAATTGTGATCTGCAAATGATGGAAATCACCTTGTAAGAAAGAGATGTAATTTTTGACATAAAAAATCCCGCTCCCTTTTATTCATGGTTTTCTTTGGGAGGCTAATTCCAAACATGAGGCAAGAAATAGCCTACCTTTGGGCTGTTCAGTTTTGTCTGACTGATTTAAAGGCAGTCACAGAATTACTTTGTTATAACTTCCCCTGTAGACAAGCAGGTTCTTTATGCCACTGTTTCAGTCCAAGGAGCCAAATAATACCTTTTTTATTGCAGTATTTTTAGACATTGGATACATCTGGAAAAATATTCAACCAGATAATTAGATTGCATTAGCAATGTATCTGTTGTGGTTTCCCTGATCCCAAAGAAGGCAGCCCTTTATGAAGCACTTGGCCACAGTCTCTGCAAAATCTGCTGTGTAAATTGGCCCACACTAAAGCATGTGGAAAACATTTTTTGGCTGAAACTTGAAACCATTCATGTGGCTTTGAGACAGGGAAGCTCAGCCTGCCAACATCAATAGAACTTTGTACTACAAACCAAAATGGTCATTTAGACATGTGTACTTTCATGCTCGCAAATGCACTGAGGTCAAATATTTTTTAATCTTGGGAATTTTTCCTCTTTATACAGCCTCGTATTTCACGCAGGAAACGAGGCTGAGTACAACAAACACAAATCATTGAGACTGACAGGGCATATTGGGTTCAAAACCCAAGCTTTGACTCTAATTGCTCTCCAAAGGCCTTTGGCTCAAGGTAACTGTTGATTTAGTTCAGCTGTTTCAAATCAGCACTGTAAGGTCTTGCTAAGACAAACAGGTTAGGCCACATTACATTTGTACCATTGGTTCCCTTGGGTGCAAGTATAACACAGTTAGCATTTTAAAATATTGCATTTGTCTGTACACTGCAGGCAGCAATTATAAGTAGGAAAATCTTTTGTGAAATATGGTATGACCTTCCTTTTGGTGAAAGAGTGATAATGGCTTCTTGTGGAGGTAAAAATAATGTTTCTATTCAAGGCTGAGAGGGGGACCCCACCTTGTTTCTCATGCAAGTCAGTCTTGTCAGAAATTTGTTGCCATTATTTTTGTTTTGCTTTGATAGTGCTTGTTTAGCTAAATAACACATATCTCTAAAATGTCTAATTTCTGTTACTCTCCTCTTGAAAAATATTGCACTACTTCCTGAGAGAGGGGAGTTTGCTAAAGAAAAGCTACCTTCTCCCTTTATGAATTAAGAAATTGACACTCAGTTACATATTTTAGTTTTCTGTATTATTGACTGCTTCTAACAGAAACTAGGTTTTACTTTTCAGCAAGGGAAATCCTGGTGGATTACCCAACAGGATATAAATCTGCTTCGTGTATTATATTCTCTTAGTGTTCTTAGGAAGGTAAGTGCTGAAGTTTGATTTATTCCAGTATATCCATTTGCCTGTCTACAGTCAGAATTTGCATAGTAAAGATCTAATCCCTGAGAAGGAAAGTATGGTGAACTTATGCCAGGTTTAATTCACAAAGTGCTGTTTTACAAATTAACTCTTCCTAGTCCAGAGGTAGCTCCTGCGTGTCACACAGTGGCTTAATAATCATAGCTAAAATCAGCTGGCCAGATCAAAGTGCCTTAAACACAGTAGTAGGTGGTAGAAGCAGGGGGGCTCTGGCCACCTGACAACCTACTCAATAGTCAGCCCCCATTAAATAAAACAAACTGAAACCCATTGATCAGGTGTTGTGGTGCACAAGGCATGTTGTCTACAGTACATTCCTTGTGTATTCCAGGTGAATTTGGAACGGTTGGCACAGGGTGGCTGTACTGTCTTTTTACCAGCTGGGTGACACAGGTGAGCAGGTGATCTGAGGACAAGTCTAATTAATTTTGAGGATTCTAGGTATTGCATGCATGTGTGTAGGTGGCAGCATACCTGTTTACTAATATTAGAGTGTATTTTTTATGTTTCATATAAATTTTGCTTTTAATTAAAACATTTCTGAAGCTACTTTCATCCTTATTTTTCAATCACATCACATATATATCCTCAAATCTAATGTTTCTTGACAAGAACCCTGATTAACACCATCTTCATGGTCTTTAGTTACCCAGTTGAGAATTTACTTTCAGATCCTTTGTTGCCTTATCTGAGTAAGAAGTTCAATTCACTGCTGTTTCACAACTTTATTTGCCTGCGTTGTGCCAAAGAGACACATGCAGTCCTCCAAGATGAGACAGCTTTTCTGAATCATGGGTTACATCAAGCCTGATCATTCTCAGGTGGGAATGAGCTCATTTTTTCTGTGCTCCAAAACACCTCAAAACTGTGGTGGAGCTGATATTTTAGTCTGGATTTGGTAACGTGTCTTGTGGCTTTGAGCTGACTGTAATATAAGCAGGGCAAGTTTATGTTGGCCTGTAAGTTGCTGCATATATGTGTCCCTAATAGAGATGTATAGGCTGGGTGAGAAACTTGCACTTTGAATTGTTTGTTGCCTTGGTCCGCTGAATAAGAATATTTCTTCTTTGCTCCATGAAGCATACTTTTTTCTCTTTTTACATTAAATTTAATTCTATGAAATTACTTTTATACCCAACTTGCTTTCTGGAAACTGACAGTTCCATGTACCAGATAAAAACCCAAAGCTGCTGGTTCACCTATTCTTATTTTAATTAGTTTTTAATAGAGAAAGGGGCGAGATTGTGGAGAGCTGTAGGCTGTAGCATTTGTCATGTTGGAGAAGTCTGTGGAGAACATGTTCTATGAGAGGGATCCCACTCTGGAGCAGGGGAAGGACTTCTTTACCTGAGCAGTGGCAGGAGCAAAGCGTGTTTTGCCCTTGATGGTATTTGGTGAGTGATTTCTTGTGGTTCCTTGTTCTCCTGGTTCCTAGCTTTTGCTAGGGTCAACCCACTACAACTCCCAAATAGAGATCCATGTGATAGAGTAACTGGAAAAGACTAAAACCCTTCATGGCTACACACAGGTGTGCACGTCATTATTAAGGCCTCCGCAGCATTCTTTAAATATTAAAGAAAACTTATCCATTTTTCACAGACGTATTTGGGAATGGTTGCCAATATGAACTCATTACTTTACGGCCAGATATTCGTTACTTGAAATTTTATTGTCTTTTCCTGTTCCTGAAAGGATGAATGTTGTCATGTCTGCTGGCAAAAGTTGACTTTTAATAGTAGTAACTAGAAGTACTTTTAGCACAGATTAGAAAACAAACAAACCTTGCGTTGGAGAATTGAAATATTATAGTTTATGACTTAAACATCCTCATGAAGGACCTTCGCCTACTGTAGCACAACCCGTATTGCAGAGGCTGCAGAGAAGACCAGCACCCCCGAGTGGGTCCCTGACAGAGGCCCTACCCTGCTCGCTGACTCGGACAAGATAAAGTCACAGCCCGGGGCTGGGGAGAGCAATAAACACGCAGAGCAGGAGCGGAGCAGCCCGGGAGCGGAGGGCGCGGCCCGGGCTCTCGGCTGCCCGGCCGGCCCGGCCCCGGCCCCAAAGGCCGGGAACAGCTCCGGCTGTGGGGAACGGGCCCCGCCGAGAGCAGAGGCGGTGACCGCCCGTCCTCCGCGGGGCCGGGAGCTCGCTCCGGGGCCCCTTCCCCCCGGCAGGAGAAGCCGCGCCCCCACCACGGACCCAGGGGTGCCACGGCCTGGCAAAGGCCCCCGGAGGGTCCCCGGACCCCGCGCCAGAGCGCTGCAGCGCCGTGCAGCAGACCCGCAGCGCTGCGAGGGACGGTGTCCGGCGGGTCCCTGCAAGGGAGGCACCTGCGCCTTCCCCCTGCCCGAAACGTGCGTTCATCCCTGGATTCTATAGTTTTCGGTGTGGTCCCACCACGCGGTATAGGTGCAGCAGCAGGGGACCCTCACCACCAAGAGGTGAGCAATGAGACATCATCGGGACCCTTGGAAGGGTGATATGTGTCGGTCCCTGTCACTCTCTCCCTGTCCTCCCACCCCCTACACACACTTCTTTTTTTATTTTCTTTCACTCTTTCGCTCTTTATCTCTTTTGTTCTTTCTCTTTCTTTGCCTCTTTTACTATTATATAAAATATAATTTTTTTTGGCCCCAAGTTCTAACCGCATCTGGTTTTAATCATATCTTTTGGGTATATTTTGAACCACTCTGGGTTTGATCCACTTTATTCTCAGAGAATTAGTTTCCTCTGCTCTTCTGTGTTTAAACCAGATTGTAACACCCCAAACCAGACTGCGTAGAGGATCACTGCAAGTCTTCTTAGAAATTAGAGTGAAGATAACACCAACATCATTCACAGTTGGAGGATTATGGTAATGAAGACCAGATTCTGGACTGAGGGAAGACCTTACAGTAAATATATGCAGCGTTGTATGCAAAACCATTTCGACACCCTGCTAAAAATTATTTTCATGCCTCTCTCCTCTACTTTATGGGAGAATATATTTGCACTCAGTTTATGGAATGATATTACACTGATTCTGATTTGAAAAAAAAAGAGTGAATATGTGAATATGTTACAATGCCATTAAATATTGAGCATTTTCCAGTCTCACTGGGGAATAGATTCCTGGGTAATATTCTGCAAATATTGACATATCTTTTTTACTTGGTGCTTGCCCTTGAAACTAAGCTGTTCGTCCTTACTTAATTGTGTGAGATCCCCATTATTAACCATGTTCCTCATATGGTCCAAATTCACTGGTATGAAAATAGTGAATCTGAGACAGGCTTAGCCTTTCTATAAGAAATTCATCACATATAAAAGTAGAGCAGACTAGTACAAATAAGCACTTTCATAAGTCAGTTTTTTCCCCCAACAGAATTAAACAGCAGTAGTATGCTTTCAGATAATCACACTGAATATTTTGCTGAAATAAGTGTAGAATAACAGGAAAAATATATTTGTCACCAGCAGTTTCCTGCATTAATATTAATTAATGTGTCTCATATTTAGTGGTCAAGTCTAGTGTGATGACAAAGGAAGCAGAAGCCTAAAGAAATACCTTAAGGAGATGATCTTCCAAACATAGTCAGAATACTGGTGCCCAGTCAAAAATGACCTTTTCAAACACCTCAGAAGTGATAGTTCAGGCTTGAATTTCTCAGCCAAGGCTGCTTTGTGGTATGCATTGAATTTACAGTTTGTTTTCATCACTGCCTTTGAGAGAGTCTGAGACCTTGCAACTACTACTAAAAGTGATTCACTGTAGTGCCCCTGCTAAGAGCAATTTATAAAGCTAGAGGGTTTGGTCTTGAAACTATAACTTCTGATTAAAGTAGTTTTCTGTGTTGTTTTTATGCTGGTTAGATAATTTTCTGTCTTTGCTAGTGTGTGTCAGCACTGTCTCTCTAGGTGTAAAACACTATAGACAAAATGTTAAAACTCCTGCACTTTCTGCTTTTGAAAGGTTATTTATCCTTTCCCTTTTTTACCAGCTTCCTCTTTATCTATCAGCATTTAGTTCTTGCCTGTGTTTCTTAAGCTTCTTTTCACATTCTTATATGCCCTCCTTGAGTACCTTTCAATTGAAAAGTTTGTGTGAAGCACAGGGTTTAAATATACCTACTGATAGTGAAATGATGAGAGATGCCAAAAGAGAGGGAAAACTCAGGGAGCTGGAAGAGAGGAAAGGAAGAAATATTTCTCCAAAGGGAAATTCAAACCATGTATCTAATAAACCCAGACTGTGCCAGACAACAAGCCCAGAGAAATCCTGTCTTTCCCCTATTTAAAGCTTTTTTTTTTTTTTTGCACAACAGTGAAACTGATTGTCACCTTATAACAAGTTTTACTTTTCTGAAAACTAATTTAATTCTGAGACTCCTGCTTTAGCTGGGCTAACCTAATTTTCATGCATTGCAATGGGGAATGATGCTTTTTTCTTTTGTCAGAAAGAAAATGAATGAATGAAATAATGGAAGAATGATGGAGGTACTGGGCTGCTTCCCAGGGACCTCACACATCCACATCTTGGCTACATTCTGAGCCTCTTCTCTATGGGAATACACATCTATTGTATTAATAGAAAAGGCTGACCTACAGCTAACAATAAATCACACTAAACTTTCTGCTTCAAATTGATAACTGTCTGGAGAATGTAATGTTAAAAGCACTGAAATACAGGCTTTATGAATTCATGATTGTGCTTGGTTAGGTATAGTCTCAGTAATGTGGGTTGTGGTTAGTGCTCTCTGCAAGAAGAGTTCTGAATAGTAAAAGTTGCTTTTTTATCACAGGGGAACTATTTTACTTGAATCTGGCTTATGATAATAGTAAAAATCAGATCTCCAAGGGACATCTCTAAAAGAGAAAATAATCTGATGCTTAAAAGAATTTAAATCTCTACTGACAATCAAAAGAAGTCTTGTCCTCTCTCCCCTTATTTTCCCATTGTGTATTTTTGGGTCGTCTGAGAAATACAGTTGTGATTGTTATGATCTTTTCAGTCATCACGTTGTTCTGTGTAGGTTTTATGTTACAGTTGATAAGACACTGAACATTTTCTAAGAGATCAAAGTGCTTCCCATAATGAGAAAAGCATACATAATAACAGTTGTATGGCAAGGGTAAGGATTGCCTGAAGCAGAACAAATTTCTACAGATTGCCTGACAATGTAAGAATAATATAGCACTACAATCATGAGAATTATATTGCTTAATAAATCACTGCTATTATACATCTTACAGTGAAACTTATCATTTTATAAATTACTAAACACATTTTCTTCTTGATTAGCTATTTCATGTTCAGAAAACCTCTTCCTTGAAACTCCTTTGAAGGAAAGATCGCAATTTTATTTTAACACTGAAGGCTATTAAGAGTGGCAGTGGCAGACCAATAACAGACTTTCACTTTGTTTAGCAATAAAATGTAGTCTCAAGTTCATACTTCTACCCAGCAAGCACAGGAAAGCTTGGCCATGCTTTGGGAAGTGCACATTTGTACCTTACTGTGGTATTGAACAAGGACTGGTGAGACTCCAGTTTCATCACTGTAGCAGGTAAGGAATAAATTTCATAAGAAACCTCCTAACTAATTAAGTATCCTGAAGTCTTCCAGGAACTTCACCCTCACCTTTACCACTGATTCCCTGGAAGTGTTAGTGTAGTGTAGTATTTTTGTAGTGTTGGCCCAAGAAGGAAGGATAAGAATAATTACTTCCTTAAACTCTATTTCTTTTCTTCTATTTCTTTCATTATTCCTTCCCATGGCATGCATAGAATCAAATTAAACCTGTTTGCCTTGGTTTTTCAAGGGGAAAAGGAAGCAAGGCTAAAGTTGCCAGATCCTGTAGCTTTTACTTAGGTGTTGCTCACTTCAGCTTTTGTTGTGTTTTGTCTGAGTGAGAACTACAAAATTAGCTCATATGGATTTACTGATATAGCGTGTTAACATCTACAGAATCTGAAATCCAAGTTCATGCTCCATACAATATTGCACAATAGATGGCAGGTTAAGTTTAGGCCATGATCAGAAATAACTTCCGTTTGAAAGAACTAATGTGGAGATTTCATGGCTAGAAAAACAGAACAGGCCTTCTTCATGGCTTTATGACCTCAAAACTTTAACAAGTGTTAGAAGAAAAGTGATGATTTCTTGGGCCTGAAGTATATTTGCTCATTGCAATCTGTCTCCCTTACTGTCGATTATTTGAGTGTATTTTTTTGCAATATGTTTATTATACTCTGAATTAGAAGAGTGAAGGTTCTATCAATTTTGTAACTTTACAAGAGACCCTGGATACCTGTCTATACATAGCTGTTATTCACAGATATTCCTTATCCCTAGCTGTCAAAACGATTAAGCAACACTTCAGTTACATGCCATCTGCTTGAAATAAAAGTTACATAGTTTACGATGGTTTTGTGTTTTCTGGTACATTAATTTTAACTTCTTACCTCCCTTGAAAACAAAAAAACTATCCACCTTTGGTTATTTTTTAATTTTTGAAGTAATTTGTAGAAGTCTGAATATAAGTCTGCACAACCCATGAATTCCAGGGTGAGATTTTTAAATATTTTTTTTTCAGTTGACTTCAACAGCAATCACAAAGTTAAACTCATGTCAAGTAGTTACATTCATATACAAGACCTGGCAGCAGATTTTCTGCTGCTGTTTTCATGGGTTTTCTTCATTTTTCTGTTTATATACCACTATTAGAAACTTACAGATTAATGATAATTATGTAGTTCTTTAGGACAGGATGGTTTTGTGGAACACTTTATGGATTAAAATGGATGGAGATCATAATTACAGTTTAGATTACTTTTGCAGGTTGAAATTTAACCACGACATGTCACAGATGACACATTCTTAGAAATGTAGCAAACCTTGTTATATTGAATCAGTTGCATATAATCATTTTCCCCATTTGTTGTGTTAATTTAATTACCCCAGGGTTGCAACAACACTTTACCAAATTGTCTTAAATGTTGTCTGTAACTTTATTGGTTCTTTGCCTTATCATGTCAGGTTATAAGTGAGGTTCTTGGCTGAAATTCTGCAATTTGAAAGATTGTTCAGCACCTGATAAGGTCCATGTCTTTCCAAATGTGTCTAAATGCATTTGACACAAAGAATATGTACTTATGTCCATGGAGTAGAAAAGTAATTTCCTGAAATTTTGCAGTTCAGAGGCAGAGAACCTGATGCTGGAAAATAATGTATTTTAAGTAATCTGAGGACATTAAGACACTATTTTCTTGCTTCTGGCACACCGTGCTGTTAAAAATATTGCATACCTATGTTCAATTGTTTCCTAGTCATATCCTATCTGCAAGCCTAGTTAGTGAAAAATTTTACTTGAATTGTATAAATATGTAATGTTTGTTGTCCTTCCTTCTGTGAACCGGAGTTCACTAAACTTATCTGTGCTAAAATGGGCCCTGCTATGCAGGCTTTCAGTAAGAGGGTTTTTGAAATGCCCTCATGGCCCATTTATGTAATAACAAGGGAGACATGTCCTGACATATCAATCTCACTTTAAAACATTTAAAACATTGTGTATTGTGCACACAGAAATCAACAGACAAGAATGGTTATTATTGCAACAACTTTAAGCCTGATAAAAAAATTCCTGAAGACTTCAACTAGGAGCCTAAATCAAGCTCTTTGTCTAAAATACCTCACAACACTCTTATACCTGACAGTTCATATAACATCTAATCTTAAATTGCTTATTTTGTTTTGGTTTTTGAGGGTTGGGATTTTTTCCTCATTTCTTTCCTGGTAAACTAATTGGTTAATAGCCAGTTGGACTCTGGCCAGGTATTCATAACTCAGCATATTACATTCTGTTTCTCTCTGAAATACATATTAAAGCAACCTAGATTTTAAATAATTATTTTTTGTTTGTTTGTTTGTTTTATTTTTTTTTCGTTACTGCACAAGAATTTGTTTATCAACATTGAGTCAAGGTAAACATGCAGTAAAGAAAACTAAAAATGTTGCAGTACTTGCAAGCACATTGTAAAAGTAGAGTTCAGGTCTCCAATAGCATTGGGATGATACCAGCCATATTTTGATAGCAGATTGGATTAATCATCTGATGGTTTTCTCTTGGTTTATTTTTGGTGTCTTGACAGAAACTAGCTAATGAGTTTCATCTAATTTTAGAGTCAGGTTCACAGTAGGAACAGAGCAAAGAGATTCCAGTTTGGAGTAGAAACTAAAGACTACATCTATGCCATAAACACTGTAAATAGAGCTGTGCTGATCAGGGGTGCAGTAAAGTGCAATTTATAACTTGAACAGCTGTCAACAAAAACCCAGAAGGAACAGTTATACCAGCAGTATAAGTTTAAATTTTTCTTCATTGAAGAAGAGGATCTACAACTGGAAAATTTTACACCTACGAAGCATGTTGTGTTGCTCGTGCCAGTGCCATTTGTCTGAGAAGTTGCTGGTGTCACTCTAGTTAAGCAGCTGAACAAAGATTTTTTCTATTAATGCTTAAACTTTCAGGGTCTTCTTTAGATTATGGTTGTGAGTAAGGAATACAGGATGACTGATGGAGGCTGTGTCAGTTGCTGCTGAACACTCCAGTTTATGGAAAAGCAGACCAGAGGGTTTAGGAGAAAGCTAAGACATTAAGAAAAAGCCACAATAGGCATTGTTTACCTTAAAAATATCTTTCTTGTTCACCTAGTGGAACTGATGGGGTTCATGTATTATATTGCAGTTGATCGTGTCTCCATCATTTCAAAGAATACACTCAAAGAATACACTCAAAGAATACTCAAATGTATTTCAAAGAATACATTTCAAAGAATACACTCAGTTTTGCCTCTGCACTATAGGGAAGTATTATTATTGCATTATTGTAACCTGAGCTGGTGCTACTGGCATAGTTAAAATAGGCAAAAGTACTGTGTCAGGTCTTAATTAAAAAGTCATAATTATTGTTTTAAGATTTATACCAAAAATGTGCCAACTTTATTCTACTCAGCAGGGGCTCAATTCCAAAAACAATATAGATTTCAGGATAACTTCCCAAAAAAATAACGGAACAGAATTGGTTGAGCCTATATGTCTGTGTTGTAAAATTAGAATACAGCACAAGTAGAGTACAAAAAGTGGTACAACAGACATAAACCAATGTTCTTTCTCTGCATTCTTCCTCATGTTCCTTACCAGTTAATATTTTACCACTCAGTTAAAATACAATTTTGGCATGGGATTATTCAGTAAAAGTGCCTTTGAGAAACAGCCGATTTTGGAATACATTTGAGTAGGTTTAGATAGCAGGTGCTGCCATACCCCTGTGGGTTCCAACAAAAAGTCATTCTCCACTTTGTGTCTGAGATTTGAGGGACTGTTCCAAGCTTTATTTCCCTGGGTACTGTAAGGTCCTTAAAGAGCATGAATGGCATTTTAAGCTGTCATTGGTGAGCTCTTCACACTTGATGAATGGATGACTTTGGATGGCTCAGTGAATGACTCACTATAAAGGGAACATTGAATTTGAGGTGACTCTGACCTAGTGTGTGATGAGCTGCTCAGGACTTCTGCTGTTGAGGGAGAGCAGAGCCACAAGGAAATGAGGAAGCCAGATAGTCACTCAGATGTAAAACTGGCATCCAATCAGTACTCTGTCCTCATATTCTTAGTGGTCTTCCACAAGCACGTGCTCTCTTATTTATTTAATACATGAGTTGAAATCAGTTTTTGTTGTTACATTATCAATTTTTATTGAGCATTAAAAATACTTGCTGTATTTCTGAAATCCCTCCATTTTCAGCTTATCATTGTTCAGCAGAAGTCCCAAATAGCAACATGCAAAATCATTTTATATTTGTCAGCAGGAAGCCAGAGACTTGGTTAGGCTTTTGCGTTTGAGATGTGGAAAAGGGGGAGAAAGAGAATTCAGGAGGACAGTGTCTGGAGTATCAGACACTTTTTGGTTTTTGCACCTGCAAACTTTCATGTAGTTTATAACCATGTGGCAGGCTGCCTACAAACTGGAGAAGATAGTCCCTACAGTTTGTTTGATACAGAATTCACAGTTTTCTTCACCATGGCCTGTTAGACAACACTGATACCACTGAAATCAACATGATTTAGCAGTAAAGGACTGCACAGACAGATACTTATGCCTATTTTAAAACTGAAAGCACATGAGGCTTGGGCAGATAGTCTGCCATAATAAGCTCTTGAGTTGATAAATCAAGTTTCATGGGGGTTTTTCTGTTAGTGTTCTGATGATTCTGATTACATAAATATTTGCCCTTGTCAAAGGGAAAGATTGGCAGTACTGAAAACACCTTCACTTTATGGTTATGATTTTTAAATCTTTTTTCCATAAATTCAGTGAAACCCTTGCCACTGACACCAGTGGAAATGACAGTAAAAACTGCTGAAACATAGATTTTATTTTTAATTTAACACGATTTTGGTCAAGGAAATGTTTAATCTGTTCCAGAGGAACACACTATAATAATCTTAGCAGTGCAGAATATTTTAAGATAGAAGTAACTGAAACAAGTGGTAAAAAGGTGCTAGTTTTTTCAGGTGAGCATAAATTGTTTACTTAAATGGATGCTTTTGTATGCAGAGTATTACAAAATGAAGTAAATTGAAAGGAATTTGCTTAATTTTATAATTAAGAAGTGGCATCTAGCTTCACTAGCAAACAGACATATAAAGTTTTATTTTAAATACTGCAGGTATAGAGGTAAGCTTCTAAGTATAATTCCAGAAAAAACCCCTGAATATTTGCAGCAGCAAAAAGAAAAGAAAGTACAACCCTCAGCGGACACTGAAATTACTGCGTCTTGTATCAAATTAGAAGAGAAAAATATTTCATCCAATATAACTTACTAGAAAATTGTTCTGTAATATTTGCATGCTAATTTCATTCTTCTTCTGAATCTATGGTTTAACCCTTTCTTTACTTCTCTGTTTCTCCAAATACACCATTTTTGTATTTGCAGTGTTCAGAGAAAGCTGTCTACAGCTAGAGCGTATTGGTTTTGTCTTTTGCTAACTTTCATGCAAGTACTAATGTAATTTTGATAGTCATATTAAAGCAATAATAATGATTATGTCTTAGAATGAAAGGTGATTGTTTTCAATGAAGATAACCCTCAATACTTGATTATTTGCTAGAATAACTTTTATAAACTTTTTATTTTATAGAATAACAATGTACAGTAGCAGTAGTAGTAGTAGTAGTCATAGTCATAGTTGTCGTCGTAGCAGCACTTTGAAAAGAAAGCCTGGCACATTTTGGTCTTTTTTTCATTAATTTGGTATGGATGCAAAATAAATTAGTTGACAGCAAAAAAATTATGATCTAAATGAGATGCTAATTTGTAGTCTTAAAAATATGTCTTTTAATTAGATCTGTTTTCCTAACTTATATATCTATATTTAAAACCAAGAAAAAATTGTAAGTGAAATAAAGTGTGTCTTACTTTCCAACCACAAACTAGCTTTTTATTGAGGAATTCAGCTTGTAAATTGTCATAAGGAAGAGCTGTAATGAAGAAATTTTGGAGCATAGATGTCATAGATGTAAATTTATGAACTGTCTTAGCACCAGGCAATAGTAGGCTCACAACAAATCCCTGTATATTGCACTTTCATCCAGGGAACCTCTCCTACAATCATCAAAAATCCCTTTCAGGTTGGTTGGACAGGAATACCGTGCTAATACTTTAATTGTACAGTGCAGTAAATCACTGTTAGACCAGACACAGAGTCTAGCAGGTTGTCACCATGTGGCAGCTGAACCAACAAAGATGGGAATGATATAGGTAAGAGGTTAAGGCTCCTGAAAGATTGTAAAGTGTTCTGGGGTGGGAACTTTACACTGTAGTTCATGTAGACTTAGAGTAAAAACTAAGTCTGTGGTCTTGATATTGACATCAAGTGAAATCATGTTTGTACTGAAAAGTATCCCAGCACACCCCCTACAATTAAACCTGCCAGAAATGTCATGGTTTATTGCCCCACCTGTTGGATTCAACTACTGCCTTTGAGATGATGGCATTTGCATTTGAAGGCTGGCAGGCTGCAAGGATTAGGAATCTGACACACACAAACATGATTCTACATCCCTTATCCCCCACTTTTGCATTTAGTACCTTTCCACCAAGAGCAGGAAAACAATTCAAGTGGTCTGCCAAACCAGGACTTAAGCTACATATCCAATGGCCCTCCAGAGACCAGAGGCTGAGTTTTGTCACTGCTGATTGATATCATATAATTAGGGCAGATCACAATGCAACAGGGTCATAAAATATGCTGTTGTGGCATTCTTTACATATATATAAAAGAAGTAAATAGGGGAAATAAGACTGGTATTTTCTATGCTGGAAATATTCTAGTCTTTTAAACTCTAACATCTCTAACTAAAAATTGGTTGTTAGAACCATATCTTCCTAAGTGTGTACAAGTCTTGGCATATGCGCTTTATATACTCGCTTTCACATGCTAAAAATTAGAATCTGTGCTTTAAAAAAGAAAAAAAAAAACACAACAGAAATATGCCTGATTTCTTGCTATGTCCTTTTAAAACAGACAAAAAAAAAGTATGAATAAAGCAGCCTGAGAAACCCAGAATGCTGAAATTCAGAAAGAAAATGGCTCTTAAGTTGTCTTTTTTACAAGCAAATAGCTTGCTCATGAACCTGCTCAAGAATCCCTTAAATCTAATGGTAGTGAAGCCTTAAACTGACACAAGGTGTTGGCTTTTCCTTACCTACAGTCTGAGTGGGGACAGTACAATACAGTGAAAATATTCACATTTTTAAGGTATGTTTTTAACCCCAGTTCTATTCAAAAGTAACCTCTTATTTCTCTAAGAATACACCTGCAGAGATATTGCTGCAAAAATACGTGTGAAGAAGAGAAATACTGGAGAAATTATGCAACCCTTCTACTTCTGTATTGTGTTTCACAAACTCCTCTAGTGCCTTGGGTAATATTCTGATAGCTCTACTGGGAAAAATGATAACTGTAGCTGGTCTCCTGCATTCTCTCTGTGGTTATGTTGTACCACCAATATGAAGTGTAGGAAGGGAAATTTCCCAAAGGAATTTGTGAGAGAGGATATGTTGGAACTGGGGACAAAGGCAAAGAAAATGAAAAACCTGATCCTATTTCAACATAGTCATAAGTCTGATCAACATTGCAGATAAATTGTAACCTTTTCTTTCATGAAAGAATGTACTGTATGGAGGATAATATGCCCAAGGTTTGTTTTCACCTTGTTTTGTTTTGTTGGTGTTTTTTTTCAATCCAGTTTGCTGATGAAGGGCATGTTGAGGGTGATGGCTGGAGTAATACAATGGAAGGTCAGGGTCACAATTATCTTACCTTGCTGTCTCTCTTGCAAAAATTCTAAGTTTGTCCATTGTTGACAGATCTCTAATGTGTTTCAGAACAACAAATGCTGTGTAAAATGTATTAGTTAATGGGAGTAACCTCTACAGTTCCAATTATGATTGAAAGCTGTCCACGTCCTTTATCTTTATTTTAAAGTCCCCTGGACAAAGATTGATTAAAGGCAAGGACCCATATGAATTTATGAAACATTTATGAAATTTTGAAAGAACCTTAAGATGTACCATTTAAAACCAAAAAAATTCTTGACTGTCAGTATTTTCTTTTCCTTTCTTTGCATGACAAAATGTTTCTTACACTGGGAATATACGCTTAATAATCAAAAATTGATGCTGTGAATTAAAGAATAAATATGTCACTGGATAAAATAAAACAACAACAACAACAGAAAATAAATGAGATCTGTATGATTTTAACTGACCATTAATCTGCTTCTGGGCAACAAAAGTGATTTGTGTCAGCCTTTATTGCATTAAACTTTAATTTTCTTCCACAAGAACAGGATTATATAAAGGAGTATTGGATTGCACTCAGCATGGATTAGCTGAGTGGTGTCTTTGCTGCCAAGGACCAAATGGATTTCCTTCCTTTTGTGATTTATATTTTTATTGCTGTTTTTCCCCCCTCCTTGTAATTCCCATTACCCGTCTGTTTGCCAGAACTAAGATACCCTCAAGAGGAGCAGAAAGGCAGTCAGAGTTATTGGCTTATTGCATATATTTATGTTCCAAGGATTTTTACTAGCCAACATCAAAGGAATAAGCTAGCCCTCAGCCACAGAAGCTGATTGCTAATTTAAAACTAAAAAATTAAAAGCTCGTTCATTGTAAAATTGACATAGTTATATATATAGTTTTGCATACATGTATAATTATCTATTTATGTATAAGGTCAGCAAAGTTTTTTGGATATATAAAATTATTAACAGTGAAAACAGATGCTGGCAGTGTGACTGGAAGAGGAGAAAGATTCACTTGGAGTAGAGTCAGGAAACATCCAAAATCTGAAGGGATAAAAAGGCAGAAAATAAAATATAAATTATTGCTTGCAGACAATGTTATAAATTGCAGTTTGCACTTTGCAGCTCATTTTAGAAATGATTAATTAATTTTTCAGTCTTGAAATTTTAACTAGTAAGAAGATGCCTGGAGGTAGATGAGACAGGTATTTAAGAAAAAGATATTTAAAATATTAAGTTGTAGAGGATGGGTTGGGTTTGTAGGCAGTAAAGGATGGCAGCCCAAGTGGCTAGCAACATTCTCTCTTGGGCAGATTCAGCCACACCAAAGGAATTTCAAGTGCAGTAAAAAATTATATAATATACCAAAGCATACAAAAGCTATTTTTAAAAAGTATAAGTGAAAAGTCTGATTCTTCACTACAAGGATGAAGAAGTAGCTGAAATAGCTGTCATTACACCACCAGAATAATTATTAATAATAAATTCCAGAGCACATTTTCTACAGATCTGTCGTAAAAATATTTAGCGACTGACAGTCCAGAAGGCTGTAATTGAGATGTGTAACTGCTGAAGCCTGAGCTACCCTTTGATCCTGTGCTTAAATGCTTTCTGTGACAATGTAGATCCATTGTACAGTCCAGAATTCAATACACAGTCAAACCTGGCCCACTGTTCAGTTTTCTTTTGTGAGGTAAATGTGACCTTTTCTTAAATTTAAATATAAAAAAGCGCATTAAAAATTTCATCTGATTCCTCACTTGACAATACTGCCTGCTGAATCTGAGCAAAGGATACTTCCACATCATTTCATATCAGAACTGGAACCTGTCATTATTCTTCAGATTAAACACAAGGAGTCTTTATTCATGTAATTTGGTCAGGAACTTAGTTTATTTCCATGGTACACAAAAAAAAAACCCCAAAAAACCAACCAAACAAAAAAACACCAAAAACAAACAAAAAATCAACCAAAACAACCTGAGGGGAGGTATTATTATATTATCAAAATGAATTTTCATGAAGTGTTTGCTGTGTTAGTTTCTGAAACTGTTTAATTAAATTGCTGACCATTTTCCCACTCTTGCTTTATTTTGGCAACTGTTAGATTTCTGAGAAGTAGCTTTCAATTCGCTAGTAAATAGAACCTTTAAGTTATCATGCATTTTTTTAAACAGGCATTTACTGCCTTCAGACTACTGACAGAGAGACACTAGTCTGTCAAACACTAAATTCAAAATTATATTTCCTGCTGCTTCTATCACATCAGAAAGATGTACAGGGAGACTCCCTATGGTGGTTTTAAGACTTAGTATTTGCCTGCCTGTTGTGTTTTATCCCCAGTTGGCAATGAAGTACCGTGCAGCTGCTCACCCATTACCCCGTGCCCCTTTCTAGTCAGATAGGGAAGAGAATCATGGAAAGAAATGTTCTTAGTTTTAGATAAGAACAACTTAATAACTGAAATAAAGTAAAATATTATTATATTATACCAAGAGCAGCAATAATAGTAATAATTATAATAATAACAAAAGAAGCGAGAGGATTTTACCAAGAGATGCCCAATGCAACAGCTCAGCGGCCACTAAATGATGACCAACCTGTCCCCCAGCAGAAATTGGTACCTCCTGGCCAGTTTTCCACAGGTTATATACTGGGCATGACATTCCATGGTGTGGAATATCTGTTTGGCCAGTTCAGGTCAGTTGTCCTAGCTGAGAACCTTCCCAGCTTCTTGTGCACCTGCTGGCTGGCAGAGCATGTGAAGCTGAAAAGTCCTTTCCTTAAGGTGGGCACTACTGATCAGCTACTAAAATATTAGTGTGTTATTAACATTATTCTCATTCTGAATCCAAAACACAACTTTGTACCAGATAATAAAAATAAAATTTACTGTCTCAACTGAAACCAGAAAACTGTTATTTCTCTCTTGGTGAAGAAACTATCTGTGATAGAAAAAATATTGAAATATACAATACTGTCATTGAAGTCTATTCCTTCCTAATGGAAAAAAAAAAAGAAAAAAGCCCTACAGGACTGTAAAAGGTGCTCCCTGCTGACAAGCCCACAGTATACCCCACAATGTTCCAAACACAGAGAAAGGAAAGCTTATTTTAGTACATTTTTAAAAGTCTAAAGCAGTGGCTCTGCTTCCAGATATCTCTCTGCAAAGTGGAGCACAAATATATTATCTAGCTACTAGACTGCATGCATCTCATGTGGAAAATCTTACGCACTGAAAGCTCAGAAAGGGCCACCCAATAAAGGAAGTACTTCCATTTCTCCCTCTTACCTGGCTAAATTAAAGCAAAATCCATTTATATAGGGATGAAAGGGAGTTCCTGAGATATAATTCTGCTATTGTGAGCAGTCACTTCATGTATTGTCTATTATTTTATTATCATATTATATCTGGAATGTAGCTGGATTTTACTTATTACTTCTTTGTCCCTGCTACTCTCCCTAGGATATTTTTTTTTTCATGAGGCCATGAGAATTTTTTATTTTTTTTAAGTCTTTCCAGCTTTCCTAGATGTACCTTTATATTAGTCAAAGATGGAAGAATCATTTGCATGTGTGTTCATGAAACAAACCATTTTGACCTGGATTTCACGTGGAAAACTATTGTGTTGGACACACTGTTCACTAGCAAATTTCAGATCTTCATACAGTGAATCTCAGACCATTCAGTTTTGAAAGATACTGCTGAAGTATCAGTTTCTTTCAGTTTTGTCTTCTTTTCTTTTCTGCTTGATGGCACAGGGATGGAAATCTACCAGAAAAGCTTTTCTTAAGATTTCTTACTTAATCATGCAGCTCAAGAAAGTTGGGCAAAAATGTGATGCTAATCAGAAATAGCCTGCTGTTGCCTGTCCTCATAATAGAAAGGAAAAATTTATTGGGGAACTTGCAATGCCAAACAAACAAAAGAGTTAATGAACTATTTTTTCATTTGAGGAAGATTTAACTTTGCTGCAATCTGACTGAAATATGAGGGAAAACTCTAGTTGTATCATCCCTGATCATTAGCCTAACAAGTCAAGGCTGTCCATGGCTGAGTAAATTGGAGGCACACCTATATACATATAAATCAATTATAAAACAATTACAAACAAGCCCTTGCTTTTCATTCTATCTCTGTGCTCTCCAAATCTGATTCCTGAAGATTTAAGCTATGATTATGTTGGTGGTTTAGACAGTGACTGTCAATTACAGCAGGCCACTGCTGAAAATGTTTATATATGGGTTAGCTTTGCAATACTTTAGGTCTCAGACTCACTAAATACTTAATTTCTTGAATAGTTTTTCACACCCAAGATAAACTCTGATTAACTTACTTTTGACTATGGCAAACTCTTTTCAGTGGCAAGTTAAGAAGACTTTAGGCTGTTATAACATAGGTCTTTTAAAAATAGTAGTAAAAGAAATACCTCTACTTTTTAGTCCGACATATCATAAAGCAAAATATGAACAATGGATTCTTGATACATGTTGATACCGAGCACTTACTAATGGCTCCTTTCCATCAGCCCTATATTGGATAAACCCCTGTTGTATGCATACAGTAAAGCCGAGTTTATGATGGGGCAAATGACTAAATTGTCATTATCCTAATTTCTATAAGTATATACAACTACCATGATGTACTATGGTTGGTGCTCTGTTTTTCAGACACCAAGAACAATGTAATATAATTGCTTTTTTCCTAATCCGAGAAAGAGTTCATGGAAACTTTGGAGGTGATTCAGCATAGTGTCACAAGAAAGATCCAAAGAACAGAAAAAATACTTTACAGAAATAGATTTAGAAAAAAAAAAAACTATGTTTTAATTCATCAGAATGACAACTGAAAGCTAATTTAATACTACTTTGCAATTATTTACATGGCAAAAAATATACAGTAATGCCCCTCACTTCTTTTTCTCAGTGGCCATAATGAGTAAAATAAACCAAAGGAAAAAAGCTAAAAAAAACCATAATGTATATGAGGAACAAATTTTGAAGCGTTTAATGGTCTTTGAAATAAAAAACCAAGCATTCTTCCAGGATTCTTTCTGGTCTGAAATTAAGAAAACATTCTGAAAGAAATACTTCAGTAACTCAATCATAAATTACCTGACTTGAAGGAAGTATTACTGGCTAAAAAGGTCTCATATGGCTTGAAAATTATATATATATATATAGTCAAAACATAAAACTGATTTCTACAATCTTTGTTATCCTGAGTGCTCTTCTTCTGTCCTATCACATGTAGAAATCTGGCTTGGTCAACCAGACTTGTGCCACTGCACATTCATGTAGAGCTGAAGCAAAGAAGTGCTTTTTCTGTGATGCTCTTTCCAAATTTTATTTCAATGTTGTCTCCCTGGAGGACCTGCATCCTGGTGCAAATGTGGTAGCTGTTCTTTCACAGCACTAACACCACAGCACCACACTTTCACAACACCAAGAGCTGACTAGGCAGGTCAACAAATGAGAAGGAATAAAACTTAACTCCTTTTCTGAGCTCATTTTTCAGGCATCTTGATTTGTCTTGTGACAGATTTTCCTCATATCAGAGGTTTTGTCTTCATATTCTTTCTTGAAATCTATCATTGGCAAAACAGGCACAGTTGATTGTGGAAAGGCTACCTGGTCAGGTTATCAGTGTACTGAATTTATAATTTTTATAGGTTTCTATTTTTGGACATTCAAAATACATGCGTATGTAATGTGCATAAATCAAGGCTGTTGATAATTTAAATCAGTTCTTCAGATGACCTGGGTGCCATTCTTATTTTACGTAAAAACCTGGTCAAGATTTCACTACTTATTCTTTATGACAAGTATGAAAATATTAGATGTCCTTGTGGCAAGTAATTTCCTAAAACAAATCTGGATTTTACTTTTATTTGCTCTCAGACTTAATCCAGTCTCCAGTGTTTCTCTTTGTAAATCAGTAAAAGAGGTTTTGGTGTATTTTTGTGATACTATGGTGTAGAGTTATATAGAATCACAAGCTCCTGTGAATGAAGCATTTAAACTTCACCTGAAAAATGGGATGAAATGGAACTGAAAATTTGATTGTATTTCCAGTACTAGGCACAGAGGCTGGCTTGATAAATCTAAGGTAATTTTGAAACTGAGCATTCTAATATGTGCCATAAAGTTCAGTTTCTGAAAGGATTTGGAGGGAAAAAAGGGCAGAATTAGAAAAAAAAATCTTGCCATCTACTAGTCCCTTAATGTTATTGATTTGTTAGAAGGGGTACATTAAAAAACCCCTCTAAAATATGGCAGAAAGCTCAAAATGGATATGACCTATGCACCATCACTGTACTGTAAATTGTAGTTTTTGTTTGGGTTTTTTTTTTTTTTCCCCCATTGAGATGAAGAAGTGTTTGTTGTCTGTTTTGGTTTATCAGTTTTCCCTTGTCAATCTGCTCTTGAAAAAGAAAAAATCAATCTGTGGCCAAATTTGATTCAGCATCCCCCTGTGAAAGAGCCATTTGTTTACACTGAGAATGAAGAATCAGGTATATGAAGAGATACTGGAATTCTGCCATATGTTGTAACATATGGGTAATTTTCACTATGTTAAATCCATGAGAAGGAGAGGACCCTTGTGGACAAATGCATTTTCCTGTCTTGAACCTTTAGTAAGAGTACTTAGCACTTTCATACCATGCAAAAGAATTAACTAACCTTCACCAGACCAGAGATTTTGTAAATATTAATACAGAAAATCCATCTTAAATCCAGGCACAGTGAGGTACCAAGTGAGTGTAGAGCTGTACACTAATCCTGGTTATTAAGATATGGGAGCCCCTGCTCTTTTCTGTGTTTTGCAGCAAATGCTGCTACCAATTTGCTATATATGCAACAGGCTTTGAAATGTGTACATATCTCTGTACATTTGCACAAAATTATCTTTGCTTACATAGGTAGTGACAAAGAAATTAAACTGTCACCAGTTTCTAAAATGCAAAGAAATATAGAGAAATACATGTTTTATATTATGAGATATGACACACAGTGATACAATTCAGTGTTAGCTACTGCAAGTTAGATGAAGGAAGTTTCTACTCTGCAGCTTGCTACCTGATTCTGCTTTGGTGAAATCGTATTTACACTGGTATAACTGTGCTGGCTCTGTACTTGAGGAGTGAAATTAAGAGACATGGCAAGCAAAATAACCAAAAATAGATGCATAAAAAAGCAGTCAACTTCTTACTCCCCTTATCACCCTCCACCCCACACATTCCTCTCCAAATTTATTGTTGTCCACATGCCTTTACCTTGTTCCTTCATCTTGAAAATTATTTTAAAACATCTTGAAAATTATTTTAAATCATCTCCAAGAAACACATCATTATGGAGATAGAATCTTTTCTAAATGCTAGCCTCCTATGGTTTTAGTATGACTTCATATAGAACTTCTAGCTGACTTCCCATGAAGTCAGTCATAACTATAGAAATAAAACCCAGCTTTCTGGAGCCATTTTCCTTTGAATTCTTAGCTGTTTTGTTTACCTTTTCTTTACCTTGATCATTGAACTTATAAAACTGACAATGTTTTGGTTTTTTATTTGCTTGTTTGTTTTTAAACTGGTATACTGGGTATTTTATTTTTATTTTATTTTATTTATTTTATTTTATTTTATTTTATTTTGTTGCAAAGCAAGAAAGGTGAATTCCAAGAGTTCTCAAAAGCTTAACAAAAACTCAGCTACAAAAAGCAGTTTCAGAAATGTTCTTTTACTGTTTTTACATAAAGCATAAATAAAATGCTATTTATTTTCACTTCCAGAGAGGTTTAAATATATTCTCACTTCATGCTGTATGTATTTGTAGCGTAATTTTGTAGAGTGAGAATCTAAAGTAAAAGACCCAGAAAATCTGAGTCATACTGATTTTAGATCCTAGTCCCACAAAGATCTTTCTATAACTTAATGTTGAAAAGGTCTATAATTTTTTGTGAAGTCAGTTGAAACTCTTGAACTGTATTTTAAGCACATGTAAAGTCTTTAAAAAGTGAATGATTGTAAATCCTTTTGTGTAGTACCAGAATTGGCCTACTATTTATAACAGAAAGAAAGCAGTACATATCCAGGCAAGAAGGAGCCTTTGGGTACGAGTGGCAAATATTAATAATTCATTTAGGAACTCGTGTCCAAAAGTCATACAGAGAGATATGGGGCATTTTAAATAGTGTCGTTTATACCATTAGGTGCTATAACAATAAAGTACTTTGTAACAGAAAACAGTCAAAATTTAAAACTAAAATAGAATATTTAGGTGTGTTGTTAGGTTTTAAGAAGAGTGATGGTACTGAACAACTCTCTTAGTTTTGTTTTATTTTATTTAAATGTGGCTGTTTTCTGGGTAAAACTCACTTTACAATTTATCATGGTATGCTTAAATTGGAGAGCCTGATGTTGACATTAATTCATTGCAGTGCAAGCATTCAGTGTTTTTGTACATATGTTATAGCATATGGCAGGATTTCATTCCTCATCTCCTTCTTATGCTCTGTCCTCAGAGTCACTAAAAGTCTGTCCCATGAGATGACTTTTTGTTAAATTAGGTCAGCAACTGAAGTAGAACATGTGTCAACTCCTCTGCTGAGAAATACGGCAGTGTTAACACTTAAAAATTATCTTTTCTTCAACTGTGTTAGGCTGGAAATCTAACAAGAGATCTTATAGACATTTATGATTTCTCTTCAGATATTCATGAGATATTTTAATTTTTTTGTTATTACTATATTGACTACACTATTGTTTTCAGACCTTTAAAGAATGCTTCTTAGAGGTTTGTGGGCAGAGTTAAATTCATCTCTGTGAAGCTCCACAGTGGTATGTACTCTTCTCATGCTCATACTCAATTAATACCTAGGCTGAGTATGATACTGGTAGTAGAAGAATGCTTTTGCCAAAATTTGTCTCAGCAGACTCTGGATTCCTTTGCTGTATCCCATTTCACTTTACACATAGCAACACATTTCCCTGAGGGGAGAAAAGCTAACATAGCATAGATTGGTGTATGCAGGGTAAATCTGCAGGACATGATTTTGCTATAGCACTCCAAACAGAAAGAAATTTTACTCCTATTTCTTTAACTGCAGGTCCATTTCCACTGCCATTCTGACACCCATGATCTTATAAAACTTTACAACAGCCTTTTCAGGCTTTTGTATCCTTTTCACACTGATGAGTATAAACCTATTTAATTGTTCTTCCATGCTGGAGGCTTTGATTAGATTTTTTTGCTGCCTCTAAATGTTTTCCAGGTATTCTATTCACTTTTTGAGATGGTAACTTTCATACCCCATGGTGTTCAATAGGCAGATGTGCCATAGATTGATATGGTAGCTTATTTTCTCTGGGTTTTTTTCCTTTATTTCTTTACCACTTTTTTATAATTTCTAACATTTTATTTACTTTTTTCTTGGTGTGCTACCAAGGACTCAACTAAAATTTTCATGGAAGTATTGATTTTTCTCATAGATCTAATTTCTGTAGCAGCAGTCAGCTCAAATCAGACTTTGCAGCTTGTCAGGTTTAAGTTATGAAATTTAATTTATTCTTTGATGCACAGTTAAGACTTGAATCTATGAATCAGCAATGAACAGAAGTTTCCACAGTGTTTTGACCATTTTTTTTTCATTATTTAATATCTTAGTGGAGATTTTCTGATCCTATTGTCTGAAATACAGAAGTGACAGTTTTAGCTGCTTTTCCTCCACAAAGACGAATTGTACAGAAATGGGTGTGTAGAAAGGCTTCTGAAATAAAGATAGAGCATCTTAGAAGACTGGAATACTCCGGCTTGTTTAGCCTAAAAGAGGCATGATTGCTCTCCACAAGAACATTTTGAGGTCAAACACCTAGCAGGGAACTCCTGCCAAGCTAAAGGTCAGATAAAGGTGAATATCAGCATAAACCCAAATTTGTGCCAGCAGTGCATGAATAGATTTTGGGCTAGGATTTAGATGACTGCTAACTTTATTGCTACTGGGTTACCAGTGATAACAGTGAGAAGAAAAGGAAAAATCCCATTTTCATTAAGTGCTTTAGAAGTGGAAGAAAGGTGTTACTCTGATATGCTTCTTGAAAAAGCAGGAAAACAGGCCTTACATAGCAATCTTTAGCCTTGTCTTCTACTCACATTAGTAGAAAAATGGCCTTTGTTATCATTTTGACAGAAAAGGGAGAAGGGAAAAAAAAACCCTGAACACAGCAACTTTTCCCAAACTTTTTAAGAAGCTTTGGCCCTTATACTGGAACATACATGACCAAATATAACATTTCCGGTAAACCTATGAGCATCAAAAAATACAAGTTGTAACTAAATCTTTGTTCATACTTCCTGCTCCATTGTTTATCTTAGAAAACAAACACTACACACTTTAAATGCAAAATTTGTCAAATGTGTTTTCCAATGAGTATTGTCCCTTGGATGAATGGAATGGTTACTAAAAATATGATTTCTGTTTGCTATTTATGACATCTTGACTGCCCCTTGCGTTTGAACACTCCTTACCTGAAGTAAAAATACTACTTGATAAGAGACAGAAGGAAAGAGATGAATTTTTGCATTCTGAGTGTTGTTATTATTGATAATAACATACCCAGGTGACTGAAATGCAGAATGCATTATGTTTCCTGAAGCAAGCTTTGGATGCAGAATGCTGTTTATCTTCACTCTTGTCATTTATTTCTTCCATCCCACCTTCTCCTCTTACCAAGTTTTTTAGAGACCGTTGCATTCCTTCCAAGCACATTTTCTTACCCACATTATATGTTATGCCAGCACTTTTATTTAGGATTTTTCACACATCCTTCACATCTCCTTTACAGTCTCCAGTCAATAACTGTTAAGACCTAAATACTCCTCTACACTTCATGGCTATTCCCTTATCACATGCATTTTCTGTTGCCTGAAGGTAGATCTGTACAATTTTTGTTACTGAAATCTGGGTTTTCTTCTTCCCAACCAGATGGAGGATGTGTAAATGTGTCTAAAGACTCAAAATACCATTAACTTGGTTTTTACAGAGCTCTGGGAGACACAATGTCTTTCTGCTGCCTTTTAAACTAGGCTAAAAAAAAAAAAGTAATAACTCTGCAATACAAGCAAAGCAACTTTAGCACATTACTTTGTCTCTCATGGCTTAGACTGCAGGGAAACAAAGATGCACTTCTGCTGCCGTGCATTAATCTTTTGCTCTTTGCAAAAGAACACAGTCCCCAAATCATACACAAGCTGGATTTGCATTATTCCATTAAGTATTGATTGTAATGCTTGAAGCCTTTATTGTTGTAATTTATCAGAGCTTTTTGCACTGTGATGGGTAGAAAATAATATTGTTCAGCAAGTGCTCATTGTACACTCCACAGCTGATAGGGCAAAAGTGGCCAAGAAGTGTTGTTGCTACCCATTTTTTTAAAGGCAGTAGATTCAGAAGAAAAGCTATATTAACCTAATTTGCTCAGTATCTGGTGTTGAGCAAATAAAATAAGACACATCCAATCTCTAACTGGACAAAGCTATCTGAATAGGGGTTGTTTTACAAATGTGTGGCATTCTCCTAGAGCAGCTCTGTGAGACAAAGTTCATTAAGTGCAAGAAGCTAGAATCTCCTCTTTTTATTGGCAGAGTGGTTTTCAATCTTATTTTTATCATCTAGAGCTCATCTAGTTTCCCTGTTTAACGGCAGTCTGGAGTTATTGCTCAGTAAAATGTCAGATTAAATTTTAAAAAAGAAATTGAGAATGATCAGCATTATTTTAAACAAAAATCATATGACTGAATGAAAAAGAATATATGTGTAAAGGAGTCAAGGTTGTTTTCTGAAACATTTCACACAAGTTTTCTATTCTCTAAATACACATTTCACAAATGATGAGTTGGAAGATTACAATATTGGAAAACATCTGTGCCACCTCTGTCAAAATATTGCTTCTATATACATGTGTTTATACATCTAAAATAAGTCTGAAGGGTGTGACAGAGATATTCAAACGACTGGCATATGTTTCGGCAAGCTTCTGGTTGAAATAAATTATTGTGACTACAAAAAATTTGCACCAAGCTTGTTAAAATATAAGTTTAATTTCATTTTATAGTTTTAAAAACATTGAGAGTGCTGTCTACCCCAACTTTTTATAGTTTCATACAGGGTAAAATTCACCTCTTAACTGAAGGAGGGTAATGTGAGCATTGAGCATCACTGAGGAGGGACAAAGATACTCAGCTGTCTCATCTTCAGATATTTGGCTACTGAAGGATCTGAAAACTGTGAAAGCAATCTGAAACATCATTCACTTTAATTTCTGATGATCTTTGTGCCTGTCAGCATTTCAAGGGGATTCTTGGGTACAGATTGCTCAGGTCTGGTTTGAGGAGTTACTACAGAGCATGTCCTACTGTGCAAAAGATACAAAAAGATACAAAATATTATCTGGAATGCCTTCACTGTTGGTTCATACTCTGAAACCAGCAAATGAGGTATTTGAAGCTGGATTTTGTTTTTTAAATTATTCAGTAAAGTGCTTTAGTGGACAAAGAGCCATTGCTGCTATCTCCACCTTACTTTTTCCTAGACCTGGGATTACAGAGTGAATTCACCACCTGTGGGTGGCAAGGAAGACAGCTCTTTCTCTATACCTGAGAGCTGATTGAGTTGATACCCAGTTCTGCTATAAAAATGGAAGACTCTGGCATTGGCACAGAGCTGGTTACATTAGGTGGCTCCATGCCAGATTAGTGGCTGTTAGAGTCTTCTTGGTAGATATGGGTAAATTGCTTTGTGCTTCAGAAGGAGCCTGAAAATGCAATTCAGACTTCTGTTAGATACCAGGAAAAGCTTCAGGGTAGTAATGCTCACTGTAGTAATGTCAAAATTCTGTTGCAGAGTTGGAGCTTGAGCAATAGCAGAATCACCCAAAGGTTCTTATAAACACTGTTTTATTCAAAACAGAAATATTTCCAGAGTTTAGTCCTGGGAGGAGCATATAGGTCAATTCTATATACCCTGTCCTTGCAGGCATGATGAACCTCAAAAGTTCTCTGTCACAGCCAATACCCACAGAAAAGAATGTTGTTCTTTTGCATGTTTACCTTTGTTTTGACTGTTTTTCAAGTTAAATATAGATTTTTAATAGAAGTAATGATAATTTAAAATATTTTGTCTGTTAAAGCTGGATGGACAATTCAGCTAAAACAACAATTTCATATATCCAGCGGGATTTGTATCAAGACTGAGTATTGAGATCAAAATTTCTAATTTCATGGAGCTGCATGAAAATAGAAGAGAAATCCTACTTTATTTTCCTCTTTGGGCATCTGGCAGCAGTCCACCTGGGTGTGTGGAGAGCACTCTTGGCTAGCACAGCTGACAGTATCAGACTGTGAAAAGCTTCTGCAGAGGGACTGATGAAATAGAAAATGCAGGCCTTCGATTCACAGCTCTTTATTGGCCAAAATATCTGTCTTATTGGAAAAGTACATTGCCAAAAGTACTCTGCCATGACAAAGAGAGACAAGGTTAATACTTAGACTGGCAGAAATATTTCTGGGAAAGTGTGTTGGAACCCCTTCAAGAGGTGGCCCAGTGTTTATAACATAGATCATGGCTAAAATTTGGAAGAGAGTTTTCTCCATTATAAATAATTACATAATTACACATTAATTAATAATTATATATTATTTTTCTAAGATGCATACACTGTGCAAAATGCACTGTTGGAATCTTATGTGATCTTTTAAGACAATGTGAAGAGGAGTGAAAACATCTTTACACTTTCTCAGAAACATTGAATTATAGGTTTATCCACCCAATTGTTCTGAGAAAACCTTAGTAATGTGGTAAGTCTTGCATGCCAAAGCTGATCTCTTCAGGAACCTTTGCCCTTGCATAACTTTCAGATTAGAAAGATGGAATTTAACTTGGACTGAGAAGAGAAGAACACCTAGGGCAATTAAACTTCTGGGGGTTTTTTTGGTGTTTTTTTTTTTTTTTTTTTTTTTTTTTGGTTTTTTTTTTTTGAAGAGTGCATGTTAAGAAAAAATGTTGAGGGGTGGAACCTCAAGTCAGACAAATATTTTGGACAAAATTCTAATGAACAACTGCTTCTGGGAAAGAGAAGAAAAGGAACTGGCTGAACTTCCTCTTCTTCCATACTAATAGATTGTATCTTATTAGCACAGTGTATTTCAGGGGAGAGAATAATTGCTTACAGCTTTTTGCACATCTATAATAAAATTACCTTTAATTGTACATTTAATTTGTATACAGGCCAACACTTATGAAAAAAGTCCAAAAATCACTCCATAGTCATGCTGCACACTTTGCATTTTATTTAACTTTCTGCATTCCAGGATGTCTCTGGGGTAGAAATGGGTACAACGTCTGACTCAAGCCCCATCTTGATGTGTGTAATCTTTGTCTTGTGAGACAGCATTTGCAATGGATTCATCTGCAGATTTTTGTTTGTGAGATGCCTTTGAAACATTTGTGTGTGGAAGGAGGGACAATGGCATAGTCTGTAAGAATAGGAAATGGAGCTTGTCTAGAAGTAAAAGGCCTTCCACAGCAGAAAAAATTGTCAACTGCCTTAGTTGCATATTGAAATTATCTGAAATAATTTATGATATTCTGTGCAGCAAACAGACTTATCATCTAAAGAGACACATAGAAAAAAAATATAAGAAAATCATTGCAAGGATAAAATGAAAAAGAAGCTATAAATCTTGGCTTGATAGAGCTGTTTTCCTAAAATTTGTTTTTCAGGGTTTAATTAATGATGATGGTTTGGATTATTGCATGGGTTGTTCTCTGCAATATAAATTCTGACACTGTATCTTTACCAAGTTAAGACAGAGCCATATCATCACACTTCTATTTTTTAAAATTAATTCATTGTTTCTGCTAATCCTTATGAAATAATTTCTTAATTAAGAACAAGAAACAAACAAACAACCCCCCCAAACAGACAGCAGTCTTCCTCTCAGTAATTCTGTTTAATATTTGACATGTTTTGCTGATTGGTGGATCAACATGGTACTTCATATGTCAATCATTTCAGTATTTCAATAATTCTTATCTTATAAACTGCCCTAAGATCTCCCTATTAATGCTTTTTAAAAGCAGTATTGCACAGTAAATGCCAGGGGCTCTACTAGGTTTTCCAGTCATCCTCAGGGCTTTTTTAATGTATCTCTGTAAGACAGCTCCACTGGTGCAAGCTGACTACAGAAACACCAAATCCTGGATTAGAGCCCAAATCAAAGCAAAAAAAAAAAAAAAAAAAAAAAAAAAAAAAAAGGAAAGAAGAAGAAAAAAACTTACTAATTCTAATTAGTGGTCCTGCCATTTTGTTCAACCAATTTTGATGTTATGAGAGAAAAGGAACATTCGGCTCTTTCATGGACCTGTGGGTATTCATGTTCCTATCCCTCTGTACAAATACAGAGGACAAGAAACTGATAAGTGAAAGGAAAATGCTAGAGTGTGGGAAATAAATTGTGTTTGTATGTGTAAGGAAATAAATAAAGCAAAAAAATTAAAATATTATGGAGTGAGGATTTGATCATAAGTCTGTAGATAAATTCATACAAATAAATACATATTGCTCATACTAGCAAACTATGTTTTACTTTGGAGCCCCTTACCATAACCCAAGCATGATATAATGCTGATATATAAAATAATTCTTGACATAGAATTACTTTTACATATGATAAAAGCAGTGTCGGCAATAGATATATTTTTTATATGGTGATAATAATTGTATTATGAGGGAAGAAAAAGATGTGATAGTACAAGCAGCATCAAAGAGAAGATGATATATGCACAGAATTCCTTGTAGTATTTTAGAAGTTCAG
The DNA here is from genome assembly GCF_963662255.1 of Cinclus cinclus. Lineage (NCBI taxonomy): Eukaryota > Metazoa > Chordata > Aves > Passeriformes > Cinclidae > Cinclus > Cinclus cinclus. The sequence goes on from NC_085084.1 coordinate 48,663,184, forward strand.
TTTGGCAAATAGAACTGGAAAACTCAGATTGAGTGTATGGAGATGAGCTCTGGGATGTCTGCCCAAGTTAGGAAACTAATATGTGAAGTTCCTGGTTAGATGGCAAGGACTACATCTATGCTCAGGCACCTAATGACTCTCTTCACATGCTGCAATAGAAATATCTTGATTATTAGTTCCCTGATGTTAGTTTAAAGTAAGTTGAAGTGGCAGTGAGTATTTCTTAAAATTATCCAGACCTTTTCAAAGGCAGTTTCCCAGTAATCTTTATATTAAATGTTTTTAAAATATCTTCATGTCACCAATGCTTTCAAGTTTAGTTTTCACTGGTTTTTATCTTTCATAGACAAAAGTTGCGAAAAATGAAAAAAGGAAGCCAAGTTGAGGGCTTCTTAGAACTGTGTTTGCATTCACTCTATATTACGAATTAGATATGAATGTGAGTTAGAATACAACATGTATACAGGTTGGAAATATTACAGCTGGAATAAAAATTCATTCCGCACCAGTCAGCCTTTCATGTTGGCATCATAATATGAATCAAATTTAGTAACAAAACCAACTTCAGTTGGTTGTTGATATAGTTCTGATTTTAATGTCCTGATACCCACCTATTACATTATTTATATGTAAATCTAGAAAGATTAGAACATGTGTAATACATTCAATATGGGCTTAGTTCTGTAATTTATACCGGAGAGAGCAGTGAAGTCTAGATAAAGAGGAAATAGAGCAGAGGTTAGGAGAGGGTAGTTTTGGGGTTTGTTTAAATTTTTAAAAATTATAGTCTCTCCCAAAACCATATTTTTTCTCCAAAGAGCTAGAAAATTGAGAGAACTGTGTAGTGCCTTCTTGAATAGTTGATATGTTGAAAAGTCTATATTTTCAGAACAATATTTTGGAGATTACTGAGAATTGGAAAGAAGTAGAAGAAGAAAGTAATGAAGAAGAAAAGTAATATCATTAAATACTTTATTCCTTCTTCCCACATAATTCCTTTTATTCCTTTTGTTCAAATATTTTCTTAATTTACTCACCTCTTTTCTGGCAGGTCTGCTAAATTTTAGACAATACTTGTTCTAATTTCTGTGAGTCAGGTTGAGGTAATTATTTCAGGCTCCAAACATTTTTATGTGGATTTGTACAGTTAATTGCAGGCTTGAGTAACCAACCTACCACTACGACTTGGAGACAGCTGGAAGCATACATTTCAGATTTGATCTCAGATTTATAGCCATATTTGACCGCATATATATTCGCCATTATTTTTTTTTGCAATTAATGCATATTTCTATTTTAATAATATATATTAGAAAAAAAAATCCTCAAATATTTTCCATTCTACCATTTATTTATCTCTAAATTCACTTTATGCTTCCTCTCATACAACTATGGGAATTCTTTGCATGTGAGGAAAACAGGACAGGACCTCTTGAAGCCTGAAAGATAATTTAAATGTGTGCCATTCTTAGATGTTTGGTTTACATCAAAGTTTTCAAAGGAGGTTGGCACATCTCCAGTCTTCCATCTTACTCCCCCCACCTCTGTTCTGTTTCCAAAGAGAACACAACCAGTAACACTTATAGGTAATATACTGTGACTTCACAAAACCACAAATGTATGTGGTATACAAGGAACCAAAGCATGGAAGTCTGTCCCTATTCATTGCCCTTTAATATTAGCATTTTTCAAACTAATTTTTAGGAAAAAATATTTTTAGGCTCAGTCTCATGCAAAACTTGGTACAAAAAAACTTGGCATAAAACTTGGTAAAACATAAAAGGAAGATGAAATAGGAAGGGGATATCATGAGATGAATAGGGAAATATATGCAAATTTCCAGCATGAGAAAGGATCACATATGGGTCAGGGTTGTTTTGGGTATCTGTTGGCTAAGGTCAGTAATATGATAGCTGCATGATACAGGAGGATCAGCACAGTCCTATCTTCTGAGGTGTTTGCAAGGATGTGTAACTGCTCATGTCCATATTGTTTTGAAAGACATCAACTGAGAAGTTTATTTTTTGGTAGGGTTTTATTTGATTGATTCGTTGTCGCTTTTTGTGGGTTTTGTTTTTATTTTCTCTTTTCTTTTTACCTCCCATTGATGATAGAATCATAGAATACACTGAGTTGGAAGGATCCCATCAGGATCATAGAGTCCAACTCCTGCTCCCTCACACTGTAATGTATTATAGCAAAAAAATTCAAGACAGGGAAATGTTCAGAACAAAATTGGTGGCTCAGAAGCAGAAAGGGGCAAGCTAAAGAGAGATTCAGGAGGTAGATTTAAAATAAGATAAATCGGTGGAGTAAAAAAGCAAAGAGAGATTGGATGTTAGGTCTGTGCCAGATTTGTTCTATTATTAATCAACATTCTGGTTTTCTACGAATTAACCAAATATTGCCATCTGTTCATCATCAGTCACAGAAACCATTAAAAGCAGAACAATGTATATGTATGCTCTTTACCTGAAATGAAAAAGACCCTTAAAATTTTTCATTTTCATGTAGAAAAATAGCATTGAGAAGCTGGTAATTCTGCAGCAGCCTAAAGTGGATAATTGAACTGACATGAATAGAAGAATGAATTAAGAAGAAGCTGTGGGTACCTCTGTTGCTTACACAGACACTCCACATCTCTGTTGAGGGGTGGCTCAGCAAACACACAACCCTCACCATCCCACTGTCCGTACTTATTTGGCTTTTTGCTTCTTTCTTTATTTTTCCAAAAGGGAAAAAAAAATCATCATTAATTCCAGAGAAAATGGGTCTGGTAGGAAGAAGAAAATAGCTTTGTGAAATTTTGGTATTGAGAGAGAGAGAGATGGAATATAATGCTAATATTATTTTCTTTGGCTATTTTGTCATTTACTTCTTAATTCTGGACCCTAAGGTTACTTTTTAAATTATTTTTTCGATATAGAAGAAAGCTAAAAGAAATAATAGAATATGTTTTAATGTTTTAATAATAGGAAAGCAATTTGAACTGTTGTAGCTGCATTCTGGTCCCATGTGAACACACGGAGGAAGCCATGAGTAGAATGACACTTTGACACAGTGATCTGGATTCAAATGCAGTGTTACCTCATTTCAATGATGAAGAGATTTAGTATGTCAGTTGCTATGTTGCTGGTAGATGGACCTGCAGGGACTGGAATGTTTCACAGCAGAGGAATGACAGTGAACTTTCCAAGCTTTCTGAACATGGTCTGTATGAGATTTTATAGAGTAAATTGCCAGAATAAAGGCATTAAGTGGCTACAATTCTAAAAAAAGTACTCATAAATGGATGAAACAAACCACTCACTGTTTAAAAATATTTGAATCCTTAAATTTCCACATCTCAATTCTACACTACTGCCTCTTATTGCAATAAAAACTTATACATGCTTTTCTTATTAACAAAAATTACTTATTATATTGTGGGGTATCCAATTTAATTAAACCACGAGAAAAACATGTACCTTTTAGTTGAAAGTGAGAAAATTCTGTTTTGTACATTATTATGCAGACAAGAAATAACTATATTTGGGAAAGTCTTTGAAAATGCTAATGAAATTATGTGAAATGGTGAGGGGACGAAATAATTTGTTTCAGTATTTAGATTTCTTCTGCCATCAGGGGAGACTACCTTCATGGATCATGTGTCATACAACATTACTTCTTGTATGATGAGAATGTTCTGTATCACACGGTTAGAAGAATTCCTGCAAGATCTTTGGCACATGTTTTAAAAAGACCAATGGAAATTTCCCTCAGTTCTCTTAGCCTACTACAGAATTTTGTCATTTTTAAAGCTGTTTGCTCTCAGTTTGCTTGTGAGCACATTAGAAGTAAATGCTTTCTGGAAAATGAGGAAAATCAATTATTTAATGTTTGTAAAGCACCATGAGATTCTTTTTGAGGATTATGTTGCAAAAGCAGCATATTATTCCCTCCTTCTTCAGGACAAAGATACACATTAGTGGTCCATGAGTAATGTGAAAGATCTCTGGATCCCATGAGAACAGAATCTCTTTTTTTCTATAACCTATAGCTATAAACATATAACTTTTATCATTGACAACTGCTCAAAACAAGTTGAAACAGACTTTCTGCATCAAGTCAGAAGACTGTTTCAGAGGTAAAAATGGACCTGAAATGGACCACCCTAATATTTCTTAACACCTTTAATTTTATCCTATTGTGTTTCAGAAATTTCTTGCCTGGCCTTTCTCAAATAATGTAATATTCTTGTTCTTTACATTATTGCCAAACACATCATAACTCCTGAATTTATGTTGTGCATACTCATGATTTAAACTCTCTAGTTTCTGTGCAGCGTGGAACTGTAAGTTTAATATGTTATCGGATGCAAAAAATATGGAAATTGATAAGAGAGTGCAATACTTTTTGTTTAAATGTAAGCCTATGTTTGTGTTTGGGCTTTGTAGAAATCGTACAATCGGCTAATCATCTGTACAGTTTTAATCTGAAACAATGCTGTTATGAAACATGAGAATGTAGTTTTATTGTGGATTTTAAATGTTCTAATTTATTAATAAACCAGAAGAAGGAGCAGCATATGAAAATATTGTGTCATGTGAGGTACTTCCTATACAATACCAGAGAGTAGTCTCCAAATAAAATGTCACATAAGTCTAGGAAAAGGAAGGAGAATTGTTGAGAAGGTGACCTTGCATTCAAACATTTGGAGCTACACAGGTCAACCTCAAGCCCTTGTTGAAAGCCTGTTGATAACCTCAGTTTCTTAAGAAGACAACATGAAGTTGTAATATAGAAGAAATTGCGTTCATCTGAATATTTTTTTAACCTATGATAAAGTTGTTTTTTATACATGTATAATTTCACAGAGGACTGTGATATAGTTGTCATTATCTTGCTTTCAAGAAAGATTTTATTAGTCTGCTTGATTATTTTTAAGCACAAAATTTCACTTTTGTGAAAAGAGACAATGTTTTGTTTTAGATGGTAAGTCTATATGACTGCTTACTACAGGCATAAGATATTTTGGAAATTAATCAAGAATAAAATATTAGGTATTCAGTGACTTTTTAGTCAACTAAAGTCAACTTGGTAGTTTTCAGGCAGTATGTTGTTTCAGCCTTCAGAGTACAGAATAAATATAATAGTGGTCCATAAGTAGAAGACAGATATAAATAGATATATGCATATTTAAATACACATAAAATATCAAATGTGAATATATATAATATGAATATATAGATAGAATGTAAATATAGCTAGAAGAAAATGAAAACACTTTTTTCTAATGTATATGTACTGTTTTATAGAAAGATAGAGATGTGTCCAAAATGACTACTCTCAGAAGTAGTCTCAGGACTACTGAATAGAAGAAAAGAAGAAAACTTTTCTAATAGAAGAAAACTTTTCTAATCAAGAGGGTGTTTCATTTACAACTTCCATAAGACTTTGTCTGAAAGGTCTTGTCTTTCTGGTCTGAAAGTTTTTGATCAGAACTTGCTGTAAGATTAATAAAGGAATTTTCCTGGTAGAAAACTGTAGAAGTTCACTGCACTCCAATTTTTCTCCTACTTTATGGAACTGATTTTTCCCTAATCTCAAATCAAGTATCCGACTTACACCTGACCCTGATTATTTTTAGCATGCTGTATTCTCAGCTTGAGTAAATCAGTGTATATTTACATTGGTGTTATTACTATTATTCTTATTGACTCTTGCTGAGGCCACTGATCTAAGTAAATTGATGTATACTAACCTTTACAGTCTGGCACAAGTGTTTTGCAGAAGTGGAGAGTAAACTGGAAAGGTGCAGTTTCCCATAAGACTTAGATTACTGGTAGTAGAGTATTGACCACATCCCCTTTTCTGGTCCTGTAGAGGTCTGTGGTTTTGCCTTTCTAGGAATTGTCAACTTTAGACTGAAACAGAACATTTTGTGCCTGAGAAAAATGTGAGTAAAGAGGAGAGTATTTAACTATCCAGCATGTTTCATATTTTGGAGTCCTCTCTACTGGCAGAGAAAGTCATTCAGTCTGCTACATTATTTCTGTGCCTCATTTTTTCTTGATTTTTCTTATAAATTTCCTACTATAAACTGCACCTCCACCAGTAGCACCTTTAATATTATAGTACTCTGTATGAAAAAGATCTTATATTTGGAAAATATATTCTTGGTAATGGCTTCAAAATGAACAGCATTTTTCAGGTTTGGCAATCTGCAAACTGCATTTTCTATAGATTTTTTTGCATATTTGGGAAAGACATCAAAACCATCCTCCTTTTGTCTGACCATCAAGAACAAATTAAATGTAATTAAGTAGTGAAAAGCAGTCCCGGAATCCCTTTGCGGAGATAAGAAATTAGAGAGGAAGAGTCACTTCCAGTGTTACCCAAGGAAAAGTTTCATGGATTTATGGAATAGTTTGGGTTGGAAGTAAACTGTTTTACTGTTTGAAGTCATCTAGTCTGATCCCTCTGACATGGGAGGGGTCTTCTTCAGCTAGAAGAATTTGCTCAGAGCTCTGAGTGTTCCCAGTGGTGGGATATCTACTACCTCTCTTGGCAGTATGTGCCAGTGTTTCACCGCCACCCTCTTCAGAAAAAGTTTGTTCCTTATACCTGAATCTACCTTATTTCAGTTTGAAGATATCACCCCTTATTCTATTGCAACAGGCCATGCTAAAGTGTTTATAGGATCTAGTTCAGTACTGGAAAGGCTCAGAGAAGTCTTCCCAGAGCCTTCTCCAGGCTGAACAACACCAATGCTTTTCCTCATGCATGAGATGTTCCATCCCTTCAATCTACTATGCTCCACACCTTTAAAGAATAGTAAGCCTTCTCATTTTTAACCATCTCTAGACGAATTTTATACACTTGCAGCCTCTTTGATAGTTTTCTATGCAATGGTCCACCCCCACATGTAGTCTGGAACAAGATGTACCTTACCCAGAATTAAAAAAAAAACAACCCAATCAGCATCTTCTCCATAATTTGTCCTCATCTTCTGCAAATACTTTTGTCAATTTCTGCCTATCAGAAGTCCCTGAATTTACCACTGGAAATAACACTTCTAGGTGGCAGTTGGTATTTGGTTGACCAAAATACCTACATAATAGAAGCAACTGGTCAGTAACAAACTTTTTTTCTTTTTTCTTCTCAATAAATTAAAGGTCACCTTCAAAAGTTGAGGCTTGTGATCAAAGGAAGGAAATTCTTGTCTAGTATTCATCACAACAAAAATGATAATGTGATAAAAGATTTTTTTTCCAATGGAAAAGGTCCTGGTTTGTTCGGGAAAATGAAACAGGAAAACCTTATAAATATGATTGCCTGGAAAAAGATTTTGAGAATATGGAAACTATAAGCGGGATTGAAATAAAAGCCATCTTTGAGATACCAAACCTTAGTTACTGAACGACTGGAAAACAATAGTATGGCCAGCTAAAAGTAATCCCCTCTTGATTGAACAATTCCCTCTGCTTGCAGACAGGTCCAAGATTCAGAGAAGACCCTACTAGCTTAGCAGAAGGGCTCCTAAGAGTAGTTTTAAGGTTTAAAATACAGCACAGTACAGTAATGTAATGATTCCTATAAGCTGTGTGTAAATGCTATAGGATTTTTATCTTGTATTAGATTGGTTAGTGAAAATTAGAATATTCAGCACAGAAGAAGATTTATTGTATTGTAATGAGAGCCTCGCTCTCTTACGTTTTACTCTCTTACTCTCTTACCCTGCCTTTTACTATTGCTCTTACTCTTATTCTTGCTCTGTTGCTCTTTTGGGCCTGCTCCGAGCTGCAGCTGGCAGCTACAAGCAGGGCCCTTGCACCCACACACTTTGCAATAAACTACAAGTTCCAAAACCTGGCTTCGGAGATCTCTCGTCTCCGTCCATGCTGACTGTCCTACCCCTCAATGCTCCTACACTGGTTGGTGCTGAACGGCTGTAGATTGCTAGGAATAGAGTATTTTGATTATGTCTGTGATAACTACTTTTTCAAAAATGGTTACAATTTGCAATTGCAACATCAAAAATATATAAGATATAGTAAGATTTATATTTATGCCACAGAGTTTCAATACCATTTTCAGAAGCAATTATGAGCTAAAAGCTTCTGGAATTTCAGTGTGACTTAAGTAATTTAGGTTCTTGGAAATTTCTGTGTTTCAGATGTGGCAATAAAGGACAATGTGGTAAATACGGGGAAGGGTGGAGCTGTGAGGATGAAGTACAAAGTAATTAAAAGTTCATTAAATGTGCTTTTAGGGTTCATCAGATAAAATACCAGTAACTCAGGTCATAAATGAATTAATCAGTCCTGTATCAGTACACAAGAAACTTGCTTAGTAGAAGCACTGGATCATCAGTACATGTTCAGGTACTTGCCAAACAAGTATATGCATGTGTTTATCTAATGAAGGATCCTCAGAAGGAGAAAACTCCAAAATTTGGTTTACTGTCAGGATACTATTCCCTGCATCCTTTTGAGGATCTGGCATGCTTTATGGATGTTAAGTAATCAACTTACATGCCCTCTAAGTAAAGTAATGACCATTAAAATTTTAATCAGGTCAGGACCAAAGTGTACAATCAAACTGCAGCACATAGACAATTCCTGAGGCTTCTTTCTCACCTTACGAGTACACAAAGAGATGTCCTCCAGGGGAGGTTGGTAAGGACACAGGTTCCAGCAAGTACTCAACTTGTTTAGTAGACACAGTTTTCTTCTGAAATTAGAGTCTGCCTTAACTAAAACACTGGTTGTGTATGAAATTGATCCTTGTTTATGCCCTGAGTAGCAGCAGTCTTGTCTGCACAGTGGGGAAGGGTTTTTTTTTTTTTTAGCTCAGAGATTAAATTAATTCACAGATATTAATGAGGTGCTCAAATTCTGACAGTGTTGATGAGGACAGAGGCAGGTTGTGAAGCAGAGTAGGCTGTCAGTGCTGATGCAGCACACCTGCAGGGCCCTCACACCATATCTTTTTGGTAATTGGTGGTGGTGTCTTGAAGAGCTTGTGCAGTGACACTGTGCCTGCTCCTACACTGTTAGGTCTCAGGGTTTGTTGATTACCTAGAGCTGTCCTCCTTGAAGCTAGTCTGCCCTCTCCTTGTAGTTCAGTGACCTTTCCCAGACAGAAAGGAGCTGAGTTTATCTGTCCACTGATCTGAAGTTTAATGCAATTATTATAATTAAAGAGGTTTGATTTTTTAATTGCCATGCTCGGACACATTTTAATTTGAGGAGAATGCACTTTGAAACAATAATTTTGAAATAAGTGTATGTTCACCATTGTTGGTTTTCTGTTGTTTTGTTTTGTTTTTCCTGTTAAAGACCTTGGAATAGTTCTAATGTGTGACTTAAGCACTTTCTGTGTTTCTGCAAAACAAAAGCAAAAAAACTACAACCCTACCACCACCCTCTCCGCCCCCACAACACAACACCCAGATCCTGAAGCTCTTGAATTACTATAACATCAAGGCTTGCATGAAGTACTTTGGCTCTGATCAAAATGAAATTCCCTCTCTTGATTTTAAGTGACCAGTTCTCTCCTATCTGTTCTCTCCTATCTCCCTAAAGAGGGCGTGGGGGTAGGGTTTTTAAAGATGGGAAAATGGTGACTCAAGCTCTGTCTGGTTTAGTTGTGTTCAATTTGGGCTTTGCTGCTTTACTTGTGTCATTAGTAAACACTCTTGGGGTTGTATCCCAAAATGCAGCCAGAAGTAGGGGGTTGTATCCCAAAATGTAGCCAGAAGTAACCTGGACTCTTTATTTTTAGCTGACACATGGTGTCATTCTTGACAAAAAGTTGTCAAGAATGGTTATGATAATGTTAACCCAATAGTTGATTTAAAGGCCTGTGTTGAATAGCAAAACACTTTTGTGGTATAAAAGTGATAACAAAATCACAAATACAATATATGACAAAAAATGCTCTCATCAGATGAGCAAGGTAATATTTACAAACTCCAAACACTTATTAATTACTTGAATATAAAGTTGATATGTGATACAAAATCCAGAAAAGGAAAACATTTGCTTACTATTAACATCGTTTCAGAGGATTTATTCAAACTTTCTGATTCCTAATATTTATGGCAAGTGTCCAGCAAGTTTAAGTTGGGTATGCCTGTAGTTCTAACATTTATTATAAATTTCTTCTGAGTTCTTGTTAAGAAAGAATTAATGAAAGGTAAGATCTAAAGAAATATTATTAACTTTTGGGCCTCAACAGCAGACATTATTTTTTATATAAACTCAGTATTTCCACATTTTCAGTTTCCCATCTTTGTCAAAGGGATGTCTATGCTGTGAAAATGAATAATGTTAGAAAGGAGGTACCATTGCATGCCATTTTTTCATCTATTGAATATAGAGAATCTGTTCACACAGAAGGCCTGTGAAGTATGAATGAAGTATGAGATGGGATCTGGCTAGGACTGAAAAATATCCATTCTCTGTAGTACCTCTACTGAACTTGGAATTTCCTGCAATCAGAAAGTGGCTAATAGTTTTTCTACATGGGTAGCAACTAGAACTACAGGACTTGTTATTTAGAAAATGTAAAGCTATCCTTATCAGATCAGAGCTACATAAAGGAGAATTTAATATCTGTAATGTTTGTATAGAGATTTATCTCAGAGCCACTTCTTTCATTTATATTATTTCCCAGTCTAATCTAATATTTGCTTGGAATCTTCCTTGTGTTCAATACTTCTTAGAACTGTAATAAATAATCCAATTCAATTTAGAAAATAATAATGTTCTCCTCCAAATTCTAATAATCCTCTGATACAATCTGTCCCAGTTATAGTAACATCTAGTAATTTCCTTTCCTTTTCAATTTCTTCTTCCTGGTTACTTTTTTATTTTCTTTTTTTTTTTTTATAAGAGGTTATTTTGTTCCAAGGGTTTGTAATGGGTTGGCAGGTCTTTCTTGAATTCATGGTTTCATCATATTGTTTTCAATTTCTTTCTTTAGTGTACTAGATATTACTCCTGAAAAATTATGCATAATCACGCATGGATATTAAGAGCTGCCCAGCACAAACTTTTCATTAATTCATTTAAAGATGTACTACTTAATAGACATCCTAGTTGTTTCTTCTTGTTCACTTATCCTGTACAGCACATACACAACAGCTATGTGGATTCCCTACCCTTTCCAGGTAGTAGAGGCAGAAGTTGCACAATTTTTAACGCATGGATCATAGAAGATTCCCAATGAAATAAATGGATTTGTTTCATACTTCAGAGTTTCTTTGCCAGACTAAAGTTAGTATGTGGTATTTCTATGAAAACTCCTGAGTCTGTTGTAATGGTTATTTTCTGTCTTAGATGTTTTGAAACCCCTGGAGATCAAGTTTAAAGAAGTTGGTCCATCCAAGCTCTATTTTTTTCCTAAGGTTTCACTTACTTCTCATACAAGTTAAACCCCTTCAACATAATTTACTGGATTCATAGTGAGTAAGTATTGATATAAATAGCTTGGTAGTTTTATAAGGTATTATTTAGTCGCCTCAGGGTTGTGGAGAGAAATTAAGGAAAAGAAGTTGAGGTATGTAAATGAAGGTTTCATAAAATGTATGTTCTAGCCATGCTTTCATCTGGGGCAGTGGTCAGCCTCTCAAGCCACTCAGACGTGGACTGAGAACTGTCTTCTTAGACCTGTACATTGAGGAGAAAGATCAGTCCATGGGATGGTGTCACCATGGTTGGTAATAGAGTTTTCTCAGATGTAGATCTTGTGGTCCATCTTCAGAGAAAGTATTAAATTTCTTAACCCTGTGGGAAATGCCACTTAAACATTTTTTGAAGCAAGGCAAGCTTGTATTCCAGCAATGATGGCTCATATGAGCAGCTCTTTTATAGACATCTGTTACAGTTATTTTAGCTATAAGCAAACTTCCCTCTCTATGAGTTTGGCTTTCCAAAACTGTCAGGTAATGCTGTGCAGAATACATGGCTGCTTCTCAGTTGGCCATGGACCTTGGCTGACTTTTTATTCTACATAACAAGGATGCCAAATCATGTGCTTCCAATTTATCAGACCTTCCAGAGATGTTCTCCATTTTGCTTAATTTACCCTCTTCTTCTTTCTCTGATGTGGATACCTGTATCTAATTAGCTTTTGTCATTACATCCACAACTTAGGGACTTGTTTCAGGGGTGTGTGCTTGGTGCTTGGAAATTTTTATCCCAGTTTCTCCAATTCAAATCTTCAGCTTCTGTTGAATGAATAATAAATTCTGTAGCATAGTTCTTTCTCAGCAAAATCTAAGCATCAGGTAAACATTAACACAGTTTTGATTAGAGTAGCTTAAGGGAACTTTTTTTTACTATAGTAATTACTTTAAGATTTCTAAGGATGCTTGTAATTTTAAAGAGGAAAAAAAGCAGCAAATGTTTCAACATAAATTGTAAAACAACATAATATTACAGGTTTGTGTGGACCTACACATTATGTGTGCAGGTGGAATCTGATCTCTACTGATATATTTTTTGACTAGTTAAGATTTTTGGAGGCCAAATAATTCTCTAGGAAAAAAAAAGAAAAAAAAACACACATCTTTTTTATGAGATAGATCATATAAAGTGTAAGCTCAGCAAAACTGTTTACCAGGATAGTCACGGACAGTTTAACTTCTTGGCATAATCTTATTCTACAAAGTCAAACAATATTTTCTTTCCTAAGCTAAAGTAAATTTTACTTAATCAAAGTAAATTTTATTTCATATTTCTTTTTGCCATTGAGAGATAATAACAAGGTCAGTGATCTGTTCAGCTGAAAAGTTCTTACTCTGTTTTGCTGGAGTTTTATGTTCTTCTGCTGAGAGACTTGGTACTGAACTATTAAACTATTATTATGCTAAGGACACTACTGCTAGTGAATAATTGGATTATAATTATAATTTAATTATTATTAAATATAGTTTACAATAACAACTATATAGCATTATGAGAAAACACGTGTTATAGTGTCATAGGAATCAGAGAATGTTTGCTTGTTATCCTCAAATATTACATGTGCTTACGTTTCTTACCACAGAACAAATAGAACATTCAGAATCTGGTTGTGACATCTCCATTTTGTGGGATGTAGAAATATAAATAAGACGTGGTGGTATGAAAACTGCCCAAAGTTTAAAACTTATTCCCAAATATCTTCTCTTCCTCTACAGTAATGACTAATAATAACATAATTTTACTTCTGTTCATGGTGTATTAGTGATGCATTCATGTGTGCATCAAGCTCAGATGACAAAATAAAATGTAATAGTCTAATTTTTCAAAAGATATAACAGCCCCAGGCCTGCATTTTGAATGCATATCCATACTCAGAGCGCTTGTTGCTGTTTTTGATGATGACTCCAAGAGCACGATTGCAGCACCTAAAAAAACCAAAAATCTCTGAGCTACCAAAATTAAACGTGATGGAGTGAGTGATCTATATTGTTGAGGAACTCACATTTGCTTAGTTCTGGAACCATAAGGGTGTATTTATGTTGGCCTATGCCTATAAAATAATTTATAAAACAAAACCAAACCTAAAACCAAACAAAGAACACCAGAAAACACAAGACACACCCAAAAATAAGCCATGCCAGAAGTCTCTAGCCTGTACATACTTAACCCTCATTTATTGGTCTGTGAGTTATTCATTATACATATGTGAACATTTCCAAAACTGAGGTTGTGCTTTCAGTAGAACTGTTGCAGAATTAACCTAAAAAATATAAATGCACCTTTAACGCAGTTTCAAAAATTTTTCTAAAACCTAATAATTTAGTTAGGCTTGTATTTGGTAGTTCTAATAAAAAGATGTGAAAACATAGTGCATCACATCTCTCAAGAATTTATCTTCCTTTTCTCTGAAACATTCAAATTATGATACATACTCCTCTGAGGCATAATAAACAGGCCCACAGTTTTAAATACTCCTCAGTCTGTTTGCTCTGTAATAATTTAGCTACTCAGAAAATGGAGATTATTTAGGCCTACTCATGTGAATTTTCTCTTCAGAAAAACTTTGCTACCATAACACCACAACATCAGTGTTGCTGCTGTCCTTTTCTTTACTTCCCCCTCATTTCTAACAGATAACTCATAACTTTAACAAAAAATATACCCTGTTGCAGATGCAAATTGTTAATATTTCTATTGTAGATCTGCATATACAGCAAAACCCAGTATTTTCGTGTTCATCTTCACTGACATATTTAGAGAAGATTGCAAGTTAGTGTAGAGTGACCACTACAACATGATAAGAGAGGAAACATAGCTAGACATGAGGACAAGTTATGGAAGAATATCTGCTTAAAGGTAGCTTCTCAATTTCTCAGAACATTTCATGACCAAAGAAAGCGTAAGTGTACTGTTGCTCTAAAAAGTTGAAGAATCTTGCTGTAGCTCTTGCATCCCAGACCAGGTGGTAGAAATCTCAGTGAGAAAAATGGAGTCCTGCACATGGCTTAGATCTGTCACGTCACCCTACAATGTACATGATGATATGAAGGCTGAACAGGAAATCATGTCTGCAGATCCATATGGCCACAATCTGCCAAACATAACAGTTGGTGAATCTAACTAAAGCTTGTTAAAAAGGTGACTGTTTCAATGGCCTGTTGCTGCCCAGTCCTTCTGTGCAGTGTGAAGTGTAACAAAAGTCTACATGTACACCATGGCATTAAAACTATCATCTCCATGGAAGGAATGAGAATAGGTGCTACGTAAAGTTTTCTCCTTATATAGGTCTTTTTCTGAGTATACCTTTGACATATTCGTGAATATCAAATGGATTGAAATCAGTCATTTTACACAGAACACAATTGTAATTCATAAAGATTGATGGGATACTTAAGAGATAGTGCTAACTTTTTCCTAAGGTGTCTAGGTAACTTGATACCTATTTCATTAGCAACAGTCTGTGCACTGAATTTATTTAGATGAATGAATCTGCTCTTGGTTATTTCATGCTAAATCTTTTATGCACAAGACTTGACTGGATGCTGTAGTACAAAACACAGTGCTGCTTTTAATTTGGGAATTCACAGGGCTTAACTTAAACATTGCAAATATATATTCCAGACAGCCAGAATGAAATCTTAACTAGCCATGATGAAAAATAAGATATCACTGAACAAAAATGTTCAAACAAGGATTGAGTATTGAAAATATTGCTGAATTTTGTTTTAGTGACTCAGTTGTGGGCTTTCATAAAAAATTCAGTGAGAGCTGCAGTTACAAACACAAAGAACAAACCCCCAAGGCTTAACCTGCTGCAAATGGTCATTTGAAATCATTACCCTTTTCAAAGAACTGATGAATCTGAGTTATTTTAATCTTTAGAAATTATGGAGAAGGAAAGAAGGAACTTTCTATATAATTAGATTATCATTTAAATATGCAGTGTTTGACTTCATTCTTCTACCCTTCATCCTTCTCAGCTCTGGTTTGGAAACATTTTACTGGTGGACTTCTGCCCAGAGTCTCTCACATAAATTTATACCAAGTGAAAAAAAGTTTGGGAAACATTCACTGCACATCAAATTATATTCTGATCCTTTAAATTCCTTTTGAAAATACTTCTGTTTTCTGAATCCGTTGCAGGACTTTTTTGTACTGTATACAGATAGTCAGGTTTTGCCTGGAGTTCTCCTTTGGGCTAACATATGTCATGCTGCAGTGGAGATCTGATCTCATGGAAATGCAAAGAGCATCAATGAACTCTGTCATTATGTAGCTGTCTTAAATGGTGGGACATAGAACCCACGACTTCCAGTTTTAGGTTCACAAAGCTATTTACTGGAGAAGGAAGCTGCAGGAATCTAGTAT